>NC_043707.1:79983130-80059181 GCF_006229205.1 Suricata suricatta
TATATATATATATATATATATATATATATATATATATCTTCATTTAAAATTTTTTTATGCTTTTAATTTATTTATTTTTGAGAGACAGAGAGAGACAGCATGAGCAGGGGAGAGTCAGAAAGAGAAGGAGATACAGAATCCGAAGACAGGCTCCAGGCTCTGAGCTGGCAGCAAAGAGCCTGACACGGGGCTTGAAACCACAAATTGTGAGATTGTGACCTGAGCCAAAGCCAGCCACCTAACCGACTGAGCCACCCAGGCACCCCTGCCACATCTTCTTTATCCATTCATCAGTTGATGGACATTTGGGCTCTTTCCTTAATTTGTCTATTGTTGATAGTGCTGCTATAAACATTGAGGTACATGTGCCCTATGAATCAGCACTTCTGTGTCCTTTGGATAAATTCCTAATAATGCAATTGCTGGGTTGTAAGGTAATTCTATTTTTAATTTTTTGAGGAACCTCCACACTTTTCCGGAATGGTTGTACCAGTTTGCATTCCCACCAACAGTGCAAGAGGGTTCCCCTTTCTCCACATCCTCACCAACATCTCTTGTTTCATGAGTTCTTAATTTTAGCCCATGTGGTTTTGATTTGTATTTCCCTGATGATGAGTGATGTTGAGCATTTTTTCGTGTCTGTTAACCATCTGTATATCTTCTTTGGAAAGTGTCTATGTCTTCTACCCATTTCTTCATTGGATTACTTATTTTCTGTGTGTTGAGTTTGCTAAGTTCTTTACAGATTTTGGATACTAACCCTTTATCTGATATGTCATTTGCAAATATCTTCTCCCATTCCATCGGATGCCTTTTAGTTTTGTTAATTGTTTCCTTTGCTGTACAAAAGCTTTTTATCTTGATGAGGTGTCAATAGTTCATTTTTGCTTTTATTTCCCTTGCCTTCGGAGACATGTCAAGTAAGAAGTTGCTGCAGCTGAGGTCAAAGAGGTTGTTGCCTGCTTTCTCCTCTAGAATTTTGATGGTTTCCTGTCTCACATTTACATCTTTCATCCATTTTGAATTTACTTTTGTGTATGGTGTAAGAAAGTCATCCAGTTTCATTCTTCTGCATGTTGCAGTCCAATTCTCCCATTCCCCGTTTGCTAAAGAGGCTGTCTTTTTTTCCATTGGATACTCTTTCCTGATTTGTCAAAGATTAATTGGCCATACATTTCTGGGTCCATTTCTGGGTTCTCTATTCTATTCCATTGGTCTATGTGTCTGTTTTTGTGCCAATAATCATACTGTCTTGATGATTTTAGCATCACAGCAGAAGCCAAAGTCTGGGATTGTGATGTCTCCCGCTTAGCCTTTGGTTTTCTTTTTCAACATTACTTTGGCTATTCGGGGTCTTTTGTGGTTTCATACAAATTTTAGGATTCTTTCTTCTAGCTCTAAGAAGAACGCTGGTGCGATTTTGATGGGATTGCACTGAATGTGCAGAGTGCTTTGGGTAGTATTGACATTTTAACTATTTGTTCTTCCAATCCATGAACATGGAATGTTTTTCCATCTCTTTGTGTCTTCTTCAATTTCTTTCATAAGTTTTCTATAGTTTTCAGCATACAGATCTTTTACTTCCTTGGTTAGGTTTATTCTGTATCCTCCTAAATCTTTTGAAGGGACCAGGCTTAGTTTTGCTCCTTTACCTCAGTGAAAGTAAATAGTCACATCAACTGTCCATCTGGGGTTAGGCTTCATGTTGTTGAAACTAAATAACACCCTGTCTTTGATTTTCATCCAAATGAGCCCAGTTTCCAGCCCCGGACTTTACCATAGATCTTTTCAGAACCCTCCTCTCATCCTCTTCATTTCTCTTACAACAGACTGTCAGTGGGCTCCACTTCCCAAGACCACGAAGATCCAACAGGCACAGGTACAACAGACTTTCTCCCTCTGGCTTCTGAACAGCTGCCCACAGTTACATGTCACTTGTGGCCAGGAACTGGAGTTTCTTTCTCTGAACTCATGTAGTGTTAGTAACTCCCCATTTCCTGCCATTCCAGATACTGTAGTTCCGCCGTTTCTCAGAGATCCTGAATTAGGGTTATTAATACTCATGACTAGGTCCCCTGAACGAAACAGACCATCTGGCACCTTTGGCAAGGTTCCAAATTAAAATTGTTCAAACTGAATCCCCCTAAATAAATTAAAAATAAAAGGACAAATAACAAACCTTTCAGTTTCTGCAAACAGCAGAATGCCTCAGCATTGGACAAAACTCCTACTCACGGCCACAGAGCAGTCAGCCTTAGAGGACAGTGACTTCAGGAAGCAGACATATGGAGAGGTCATTTGTTTCTCATTTACCCAACAGATAAGAATATGGAAATAGTCTCAGTCCATTTGTTTGATGGGCCTCCTAGGCCAGTAATAAACAAATCAATACAATTAGTTTTGGCTCATCATCATTAAGGAACCTTCACTGCTGGGACACAATTTAATTATACCTCTTGCTCCATAGGAAAGGAAACCTGTCAAGATGGGTGGCTTCTCTTGGGGTTGTAGCAAAATGGCAGTGGCCCGGGGTGGGGAGAAGGAGGCTCAGAAGCAGTGTCTCTGTGACTCCCTGAGAACATTGTGCTTGTGTGTGGTGGAGCAGGGGTCAGTCCAGGATGGTTCTATATGCTCCTGTTACAAGTTCTTGGGAATTTATTTGAGCAAATCTGCACTCAGTGTGGAACTCAGATACATAACAATGCTAACAAATTGAAACAGCGAATAAAGATTAAAATGACAATGTCTAAACCAGAAGTGAAATCAAACCAGGAGCCAGAATGCCCAGCTTGGGTCCTCTGCACTCCTCTGTGAAGCCAGTGAAGTCTCTGGCACATTGCAACTAACAAGTAGCTCTAACACCGTGTAAATGAGACCTGTGAACATAAGAGGTTCACACAAAGCTCTCTTTGGACCACGGCTGCTGCTCAGTGGACGTACAGGTTTGAATCACACCTGTTTACCTCTCAGGTGGGTACCTCTCTTCACTTCCTTCCCTCACCTCCAGGAAGAACTTATCTTTAAACCAAATCCAAAGAGGTGATTGTCCAGTTGGAACAATTGCAATTTTGATTTGGAAGTGATATCAGAAAAATCAGCGTGGTCAACATCCTAAGTTTCAAATTAGGAAAGGACAGTCCGGAGTAGTTAACTGGTTTTCCTGGATGACTCAGCTTGATGAGGACAATCGGTACTTGAATCTAAAACTCAATCTGTAAGTTCCCTCCACTGTATCAGCCTAAAAAGTCCATATTTCCAATGCTCTCTGTTAAGGAAGGCTTCCTCATAACAAACCTGTTGAAAGTTTAATTTGCTACTTCAACTTGTAGTCCTTTCCCACTGGGTTCCACAGAAGATCATTAATGCAGAAAAATGATTTTTCCAAGGTTATGCAGCTTCTAATTTATAGCCAGTAATCAATTAAATATTTATTTTTGGAGTTGACTTTATATCTCTTTCCCTTTCAAAGTAAAATAACATACATTATGATTTTTAAAATCTATATTCAAACATATGGAAGTGTTCTACAAGTGGATTAACTTGGAAAAGTTACCTAGAAGAGATTCCTAACCTTTATCAGACTGTGAAGTAAATGAGAAGTAACTTTTTAAAATTAAGCTATTAGACTTTAGGGATTGATTGTTATAGTGCTTAGCAATACTTTCTCTCACTAATACAAGGAACTTTTCACATCAGTATTTGGGATTATATAGGGAACCACTGCCAACCTTCCAACCACAACAAGAAATGTTCCTCTTACACATCTGACCAACCGTATGCAACAGCATTATGACAAGTATGCTGTTATTTTCAGTAGGCTTCTCTAATCTTAGTAAAATTAACTCTCCATTATTTCATTATTTAATAATAGTAAAACATTCTGTTAAATAAGTATCTGATACACAGTATATACTCTGTGATGGTTAAATTTATGTCAGCTTAAGTGGAACACAAATGCCTGGACATTTGATCAAACATTATTCTCTGTGTGTTTGAGAGGTTTTCTGAAAGAGATAAGCATTTGAATTAGCAGACTGAGTAAAGCAGATTGCCTTCCCTAATTTGGGTGGGCCTCATCCAATCAGTTGAAGGCCCGAATAGGAAAAAAAAAGAAAAAAATAGACTGATCTTCACATGAGGGCACTCTTCCTGCCTGACTGCTTTAAGAGCAGACATTCCCCCTGCACCTACTTTGGATTCAATATCAGCTGTTTTCAAGTCTCAAGCCTATGAGCCTTTGGAAAAAAATTATCCTATTAGCTCTCCTGGGTCTCCAGTTTGCTACCTGCAGATTTTGGGATTTGTCAGTTTCTGCAATCATGTGAGCCAATTCTTTTATCTACATATGAACATTTAAGTAAGTAAATACACGCATATGTGTGCTCACACACATACAGAAACACACATACACACACACCTACCTCTTATCGATTCTGTTTCTTGGGAAAACTCTAATATACACTTGACTATACAAGTATATGACTTGCATGTTTGTCAATTAACAAATGGACCTCAAAGTTTAATTCAAGAGGCTTAAGTGATGTGAGAAGACCAACATTTTCCAAGAAATAAAAGCCGTTTGGCCTAAAAATAGGGTTCTCTCAGGAGAATGTTAGCAATGAGACTGGTAGATATTTAAGATGGTATGGATTCTAGAAAGCAGAGGATGTGATCAAGATACCAATTAGCCCTCAAAATGGATGTAAAATGTATTAGGAAAATGGCGTCAGGGATGTGTTCAGAAATCCCAGTACCAAGATGGAGTCAAAGTTTTGATAAAACACCAAGATATTTTGATAGGTATTCTCTATTTGAAAAACTTGAAGTAGTTGCAAAGATCTAGAGATATGGAAATAGCAGGGCCCTATCAAGGATCTGGGCAGAGATGACAAAGGAGCTCTGATGAGAACAAAGAACAAATCTGGAGGTGTAGAACAACTACATGAACCTGTTCACCTCCTTGAGGACAGGGCTCTACATGTAGACAGCATTTTCAGATTAAGGAGATTCCTGATAAGTTGGTTGGTATCCATTTCAAAAAAAGTTCTGAAATTCAATACCTCGTCTCTTTAATACACATGCTGAAATGACAAAGTGGGCCAAAGAAATAAATTAATACATGTTAAACAGGTTTTGGAAAAAGACTAAGCTGTACAATAAAAAGACAGAAATCATACTTAGTGTTTGTACTTTTTTTCTTCCTGTATTGCTGAAAGCATACCTATGTCTATAATCTCATTTAAAGCAGAGAAATAGGCATTCCTTTTGGGCGGTAAAAGAAGGCTCACATTTTAGAAAACTAGAAGGCTTCAAAATAACAGCACATTTGAGAAATGGTAAATCACAATCAGTAATCAGTGCTTTGAGATAACAGTGCAAAATCAGGAGCAAAGGACAGGTTGGAGCAGTGAGACCAGAGGCAAAGCAATTGTAGTTGTAGTTTTGTGTTTTTCTTTCACACTAAGATCACATTTCTGTTTCTGGTATTCCCTAAATTCCCTTGCCTTACAAAACCCACACCAAAGGCTATTTTGCAGTGATGTCCCCTTATCAGTTTCCCTCGGTTTGGTGTGTCTAGGACATGCCCTTCTGACTTTGCCTCTCCATATGGCAGCATCTACTACCTCTCAAGCCCCTTGAAAAACTTCTAGCACAAGTAGTTTTAGAACACATTCTTTACTTCCAAAGACAGCATTCAATTTTAAAAGGTTGCTGAGTGATATAAGCAATTGAAAAAAAAAATCTAAAATTGAACTTGATAGGGAGTAAATGACATATAAAACTAGGTCTAATGGGACTTTAAAAATAAGTCAACAAAAGAAAAGACGTTAACTCTTTGTTCCATATCCCCCTCACCTGCCCCCCAGGTGAAATAAGGGCATAGAGCTCAAAACAACTTAGACTGCTCCATTTCCAGGGCACAAGATGATGACCTTTCCTTTCAGGAAAATCAGCTGGTTAGTAGAACAGGCAATAAAACATGGCTTATAATTGACACTACTGACATTACCCCACAAGAGATCTGTACTATCCAAAATTTCTCAACCCCCTGTGCCTATTAGTCTTACATATTTATTTACCACCCACCCCCATTTGGTTTGTACTGAATGGTGGGTAGTCCCACATCAGGGCTTACACCCACGATCAAGGTAATTTTGTACATTACACCATGGAAGGTGGGTCCACTTCCCAGGACACTTCCGATGGGACAGGTGGGGTTCACTGTAGATGATGTGCTACCACTAATCAGTTTCCTTTTGAACACGGGCAAATCATATTTGCTCATATTATTAGGTCTGTATTTCTTTATGATAAGGCTATTTTTCTCAATTGTTTACTTACTCTAAAGCATCATTAAGCCTACCATTTTATTTTATTTTGTTGCCCATTAATTACGTGTTTTATTTACTCAGTGTAAGTATCTCTTGGAAACTCTATAGGCCTATAGAACACCAATAAGATTATTCTTGCTCATTAACTCACTGGGCCTCCAGTTCATTCTTATGGACAATAAGTTAACTCACTGGCAAGAAATGAGCTATGCCATGGAGCAAGAAAACCTAACTAGTCGTAGTGCAGGTCACTTAGCTTGACTGAACCTTTGTTTACTCATATGCTGCAAATGCCATGGGATAGTTGTGCACATCAAATTGCGTATTCATATCAGGATTTTAAACTGGAAGTTTTGACTGAATACTCAGCTCTCACAGATATCAGACACCACTGTGATTCATGAGACAGACTAGCCTGCAGGAATTGAAAAGGAGACAACTAAAACCCAAAGCAAGTCAATCACACAGAATATAAGAAGTTTGAGGAAAGAGCTTGAGATGGAATTTCCTTAGCAAGAGCTAAATTTTGAGGTTCCTTCCCCAAAAGGGTGCTTGTCCCTTAACATTCAATCAAGTAAAAGAAACTTTGACCTGTCACTTGGAATTTGATATCTGTTGCCTACAGCCTGGGAGATGTAATAAACTGACATGTAATTTCCAGTGGCAACAATGGCCCAAGAAGTGTCTCTCTGAATTTCTTGGTGCAAATGTTGCATGAGTGCGTGTCTTAGATTAAACATAGGCCATGTAAACAAGGGAACCAGATACAGGTTGTATTGGTTTCATTCTGTTCAATAGCCCTTTTGAGATGGGAGAAGTCATAAAATAGAAGCTGGGTTGGGTTCTTCATCCATTCCTCAGGATTATGAAACGAGTAAGAAACCAATCAGAGGGAAATGCATCATCACCTATCTCAAGACTACGGTGCAGTTGGGAGATTGCTGGCACTAAGGGAGGAAGGGGGGAGTCCAAAGAACCCAAGAAAGTAGTCCATGAGAGAAAAGGTTTTAATATAGGCCAGGTTTGGGGGCACCAGGGTCACCTTACAAAGAACTGGCCATATAAGAGCTTGCCTCTCCTCCTTACTTCTTGCTCCAACTCCAAATGATCTATAAATAACAGCAGACTAGTGAGAAGAGGAGTCATAAAGGAAAAGAAATCAAATACATCACATTTCTAGACTGTCGACATACTGGGAGGAGAGAGTCGCTGTAATTTTGGGTGAATTTGGAAGGTTTGGCCATTACATAGGACTGGACATTTAAAGTACCAAACTGTGATAGTATTTTGTGACTTAACCAGAATATTTTTATTACTTAAGAAGTATCAAAAAAAAAAAAAGCCATGGGAATACCTAAGCTGAGTTTTCATCTAGGAGCAGAGGAAAAACTAAATGTATTTTAAAGAGAGAGGTGGCAAAATAATTTTATCATTACATCCCACAAATTGTTTCTTTTCAATATACTTGAGACACACACACATTACAAATACACAAATTATACAATGCTATGCTAAAAATTTAAGTGTCTGTAGAGACTATGATATATAATAAGATGAAAATTTCCAATCCACCATGTGCAGATTAAAAAAAGAGTTCCCGTGTCCTATAATTTCCATTTTGGGAATCCAAGAAGGTCTAGAGTGTGGTGTAAGGAAGAGCTGAGTGGAGGGATTTCTTGTAGAGCTCTTGCTTTGCTGAAGCTCCACTTTAACACTCGTACCACAAGTATCGCGAGGGGTCTTGAAGAAGATCACTGGGAGATTTGTGGGCTGTGTCTCCTGGTCAGGAGACAGAGAAGACTGATGCCTGTCCCCTGAGTAGCCAGCCCGTCCTTCCAGAGTCAGGCAGGGTACAGACGAGAACCTTTCCCATGGAGCAGATGTGAGTCATAGGAGAGAGCACGTATGGGATTTTCTTACATCACCCCTAAGAAGTTCGTCTAGAAGGCTCACATTGAGGATATATGCTCTCCAGTTTCTAAGGGCTGAGAGAAGAGCTACAAGAGATCATCTAGGCTGAAATGGAAACATGTACCTAGGATAAGGGTCTCCAGAGGAAAGGGCCCAGTGGGGAACCTCGGAAGGGCCTCTGAAAGCTTCCTCAACCAGGCAGATCAGCTTGAACCACTCATCAGGCCTGGAGAGCCAAGAGTCAAGTAAGAACTAGTGAGGCTAAGATGCTACCCTGTCGGCTTTCCTCCCATTTGCTGCCAACCCTGAGTTGGAGGGTCTGAAACAAGCAGCTATTGGGTGAGGAAAGAGATGAGCAAAACAGGAGAGAAGGAGCCCAGGCCCATGATGTCCCCTCTGACCACAGGGCTCCACCTGGGGGAGGGAAGAAGACTTAATGTTAACCCAAGTTCAGAGTGTTGATTATTCCATGGAACTGGAAAATAAAATGACTCATTTGAGACTGTGTTTGTGACTTCAAGGCATGTTAGGGCTGTTTTACCCACGAGTTGGGAAATTATAGAGCCTCCTAGAATTTCCATCAGGAGCAAAGAAAGAGAATCCCTCTCCAGAAAAAACAATGTAAAGGGATGTTAGACAACGTTTCATTTTGATTGTTGAAAGGTCAGCAATTATATATCCAAATGCCTAGAACAACCCCACATAGGTATCCAGCAAATATTTATAGAATAAATTAATAACATGTTAATTTCACACACACACACACACACAGAGGCAACCTTGGAAACTATAAATCTTCTTATAATAATACTTTTAAATAAGTATATTATTATAATAATTATCAGTGGTTGTAGTATCCAATTACCTGCAATCTTGAAAAGTAAGGTTTGCAGTGGAAAGCATGCATCCATTCATCCGTTCGTTCATTAATTTAGATAACAAATGTTGACTAAACAGTTACTTTATTCCAGGCGCCATGACTGGGCACTGGAGATATCAGGATGACACATTTCCTGTCTTCACAGGTTATACTATTAATTAATTAATTAATTAAATGTTTATTTATTTTTGAGATAGAGAAAGAGAGACACAGACTGTGAGCCGGCAAGGGGCAGAGAGTGGGGGAGATACAGAATCTGAAGCAGGCTCCAGGCTCTGAGCCGTCAGCAGAGTGCTCAACACAGGGCTCGAACTCATGAACCACAAAATCAGGATCTGAGCTGAAGTTAGATGCTTAACTAACTGAGATACCTAGCTGCCCCCAGATTTTACTACTTAAAGAAGAAGACAGGGGTACCTGGGTGGCTCAGTTAATTGAATGTCCGACTTTGGCCTAGGTCATGAATTTGCAGCCTGTGAGTTTGGGTGTCACGTCGGGCTCTGTGCTGACAGCTCAGAGCCTGAAGCCTGTTTCAGATTCTGTCTCCCTCTCTCTCTGTCCCTCCCTTGCTTGCGCTCTGTCTCTCTCTTCTGTCTCAAAAAAAAAAAAAAATAAATAAATGTCTAAAAAAATTTAAAGGAGATGACAGATAAGCAAATAAACAGTTGTTTCCAGAAAGTCTGACATTCTGACTGAGGAGGAGGAGAAAGTAGAAGTTAAACTGATCACAAAAATTCACGGGAAGATTTTGGCCTGGGCTTGCTGAGTTCTGTACAGCCAGCAGCCGGCATTAAGGACATCACAGCTTTAGGAAGCAGCAGTACCAGAGAAGAATGAGAAAGGGCAGAGGCCAAACAGGGATTCTGCTCTCTTCACAGATAGGTTCAGCACTGGTTTGGGAAGTGGAAGCCAGGGTCGTATTGGAGAATCAGGGACAACTGACAGAGGCTTGAATGGGCTAGAATGGATGACTGGTAGGGTGGGGAAGGAGGGGATCAAAGAGCCAGACACTGTGAATTGCCCTACATTGTCTCGCATTCATTCATACACTCATTCATTCAATAAACATTTACTAGCGTTGTTTCTGAGCAAGCCCATATAACTAGAGGGTGGACCTGGAGGCTCTAAAGAGCTGTCCACTGGAAGGCCACCCTGGTCTTCCTTAGTTTTTCTTGTCAGGGCTTTTTGCTCTACTCCTAAGAGAAGGCAGAGGTGTGGCTGAGCAGTTAAGAGCAGAGGCTTGGAGTGCACCCTGTCTGGATTTTGTCTAGGTGATCCAGTCATATTATTCTACATCTCTGAACCTCAGTTTCCTCCTGGCTAAAAAATGATATAGTAAAAACCGCTCCTTGGAAAGCTCTTGGGTAGATTAAATGAAACAATGCATGTGAAGGAGCTGGCAACGTCCCTTGCATGGAGGAAGGAAGCCCTCTAGAAAGGTTAGTTATTTATCATTCACTTCTTTTCTTTTCTGCTTTGCTCCCTGGGAAACTGGGCACTTTATTTTACTTCCCAAGGATGCTGTGGTGTTTAAAATATTCCTACTTTGTGAAGCCATTTAATATTGGTATGTGGAATGTTTCCTCCTCTTTTCTCTTCTTAATCAGTGTTATTGTTAACACCTCAGAAGCAACATGATGATCATGGCTCGGAAAGGAGGGAAATCGGAGGGGCTCATAACCTTTCAGAAAATGAAGGACCTCTTGGGTTGAAATTCCAAAAGCTGGCTCTTACTGCAAAGGTGAGTTTTGTGTGTGTGTGTGTGTGTGTGTGTGTGTGTGTGTGTGTGTATGAAGAAAATTTGATAAAATTCTCTTTGACAAATTTCTGAGTCACTGGAGCATGAAAAAAGGTATTTCTCATCCCTTGAAAGAAATTCTGGGTGCCTTTTTTAGCGCATGAATATCTCAATAAGCAGCTTGATTTTAAAATGTCAAACTTGCCACAGAACTTGGTTCTTGGGTAGGACAAATGCCTTTGATTTGTATGAAGAAATTTGATTTGGAAATAGCCAAGTGATTAGTTGTCGAGACTAAAGCTTTGAAGTCACAGAGTATGGATTTCTATTATAGGCCCTTACAGAGCCCCAACATTTGCATGTAAAATATTTCTAGAACTTTTGCATATGCTTAAATATTAAAATAAGCACGCTTAATGCATTTATAAGATCCCATCTGTCACATACATAATACACTTTAAAATGCTACCCAAGGAGGAAATATGGTCTTGTTGTTTAACCTTAATCAAATAGGAGAACAAACACCCAGTACAAATGAACTATTATTGTTGGAAGTCCTAAATGCACAGTTGTATTTAATTCTGTGCATCGTGCATTTGGGATACTGTTAAATAATAGCTCTTATGAGATCTCCATTTGAAAGAGACTCTAGAATGTGAAGCTGAACCAAAGAGAGTCAAGAATCATTCAAGCATAAAAATAGAAATCTAAAGAAGACCTTGAAAGGTTAAAACATCCAATCCCTACCTAAAGTTACAGACTAGTGGGATGTAAGGGCTGGTGCTGGGGGGAGGGGGGAGCCCCAAGGGGGAATGGATCACCTACTCTAAACCATTGATTAAAAAATTTTTTTTAATTTATTTTTGAGAGACAGAGACAGCATGAGCAGGGGAGGGTCAGAGAGAGAGGGAGATACAGAATCTGAAGCAGGCTCCAGGCTCTCTGAGCGAGCCGTCAGCACAGAGCCCGACGCGGGGCTCGAACCCATGAACCGTGAGATCATGACCTGAGCCGAGGCCTGACGCTTAACCGACTGAGTCACACAGGTGCCCCTAAACCATTAATTTTATAAAATCAGGAAGTGAGCGTCCAAATTCGCTTGCTAAAACCTTATTTGCGCTTTACTTTCAGATTTTCAAAAAAGAAAATATTACAACTTCCTCTAGTAACATATTCTTGGGCTTAATCATCAGGAAATTGCAACTACCTTAATTTCCTCCAATTAGGCCTATTTTTTGATGCCTGTGGGTTTAAAATAACAGTATGCCGTACACCTCTGTTAGTGACTAATGTTAGAACATGACACTATGCAAAATGTTAGAAACACAGTAAAACCTTGGATTGCGAGAACTTGTTCTGCGAGTAGCATGTTCTGTGAGTGTTCTGTAAGATGAGCAACATTTCTAATAAATTTTAACTTGATAAAAGAGCGATGGGGGCTACCTGGGTGGCTTAGTCGGTTAAATGGCCGACTTTGGCTCAGGTCATGATCTCGCAGTTCATGAGTTTGAGCCCTGCTCTGTGCTGATACTGCAACAGCCTGGAGCCTGCTTCCGATTCTGCGTGTGTGTCTCTCTCTCTGCCCCTCCCCTACTTACTTGCTTTCTCTGTCTCTTCAAAAAATGAATAAAAGTTAAAATTTAAAAAAAAGAGCAATGTCTTGCAATACGAATAGTATGTGACTTCGAACATCACATGATCACAACTGAACCAATGGTTCTTCTCTCTCTCTTTCTCACTCTTTCTCTGTCTCACTGCGGGATTGTGGGTGATTGTCTCCCATGCTCAAATGTTCAGTCTCAGGCCGCAGTGTTTGGTAGAAACCAGTGATGTTTCAGAACATTGGAAGGTGCCCACAACTGGCACTATTATATTTTTTGTCAATTCAAAGTACCTATGAATAGGCCTTTGCTTTCCATACAAAAGTAAGCTTAGGAATGTTTTGCTTCATTCTAGGTCAGGCTGCCTGAGGATATAGACCCTTTCCTCTGCTGCCTTATTGTCAATTATATTAAATACAGTATATGACAAGAGTTCATTAATACTGTACTGTAGTCAACACCCATTAGTGATAGTGAAAGTTGTCCTACACAATAACCCTCTTCTTTTGTCTCCCTCTCACCAGGCATGAAAGTTCTCAAAGGTAAGAGTGAGTTAATTTGTTTTTCTTTATATTTTGTATTTTATTATTTTGTATTCTATTACAGTATTGTATTCATTTTTATATGACTATTTTTGGGTTATGGAAGTTTCCATTATTTCTTACAAGGAAATTCGCTTTGATATACAAGTGCTTTGGATTACAAGCATGTTTCTGGAACGAATTATGCTCGCAAACCAAGGCTTTGCTGTAATTAATCCAGATATAAGAAAACTCATAAGAGTCCTAACTAGAGTTTTAAAAAAAATAGGTTTATACTACATTTATACAGTACTTCATTGTATGATGATGCCGAATCAGGAAGGGTACACGTGAGGATTTGGAGTAAATGATCTGAATTCTTTGTCCCCTACAAACTGTGGAGCTGGGCAAATTACTTATCTTCTCTAAGTCTCTATTTCTTTATGGATAATAACAATAGGTACTAATAGAATAATGCTTTCTTAAAAAAAAGGACTCAGAAGAATGTCTGATGCATTTAAAAATTCAATATATGGTAATTTAATTGTGGTTGAAATGAATATGGTATGATAGACCATACTTGCAGGGTAATAAAAAGGAATAGTGGTTACCTGTTGTCCTCACCTCTAACACATCTGTTATTTTAAGCTATACACATATACAAGAATTGATTGCTATAAACAGAGAGGGGCTAGTATTTGCATAAGGATGAAAGCATTCCTAAAGGTGATTACTGATCTTTTTCTTCTTTCTTCCTCAGAGATCATTAAGTATGATAGCAGTTGGAAGTACTATGTAGCCCAAGCAGAGGAATGGACTGGGTGACATTTTAGTGTCTTTCAAATATGATTTCCTGATTTTAGCTTAGCCATCATCATCATTGCATGCCATCTTATTTTGTTAGCTTCATGCTGCACTAATTCATGTTTACACTTAAAAGCAGATATGGAAAGCCACGTGTATAAGGTGGGTGTCCAATCTCAAAAACCAGTTATACTAAAAAGCTGTTATTTTAATCTTTCTTCAGGACTGCAGAAGATGAGTCCTGCTTGCTATCACTGGACACTCCACTTTATCTGAGTAAAATGAATTCCAAATGATTACTGATAGTGGTAATTCTCATGAAAATCCATTTCAGATCATTAGTTTTATGTTAATTGCCACCACAATCAAAAGCAAATCCTCGAAGTTCTCATTCTCATTATTTAATACAAATTGATGTCACAACATGACAGGTAAAGAAAAAGAAAATTTTTCATATTATTTCAAGATTTAATTTAATTACACATGGGAACTGTTAATTTGGTTGCTTTTATTAACAAATAGCTATAGACAACTTCACTATTTTTAGGTCAGTATGTTATATAAAAAATGTGAATTTTAAGAAGCTGTTAACAACAGCTACTTAGGGGAGTCTTTACAGGCGAGGAGGAAATCAATGATGAGTAGCCAGGATCTTGTTGGATTATCTGAGACTATGTGAGGTTTAGGGGAAAGGGAAGAATGTTGATTATGTTTGCCTCTACATTTCAATGACCACCCCCCTCCCCCAAGCTTATTTCCTGGAATAATCTCTTCTAGTGATGTAGAGATATATGTGGAGTGGATAGTATTTCAGTAGTTCTGTATGTCTCCAGAATACCATTTTTAACCTGTTGACTGTGCTTGGGAAGGTATTATGAATGAAGGAATGGGGACACAAATCTGACCATGGGAAGAAGGTCAACCAGAGAAAACAATCTAGAGGTACATGACTGGAAATGATAACTGTACTGGTAGTATATTGATTTTAGAACAGGAATAATATGTAATTTTGTCTTGTGGGAAATATACGCCCATTCTCTGTCTGATTGGGAATTAGAGATGCAGGGCTGGCCTATATGACAAGGAACGTGACTTAACTGAAGAACTGAAGTCTCCCTAGAAACTACATACAATAGGTCAGAACAGAAAAGCCTGGATACATCAAACATAAGCATTGGTTCGGCCTGGAAGTCAAAAGAGTTTCCTCAGAGAATAAACCAGAAGGGGTTAGAGAAAACAGAAAAGGACATGAATGCAAAAACTCACAACAAGTGGTCTACAACCAGCAAAGGAATTTCCCTGCCCCACACATAAGACCCTTTGACTGCCAAGACGTGATACAGATGGTGCCTACAATGTGAGTGCAACAGTCCTGGTAAGCTGAGATTTAATTTAAAGATCCTAATGTAGGCTAAAGGGAAATTAACCCAACACCAGGCAAACAGAGCACAATGAGATGAGGTTGGGGCAGAAACACAGGATTGCACATCTTCTTGAGACCCAGGGGAGGTAGAAATGAAAGACCATTATCCTGGTGAAGACAATGGACCTATAGGCAGAAGCTCATAGAACCCTCTTCACCACTCCTCCCTCCCTCCCCTTCCAGAAAGGGCCATGCTGGAGATTAGCCTGGTTCAAAGACATTTTCCTTGGTCACAGGCCAGGTTTCAGAATACTGAACACAAGTGATCAAGGGCAGAGCCCAGAGAAGGACGGTATCTTCCAAACAAGGTATGGAGTGAAATGATCAGACACCTTGTCTCTCACACTTGCTGCTTTATCTCCAGTACTTAGAGGAGCATCTGGAAGCCCCTGGGTGGCTCAGTCTGTTGAGTGTCTGACTTTGGGTCAGATCACGATCTCATGTTTCATGGGTTCCAGCCCCACATCGGGCTTTGTGCTAACAGCTCAGAGCCTGGAGTCTGCTTCAGATTCTGTGTCACCCTCTCTCTCTGCCCCTCCCCACGCTCATGCTCTGTCTCTCACTCTATCTTTCTTAAAAATTAAACTTTAAAAAATTAAAACAAACAAAAATGGAAAAGTTCTTAGAAAAAGAAGAGCATCTAGCACACAATAGCTACTCATTATATCTGTGTTAGGTGGATGAACGCCTGAATAAGCAGTCAATGGAGACTGGACAGTGCTTTCTCCCTTGTTGTGGCCTGTGCCCTGTGAACGCCTGGAGCAAAGGGCCCTGAGATGGCCTGGAGAGGCTGATCAGGCCAGCTCTGTCCTAGGAACTCGGACCAATGTGTTTAGGCCCTCTTGGTGTGAAGCTGCCTCTCTTCCCTGACAAACGTGCCCTTCCTGAGCTCGCCTTCTCTCCCTGCTGGATGGGTGACATGCCAAAGGCCAGGCTTCAGTGTAGGCTTAGGGTGAAAGGGACAAAGAAAGCTGTTTGCTTTATGTGCTCCAGACTCCATGTTATGTGAAGATCAGTCCACCAAGAGGAATTCGCCTGGTCTAGCCTGACCCACAGATGATAGCATTACAGCAGGGGGCCAGGCCTCAGCCAAGGGGTCCCTTTGCCTGACCTCATGTTCTCAGGATAGCAGAGAAATAGCTGAGGGCAGATTGAAGACACAGATCCTGAGTCAGGATTCCATCTGTCTCTTTAAACATAAAATATAGGATTCAACAAAAAAGTGCCGGATTCTAAGATAAGAATGTAGTTTGCTCTCAGCATGTCCAGGGATAAACATTTGGGGGTACTTTATGTTTTAAAATTATTTCTCATTTCTCCTTATCTCTATAGTCAATGGAAAAAGAGAGGGTGACAGAAACAGAGCAAATGGGACAAAAGACACTCTACAGGTTTCTCCAGGGAAGTTTCTTGAGATACTAGTCAGAAAAGAAAAGATCAAGACAATCCTGGATCATGTCTTCCAGGGGAATATTTCTCTCGTAGGTCCAGAGAAAGACAGAAGCCAAGGCAAGGCAGGGCCTGAGAGAGACCCCTCACTGCTGGCAAGGATTTCTTTCCCAATGGATGACTGACAAATGCCTTCAATACCCTTTTTGTGAAAGGCTACTACAGCTCTACTGGCACACGGCAAGCAGATCTCGGGTGGCACTGGTCTGGGGCTCACCAGCTGTTCATTTTCATAAAGGGCAACACAATATTCAGTTTCAGGTTTTAATGCAGCTTGTGCCAGATGCTCTAAAGCCTGTATCCAAACTGCTCCTCTGAGAAAGAGAAAGAAGATGTGTGCAAAGCTTGGGGATGTTGTTCACAACTAATGTGCTGAATGGTCCCCGGTCCTCAAAATCATACCTAACTTCTTTATGTCTCCGTGAAAATGGTTCTGTGCCATAAAGGGAAGCAATCAACGATCTGACGCAAGCCCAGCATATGTCCAAATCAGAATCAGAACCACTTACATGTTATTTACTTAATGTATTCTCTCATTCTCTTTCTTTCACTCTTTATTGGCAGAGGTACTCTAGCAAGAAATAATACAAATTTACACTGGAGCAAAGGTCAAATTCAAGCAGTGGCCTGTGTTCATGTGAGCTAAGAATGGCTTGGACATTCTTATTTAGAAAAAATTTTAATGTCTATTTATTATGAAATAAATTATAGAAACTGAGCATGAGTGGGGGAGGGTCAGAGAGAAAGGGAGATACAGAATCCGAAGCAGGCTCCAGGCTTTGAGCTGTCAGCACAGAGCCCAACGTGGGGCTCGAACCCACGAACCATGAGACAATGACCTGAGCAGAAATCAGATGCTCAACTGACGGAGCCACCCAGGCGCCCCAACTTGAACATTTTAAAGGGTAGTAAAAAGTTAACAGAGAAGAATATGTGACAGAGATCATATGTGACCTTCAGGGCTAAAATATTTACTCTCTAGTCCTTTGCAGAAGAAGTTTGCTAAATCCTACATCCTAACATTGTTTATTTTCTTACATTTAAAAGTATGAGCAATGAAATAAGAAGAAAACAGTGTGTCAGTTTGGTTTGCCCTGAGATTCACAAAAGATTCTGTGAAACAACAGAATTTGTCCCCAGGAAGGAAATATTTTTTTAATGTTTATTCATTTTTGAGAGAGAGAGAGACAGACAGACAGACAGACAGACTCCAAAGCAGGTTTCAGGCTCTGAGCTGTTAGCACAGAGCCTGATGTGGGAGTTAAACTTATGAACCATGAGATCATGACCTGAGCCGAAGTAGTATGCTTAACTGACAGAGCCACCCAGACTCTCCACTCTCAGGAAGGAAATTTTAATGACACTTATAAATGATAAAATGACCTTTTGTTATATAATAAACACTCATTACATTTAAAGCAATGACTAAAATGCCATCGCATCTATTTTCTTATGTAAATATGCCTGAAAAATCATCTCAATAATTGGCCAAATATATGAAAAGCCCCAAATTACCAGTAATTCCAGCGACTATACTCACCACTTATCGTGCCCCTACTAGATGAAGTGCATTGCGCACAGTATCTCATTCAAAAACACTTCAAAATCACCCCATTAGGTAGACAGTGTTCTCCCCATTCTACAGCTGAAGTGACTGAGGTTCAGAGGGGTTAATAGCATGTCCAAGGCCTCAGGGACAGGACAAGGATTTGAACTTAGTTCTAGCTGACTGCACGGCATGAGCATATAACCTTGACACTACACTGTAGAATCACTACACTATGCTGTGCCCTTAGAGACAGTATATTTTATTTTTTATTAAAAAAATAAATATTGCACAACTTGGGCACCATCGCCCTCCAGATGAAATCTCATCACCTCAGTGTCCTCTGCACACAGACACAGCCATCCTGCTGGGGACACAAGAGTACCCTTTTTGAAGCTTTAAGAATCCATAAAAGGAAAGCATCTCTTGTCCTTTCATTGTGATTTAAAAAGCTGAGGTTGGGGTTTCACACTTTCATTTGGGGCTATTTAAAGGAAGAACCTTTGAATGGTGGTAATTTTAGTTGAGCGTGTATGTGGCATTCTTTATTTTTACCGAAGCAATGCAGCCTTCCAAGAAGTGTAACTAAAATAAGGTGCAATCCCACAGGACACCAGGTTGCCTTTTTCTCTCACGTGAGCCCTCTTCCTTTCCTTTCTTTCTCCCCTCTGCCTTAGCTTGATGTCTCTACGTTTTACCAGAGAAAGGAGTTAGAAAGTACCCTTTAGGCTGGATCAAAAGGGTAGGAGAGCAGGTTGCATCTTTTTGTTTGAAACTTCTAAGGGCTCCAGCCCCGACTCAGCCCTCAGCTTCAGGCCTGTGTCTTCAGCTGCTAAGGGAGCGTTTTTACATGGAAGTTGTGCTGTCACATCAAAAAATAACAACTGTAAACTGGACTTTTCTTCCTCAAGAATCCAGCTCTTTATCTAGACATATTGCTGTCCATACAACATTATATCCTAGACGGAGCTTCATAAAATCTTTTCCTTCCCCTTCGCTTTTGCTCCCCATCCAATCACCAGGTTACACAGAACCCTGTGGCCCATTGTTTTCCCACATCTTACCTTCTCTCTCTTTCTATACTTGTCAACTCATCACTTGACACCTGAATTCTGCTCTAGGTCTTTTAATTTGTCTCCCTACCTTGAGACTCTTCCTCTTCACACCCTATTGCAGCATAATAAATAAAGCTCACAAAACTCAGAGGTTTAAAGCAACAATCACTATTTATCTGCTCATAACTCTGTAATGTGGGTAGGGTTCAGGGGGAATAGTTTGTCTCTGCTTCATGAATAATGGCTAGAGCAACTTGATTTGACTTCAGGGTGGTGTTACTGACATGTCTGGTGACCCTGCTGGGGTAGCAGAACCGGATGGGGCTTCCTGAGCCTGTATTTATCATATTCTTTCAACCCCCCAGAGCCTCTCTCTACCTGACGTCTCTCTCCAGTAGGTCAGAGAAGTTGGGCTTTTGTATTTTATAGGTCAGGATTTGAAGGGAGTAAAAATGGAAATTGCAGTGTCTCTTAAGATCTAGGCATGAAAGTCTCATCCTGGTCAAAGCAATTCACAAGCCAAGCTCAGGTTCAAGGTGAAGGGATCCATTCCACTTCTTGATGGGAAGAGTCACAAAATAACATTGAGGGAGGGTATATAGAATGGGGGGCTGTTAAAAAAAGTTTACTTATTCTGTGTGTGTGTGTGTGTGTGTGAGAGAGAGCCCTCATGTAGGAAGGGGCAGAGAGAGAGTGGGGGAAAGAGAGAGAGAATCCCAAGTAGTGTGGAGCCCGATGTGAGGCTTAAACTCACAAACCACAAGATCATGACCTGAGCTGAAGTCTGAGGCTGAACTGATTGAGCCACCCAGGTGCCCTGGATTGGAGGGCTTTTTGTGTGACCATCACGATTAGGTAAAATCTATATTCCTTTAAGTTTCAATATTAATGGTATAGAGTCTACTATATAGAAAGATCATCTCTATAAAAAGTACACTTCCCATCTATAAGTATATTCAAGGATGGACTGGGTGGTACAGGGATAGGACCTAATCCAACTCCTAAAGTCTAACTTTCCAATACCATTGCTACAGGAAAAAGAAACATAATTCAAAAAAGCAAGACAAGTATGAATATAATCAATCACTAATTTGAGGTAAAAATATTTAAAAAAATTTTTTTGGTGAAGAATTACTCTAAAGTTAAAATTCACACTGTAGACCAAAAAGAAATTCAAATGGTTCACCTCAGATTGTCATGACCCTAGATTGTTCCATCTACAGAAGCAAACACGAATCTCTCATTTCATGAGCACAATTTGTCATATGGGAACTCTCACTCCCTTCCTCAGACCCTACCTTCTGGCCAGTGTCATCTCACTCCAGAAGTTACTGCCGTGCACCTCCTTCATTTATCTGCCCTATGTTATTCCTCAGTTCTGCCACCTCTCTTCTCCCACCAGATGAGCTTGTTCCTATTTCACAAAGACAACTCCTAGGCTTGAAGGTCTTCAACTTGCTGCTCCCCACTGACAAAGGTATGCAGCCTTAACTTTGCCCCTCCTCATTACCCCACCCAGCCTCTGCGGTAGAACCCAAGAAGTCTCTCCTCTCCAAGGTCCATCCATCCATCTCCCTCTTCTCTGAGTTCCATCCTTCCTCATCTTCTCAGTAATATTATTCCATCAATTAATCTCTCGCTTATCTCTTATTTTCAAACTGTCAGCCTCTAAGAGCTATTTCTTTTCCTCTAGCATAGAAAATATCCATCTTGAGGTACCTGGGTGGCTCAATCAGTTAAGTGACTGACTCTTGATTTTGGCTCAGGTCATGATCTCATGGTTTGTGGATTCAGCCCCTCACCAGGCTCCTTGCTGACAGTGCAAAGCCTGGCTCCTTGCTCACAGTGCAAAGCCTGGCTCGGGTTCTCTCTCTCCCCCTCTCTCTCTCAAAATAAAGAAATAAACTTAAAAAAAAGAAAATATCTATCTTTCACATATCTGGAATAAACTTCTTTTATTTTTTAAATGTTCTTAATTTATTTTTGAGAGACAGCGAGAGACAGCATGAGCTGTCAGAGGGAGGGTCAGAAAGAAAGAGAGGGAGATACAGAATCTGAAGCAGGCTCCTCCAGGCTTTGAGCTAGCTGTCAGCACAGAGCCTGACGCAGGGCTCGAACCCACACTCTGTGAGATCATGATTTGAGCTGAAGCTGGACATTCAATCAACTGAGCCACCCAGGCACCCCTGGAATAAACTTCTTAATCTCTGCCCAATATCTGACCATGACTTCATTTGCTCTCCAGTTTTCACAGTCATGCTTCAAAAGTAGTCTCAACTTGTCCTTGTATATGAATCAAAAACCACAGCTAATATTAACTGAGAACTTGGAAGGAAACAGGCACTGTTCTAAGCATTTTACCACTAGAACTCATTTACTCCTATAACAACCTTTAAATAGTTATATTTTTACTTTTAGTTTGTAGAAGAGGAAATTGAGGCGAGAGAGAGGGGAGACAAAAAACGGGGGGAGGGAGAGAGAGAGAGAGAGATTTAGTCAACTGCTCCCAGTCAACAGCTAGTGAATGGCAGAATTTGGGTTTGAACGTGGGTGATCTCCAGATGTGAATGACTCAACCATTTATGTTATTCGGTTCACTGCATTCTGGCTTCTGCCTTCACCATGCCCCTGCACCTGCTCTCACACAGGTCACCAAGGCCAGGCTAGTGGTTAATTTCAATTGACAGCTGGTAGCACTCATCTAAGGTGACTGACAAATTATTCATGAAGGAGAAAGAAGAGGGAAACTGAAAAGAAAAGAGGGCGGAGAACTCCTGTCTCTCATTCAGGTGAGCCGGCATGGGAAGCTCTGTCCTTGTCCAGCATGGCTGAAACCAAGAAAATCAATCCTGTTTCCCTTACATCTACACCTTATGTATTTTAGACCAAATTTCTACATGGAAACATCTGAAATCTTAGTTCAATTCACATACTCACAATTACAGGCAGGGGCTCAATTATACCTGCAAGTGATCCCGCAAATCTAGTGTTTACCTCATTAAACACCAATTTTGCCAGGACCATTGAATACTCTTACTCACTAACACCTGCAAAGAACATGAGTTTGCAAAGCTTGGTTGCTGTGGGAGTATTTTATAAAACTTGGTCTTTAAACAGTGAGTCAACAGCATTGGCATATGCAATTACTGAAAGAAGTCCCCATTGTTTAAAAAAAATGACCTTAATCTTATTCAAGTTAGAAAACCAGAACAAAAATCTGTTTTGAAAAATATAGTAACAACAAAATGTTTCAAAAATGATGCCAAGAGACTAGAGAATGTAAAACAAAGGGGAAATTGTTCATTCTTAGATATTTGAGTTTTTCATTTCTATCTCATTTAGGTGGTTAACATCTGTTTATTAAATGTCAAGCACATGCATGTTGTTGTATTATCATTATGTTCAGTGAGTGATCTGAGAGGAAACAGGGCGATAGTCTCTTTGGCTTTAAGTGCTATTGCTCAGTATATGTTTACACTGGATGAACATGTATTTGTTCTTGGGGCCCATGCTGAGAGCCCATGATGGGGAGGTAAGTTGCTGCCCTTCAAGTTTCCCACTCTCAAGGACCCTAAAGGTTACGAGGGAAGAACACCATGAACAATAATACAAATTGGAAAAAATTTTTTTCACACATTTAGAACAGCAATAAACATACAGTAAGCATTTGGTAACACTTGTTGAATAAACAGTAAGTGTAACAACACAGGTTCACATTAAGTGTTGCAGACATTAGAAAAATAAAATCAGTGTGTATTTCATGAAGATGGTATCTGAACTGGACCTGGAAGAGACTGAGACTATCATTGATAGGCATGAAGAAAAACATCTCAGGGCAAAGCCACGGAGGCAAGAAAACCCAAAAGATATGTGACCAATTGCTTTTGCCAGCACTGGGAGGTAAACGAGAAGTAAAATTAACCAAGGAGTCAGTGTTTTAATGAATAAGTCGGAAGGAAGCAGCAACACTATTCGGGAGGGGAGGACAGGATTAGAACAATGACTTAAGAAGGTGCATTGATGAAGTATTAACACAGATTCAGAGAAGGAAAGAGACTAAATCACGTTTGTCTTTGTATCAACAGCCTGCACAAGGCCTGACTATCAGTGAGTACAGTGGACATCTGTCCTCTGCTTTCAGCAGCTGGCCCGTGAGCAGAATCATCCCTGTCCCACACTCAGCCCAGTTTCTGTGGAGCTGAACTTAGTTCCAGAAGAGAACAGGCAACCCAGATGCAACTTTGGCCTCAGTGATGGGTTCCTGGGATAGAAATGTGACTCAGATTGTACTAAAGAGATCAGGCCTAGGATTTTTGTCTAAACTCTTGTTCCCTATTGGGTTTGGGGAAGCATGTGGGACACATCTGTTTAAAAATAGAGACACATGGGGCACGTGGGTGGCCCATGCAGTCAAGCATCCACCTCTTGACTTCGGCTCAGGTCATGATCTCTTTGTTCGTGAGTTAGAGCCCCATGTCAGGCTCTGGGCTCAAAGCATGGAGCCTTCTTGGGACGCTCTCTTTCTCTCCCTTGGCCCCTCTCCCAGTGTATTCTCTCTCTCTCCTTTTCTCTCCCTCTCTCAAAATAAATAAATTAAAAAATAGAGATAATGCAAGAGAAAGTGTATTTCATATTTCATAATAACTTCCTTAGTTGCTTAAAGTATTTTCAGCTGGAAGTTTCTTCTAACTTGCTGAAGGATCCTGACTGATGCAATAAGAGCTTTATTTAATGAATAAACATAGGAATGAGTGATTTTTTTAATATGAAGAAATAGAATAGATCTAGTGGGAGAGGACACCAGTCTTTGTGTGGCAAATCTGCCATATAATTTCCTGTCCCTAGATGCCAGTAGTCAGTTCACTTGGAATCCCTTTCACCCATGAACTATGATTTACTTCTACCCAACAATATTCTGATCTATGTTTCTATCAAGTCAATCACAGAGAATCACACTACTAGGCACACAGTAAATCCTTTGGGTTTATTGTAGAATCTAGGTTTTAGAGAGAAAACAAGTCATGAAAGACTGTGTTCCAAAAAAAGAAAAAGTATAGTTTCACCACAAGTATAAAGTGATTAATACTGGAAATATCACTCAGCTGGCCCAAATAACCTCCTTTGGGCTAATGCTTGAGAAGCAAGAGAGGCCATTTTCACACATGCTCCCCCAAAGCAATGGCCACATTAATAAAAAAAAAAAATCAAATACCAGTCAGAACATTTCAAACTTTTTTCATTCTAGCTCACTACCAACTAGTCACAGCCACTCGGTATTCCCATAGTGGCATTACATTGCCAAGGCTTTGGCTGTTCTGAAATAAAATAACTGCTCTCCTCTGCCTTACCTATTGTTAAATTGGTGGGCTTTATACATCATTCATAAGCCTCCTGGTGTTATTTATTGTGAATCTCTCTTGCTCAAGTCACATTTGATGAACATACTGAGAAACAAGTGTTCCAGCCACTAAACAAAACTTTTATAAGAAGAGAAATGATTTGAAACATGTTCTGGATTCAGCTTACCTTAATACAGTTAGCTGGGTTAGCTGCCAGGGAAATGTCTCTTGGTGAATTATTTGATAAATTTGTGTCTCTTTTCCCCAGGGTTCTAAGTTGAATTCATTCACTATTTACTGAATGCCTACACCATGCAAGATACTGTGCTAGGACCTGGGGCAATCTTATGTTTTGTACTCTTAGATATCATTCCTTGAATCCATAAGAAAGTAACAAAAATGTAAATGATGAGGACATGAAAAGGAAACAGGAGGGAATGTGCCGGGTTAGGGCAGCAATAAATAGGGAAAAAGAAATCTTTCAACAATAGTCTTTCTGATTCGGGGGAAAACATTTTTGGTTAACCCCCAGGCAAAATCATTGCAACACGTCACCAGAGGAATTTAAGAGAAACAGATGCAATAATTGTCTCCTGTATAATAACATGTTTTTACTACTAGCTAATAAAATTATAATAATGAATAGGTCACCCTTTTGTGAAGCTTTCTCATTTATATCACTAAGGTAGAAAAAGCATGTGATTTTCCATCAGCAGATACAATGGTCAAGAAAAGACTATTATTTTTTTCATCACGATGCCAGAGTATTTTCTTCTCTTCCTACTTTTCTCCCTCCCTCCTTCCTTCCCTCCCTCTCTCACTGCCTTCCTCTCTTCCTTCCTTTTCTCCTTCCTATCTTTCTTTTTTTCCCTTCCACTTGATAAATATTTACCCAATACCACTAAAAAGCTAAGGAGAAATTTCCATAGTTTTTTGCTATTATCAATTTATATTGATTAGTAATCCCTTCTAATAATTAAGTTCACTGGCATATGCACACTCTGGACCTGGAATCCCATAGTTCCTTGACCTCAAATGATAGGAGTCTAGATCCTTAAGTATTAAAAGCAAAGGTAAATTTTTTTTGGTAAAAAAGGGGTAAAGAACAGAAACAGAACTGTAACAAAATTCCCCCTTCATCAGTACCTTTAGAAGGGTGGGTGAGGGAAGTAGCCTTGACAGTTTACATCATTTAATCAACTGCGGGGCTGGCATGTTCGGTGATGAGGAAGCCGACAGATCTCTTTCAATACATTCACCAAAATAATACAGTATTTTCCTTTTGCAGGGTGTTCCAAAGATTCAAAGCTAAAGGAATTTCTGTTTCTTACTGTATGAATCCACAAGGCTAACCTCAGGCTCTTCAATGTACTCCCATATAGATATTTAAATCATAGACTCTAAAGTATTTGGGGATAAAAGCTTTATCTAGTTGCTAACCAGGACTTAAGTTAGTGTTTTAAGTGCTGTTACTTTCATTTTTTTCAAGATTGTATAAACCCAAGAATTTTGACAATAGGGCAACTTGAGCTAAAGTCATCCTTACTCTCGCTGCCTACAGTTGTAGAACTGAATGGAAGGAGAAAAATAAGGAGAGGAGCTAGGGAGGGAGAAAGGATGGAAGAAAGGATTGATGGATTCTGGTATATATAACACCATAATTTTAGCAAAAGAATTTTTCAGAAAAAAATATGAAGAAAATATGAGAGTGTCATCAAGAGGCTGCATAGACATAAATACCAATATTTGGCATTTCAACACAAGCTACTCACTGGTGGAGTTACATAAAAAGCAAATGACCTTCTCTGAACACTGCTGTAGACTTTAGGCCAAGTGCTGCAATCAAACTGCATTTTATTTATTTCATTTTAATTCATGTTCCATCTTTTAAAAATTATTTCAGGCATAGTACAATCATTACATATTTGAGTGCCTATTATTAAATTCAATTTAGAAAACAATTTCTAAAGACAACTTCTTCCTTAATTAGGGAAAGAAAAAATGGACATGAATAGAGAATTGATTACCTGCTATCCCATTGTTCCGATGACCATTATTGACAAGTTTATGGCATTTAAATTTCTTTTTTTCTTATAAGTAAGTGTAAAAGTTGGAGTAATGTTCTATGCATAGTTTTATATCTCACTATTTTTCATATAACTTTACTGAAGACATTTACTCAAGTTAATATGTATTTTTCTACATGACTTTCAATGCCCATTTAACAGTCCATCATATGACCACAGTACACTTTATTTAACCAATTCTGCATTGCTGGGTATTTAGGTTATTTCTAACAGGCCTCTTGTTATGGATGTTTTTAGGTCTGATTCAAGCCTCACAGGGATGTTTTCATATTTCCTTTTCTGTTCTGTTCTATGGTTCTTTGGGATACAGCCTCTTCCACAAAGCCTATTTACCTCCACTCATATAAAGATTGCTCAGTTCATGGCCATAGGCTACACTGTTGCAACATGTTAAAAGAAATGACTTCTGTCTGAATTATCTGATGAGATTCTCCCACTCCAGGAACCAACATTGAAACATTTGAAACACAATAAGGATAGGAGGTTTTATTATTACAGAAAGATGTCTAACTCCTTTGCTTATCTGTTTGGTTTCTCTTTTGCTTAAATTTGATTCTTTAAATGCCAGTTTTCCAAATTCTTGACACGTTTACTCCTCAAAGGTTTACATTTAGCAACTGCAATATTTTTTAGCACAGTTCCAGTTTAAAAAACCAAACCTTTCCATCGATATTAATCTTCATAATCAAGTAATTTTAGATTCTAATTATTGTGGTATGCAAGACAATATTGTAATGCTAAAATGAAATTTAGAACCTAAATCTGGACACATTTTACCAAACGCCATTCCTTCATAGGCATGTGATAATTTTATATCCTCATACTCAGAATTTTTTTCTCTGAGGTCCATATCATACAATTTTACATGTTACCAATCAGACTTCATGTATATAACCCATACAGATTTTCTAAAAACTGACTAATTGTTGAGTACATGGGTTGTTTCTAATTGCTCACTCGTATAAAACAATCTTCAGTGAGCATCCTAGCTTCTTTTCTCCTTCTTCTTCTTCTTCTTCCCCTAAATGATTTCCTTAGGCTAACTTCCCAGAAGTGTAAATATAGTATCAAAGGATATGGACACTTTTATGTGTGCTGAAATGCTTTTCAAAGCATTTACATCGCTACCAATAGGATATGAGTCTGGTGATTTCACCAGTATTTTAGCAGCAGTGACTGTTATGCTTTAAAAATGATTTCTAATTTGACAGATGTAAAATGGTAACTGCTTATGGTTTTTCATCTGTGTATTTCCATGGGTTTGTCTCTCCAAAACCCCAGGAAGCTCTGTGTAGGATGCTCCTTGGCACCATGTGTGAACATGTCGTGAGAATAAGCAGATACATAGATAAAATAGGTCACTCCAGAGCCATTCCAGTTCATTGAGACATCTCTCCTCTTCTAAATAAAAGATGATCCAGGGGGTTGATACAAGTTTGTATCTCCTTATGTCTAAGACTGTGTCATCACCACAGTGATTTAACCCAACTATCTGAAACCGAAGGTCGGTTTTTCAGGAGACTAACAATATTCAACCTAGATTTATTTGATATTAGGGCTATTACAAACCATGACAGGGAGAAATGTTTGTTATGACACAATTTATTTTTATATGAGCATCTTTTATACCAAGAGTCATAAAGCATTTTACAGTGATGCATAAGCTAATGGTCCTTGTAGAATGCTGATTTTTCAATGTTTATTTAACTTGTGATGAAAAATTGGTTGTTTTATTTTCTGGCAGGTAACAGCCGACTTCCCAACAACTGTGTTAAAGAAAATAATCCCAGAGGTTAGGGAAGACCACAGAGCTGGATCATCATGATTTACCCTTTCCCACCACCTCTCACAGAACTGAAGGGATGCAACTTTGCAGTGAAAACAAAGCGAGGAAAAAAATTAGGAAAAAGTGACAACAATCCTTACCAACAGAGAAAATCTGTCAACCAAGTCATATTTTTTTCCTAAAAGAAGTGAAAAATACTCTCCTGTCTTTCCCCAGTAAGTGCACAGCTCCTCAGCTGCGTTCGGCATAAGGCAGATATGACATTTAAATGATAAAGTAAGACAATTTGAAGTTCACCATATCAAACACAGCAACGGCTCCCCAAGGAACAAGAAAGGAGAATCAATGGCTGTACTGGTGGATGCTCTAGGCTTGTGGTATTATTTTCATAAATTAAATTTATAACTGGCTGGCTTGCTTTCTTTTGCCGTTTTATTGAAGTCAAAACATCATAACTCCCCATCGAGATAATACTGACAGTTTTCAGATAGACTTGTCGGCTTTCTCTTTTCTTTTAGCCCCTGTCCTGTCCGCATCCTAATGCAGAAGCTCTAGGAAGTGCTTGCTTCCAAGGGAATAAAGTGTAGGTAGGACTCTTCTAAAACCACAGAGAAGTGATTCAGCCAGTCAGTGGTAAAGTAAAGCCTTTATTCTCCAAGGACACAGGTTCAAATTCCAGAATTCTGGAATTTGCAGAATGCCTGCATTTTCTAAAATGCAGAAAATTCCATCTCCTTTGTTAATATACAGTTCTCTTATTCTTTTCTCTTTCTCCTCAAATTTCATGCTCTCTACTCTTTTACCACTGGAAGGGAAGGAGATGAATTCCAATCAGATGTTTGTTTGTTTGGCAATTTATAGAATGCCTAATTTTAAAAATGTTTGAAGATCTAACATGATGGTAAATGCAAGCTTTGGTAACGTTAATGGCACAAACAAAGAGGCTTTTGAGAGATGAAACAGTGGAAAGCACATTTCTGGGACGGAGTTCAAATCTTAGTTCTCAAACTAGCTGTGCAACGCTGGAGAAATAACTTACCCTCTTTAACTCTTAGCTTCTCCATCAATAAAATGGAATTAAGAGCTACCACACAGAGTAATTGCAATGATTAAATAAGATGATAATTTAAAGATTCTAGTATGATGCCTATACAGTACAATGCCTGGCATGTAGCAGGCAATGAATAAATGGCCACTGATTCTGCTATTGCTGTTGCAAGGGGTTTAAATTATCACCTCACCCCTTTTCCATCTTCCCTGAGAATAGACAGCAACACTCAACTAGGACTCACAAAGCAGGGGCTGTGGCAAATATGTTAGCAAGGTGGTGAGTTTGCTTACTCTACTGCAAGACTCTTCCTCCCAGGAAACTTACCACAAAGCCTAGTCAACTAGGTAATTAACAATGAAGGTTATGACCACTTCATGGGTCATGATCAGTATCACCCAAAATGACAAATGTTTATTGAGCTTTTCGGAGGTATCAATTTGATAGAGATAAAATATATTTGTAGGAACCAGAGGCTGTGGTTTGAAATACCTTTTCATATTGATTAATAAGATGGCTTCCTGGAAACATATATAAAAATAAATAAGTCTCTTGAGTTGTTTCAGCTGTGTATGTCAGAAAATTAGAAGGCCTTAAGTCAAGAGAACTAAAAGATCTTAAAGAAAGAAGTTTAGAATTAAAGTAGTGCTCAGTCGAGGTATACAGTGCCAAAAAGATAATAAAAAATGTGGTCAGGGTGTAGCTGTGTAACAGCTGGAGGGGGGGGTAGGGCAGAGTGTTGGAGAACTAAGAGGAGGGGGAGGAGTCACTGGAACACAGAGAAATGGCTGTAAGGAGAGGGCTTCCGAAAGGAGGTATAATTTTAGCTAGAGCAATAGACTCCATCTTGAGTGAACTTGAAAAGAGAGAGCCGCAAGACTAAATGCTCCAACCTTACTCTCCTCCCTCCTGCTGGTGTCCTGCTAATATTCCCACTGACTAAACTCAACCAAAGTCCAGAGAGCAAGAGAGCACTCGGTTGCAATCTATATGGGTCAACCTCTGGGACAGAGAGAAAGGTGAAGGATATAGAGTGGTCTGTGAGGGCAAATGGAGAATCTTTAAGTCTACCCATAGACTCAGGCAGGATGAAGCCAAGTTCTAAGATAGGAAGGCGCCTGGACCAGACAGTCCTTTAGAACAGAATTTGGGTCCTGCTCACTTTTATAACCCTGTTGTCCAATAATTGCCAAGCTCAGAATAAGCACTCAACAAATATTTGTTGTTGGAAGAGCAGTATTTCTTGGGCATTCACTTTAATACTAGATTTTTTAAGAAGAACATTTTCAATGTGCTACTAAAATGATCAAAAGCTTGTCTCTGCAGAGTCTTAGAGAAATATGAAAATAGACAAAGTGACAAAAGTTTGGCATATGAAGTCAAAACTGTCTTATCTCCAATGAGCTGTGCAAGGCAACTCTGCACATGAATGCATTCCACAGCAAAGTTCAGCTCCTTCACAGCAAGTTCAAGTTTAAATCCTATATTAATACTATTGACTGATATAAATGGAGCCCCGACGATTTACCTAAAGCAGCAGTGCTTTTAGGTAAACATTTGGAAGAGCAAATTTAAAGAAGAGTACAAAATGAAATAAGTCTGCAAATTTAAAGGTAAGCTTCTACTATAAAAAAATTAAAAATCTTCTATGCTTTTCTATTAAAATTACCTGTTTTTTTTACTTTTGATCACATGATGTTAAAATAATTGTATTGGGATTAAACTTCATAAACCTTGGCCATGTTTTTTTTTAAGTTTTTAATTTAAATTCTAGTTAGTTAACATACAGTGTAATAGCAGTTTCAGGAGTACAATACAGTGATTCAACACTTCCATACAACACCCAGTGCTCATTACAGAAAGTGAACGCCTTAATCCTCATCACCTGTTTAAGTCAGTCCCCCACTCACCTCCCCTCTGGTAACCATCAGTTTGTTCTCTATAGTTAAGAGTCTGTTTCTTGATTTGCCTCTCTCTCTTTTCTCACTTTTGTTCATTTTGTTTTTTTTTAAATACATATGAGTGACACACACACACACACACCTTCTTTATCCAATGGACACTTGGGCTCTTTCCATAATTTGGCTATTGTGGATAGATAATGCTGCCATAAACATAGGGAGGCATACATTCCTTTGAGTTAGTATTTCGGTGGTCTTTGGATAAATACTTAGTAGTGCAATTGCTGGATTATAAGGCAGTTCTATTTTTAAATTTTTGATGAAACTCCATACCATTTTTCTGTTGTGGCTGCACTAGTTTGCATTCTTACCAACAGTGTAGGAAGGTTCACCTTTTCCCACATCTTCGTCAACACGTGTTGTTTCTTAGGTTTTTGATGTTAGCCATTCTGACAGGTGTGAGGTGGTATCTCATGGTTTTGATTTGTATTTTCCTGATGATCAGTGATATTGAGCATCTTTTCATGTGTATGTTGGCCGTCTGTATGCCTTCTTTGGAATGTCTGTTCATGTTTTCTGCCCATTTTTAAATTGGATTACTCATTTTTAGGTGTTGAGTTTTGTAAGTTCTTTATATATTTTGGACACTAACCTTTTATCAGATATATCATTTGGAAATATATTCCCCCATTCTGTAGGTTGCCTTTCAGTTTTGTTGATTGTTTCCTTTGCTGTGCAAAAGCTTTTTATTTTTATACAGCCCCAATAGTTTATTTTTCACTTTGTTTCTCTTGCCTCAGGAGACATATCTAGAAATAAGTTGCTATGGTTGATGTCGAAGAAGTTAGACTGTGCTCTCTTCTAGTATTTGTGTGGTGTCAGGTCTCACACTTAGGTCTTTAATCCATTTTGAATTTATTCTTGTGTATGGTGTGAGAAAGTGGTCTAGTTTCATTCTTTTGCATGTTGCTGTCCAGTTCTCTCAATACCATTAGTTGAATAGACATTCTTTTTCCCACTGGATAGTCTGTTCTACTTTGTTGAAGATTAACTGATCATTTAATTGTGGGTTTCATATCATTTCTGGGTTTTCTATTCTGTTCCAATGATCTATGGGTCTATGTGTGTGTGTGTGTGTGTGTGTGTGTGTGTGTGTGTGTGTGTGTTTTACCCTTAGCCTTATTTATACCAAAGTTGACTAAATGGAAAACTTCAGGAACTGTTTTCTTTTTTTAAAGGACTTTATTTTTAGGTAATCTCTACAGCCAATGTGGGGCTAATTTTACAGCCCTGTGATAAAGAATCACATGTTCTACCAATTGAGCCAGGTAGGCACCCCTTCAGGAACTGTTTAAGCAGGACAAGGGATGTTTGACCACAAGTCAAATATTGGGATGTCCTTTAGGCAGTGTATTTCAGACAGTAGCAATACCCTTCACATAGCAATCTAGTACACACTCAGATATATAGAGGGTTGCAATGTAAAATGTTTTTCTTAGTGTAAATAGTGGTCAAACATTTTGAAATATGCTGCCTTAAATGCCAATATGGCATTTGTCTTGCTTAAATCAGTACTATTGATACATATGTATTCTCTATTCACCCATCGAAAACAAACACCATGTCTTCCTATGTGTCACACACACTGACAAACTGTGATTCTTTTCTAGTCTATTTTTTTCTTTTTTTAAAAAGTGCTGGTTACCACCCACTAAATTAATTTCAGGACTGACTAATGGGTAGAGACCTATAGTTTTAAGAGGTTTGATTTCATCTAGCTCATATCTAAGTGCAAATTATGGAAAATAAGAAAACACAAGGCTGCCTTGAAAAATGATAGGGATTGAAGAAACTCAAGAGAAAAACAATGCTGTAATTTATCCAGGGCCTCTGGAGATGGCTGGGCCCATTTTATACTAAGAGTTGGGAGAGAAAGCAGAAAACAACCTATTAATTAACTTACACACATTATTTTTTCCCCATAATTCAATCATTCATTCCACAAACTTTGAGTTCCTGCTCTGGGTTGTATCTTGAAGATAGAGATAAAAGACACAAGTGCCCATGCTCTCCAGATGTTCACAATCTGGGGAGACGGAGACAAGTATGGAGTTGATTACTATCTAGACAACAAAGCTGCTGAGGAAACAGGAGGCCATGGAGTCAGCCCAGCCGGGAAAGTCAGGTACATTGCCCAGAGGAGGCTATTCTAAAGACAGGCTAGGTACCTTCAAGGACCTGACCAGCTTGACTTTTCGGGACTGCAGTCAGGGTAACCCAGCTCTAAATCTTTATTCTGCCTTTTACTACAACCTTCTGAACCTCAATCCTTCCACCTGTGCGATGAGAGGGTAATAACACACACCTGGTGGGCTTATGGTAAGCATTAAGCAGAAAGATGCACAATACGGAGCCTCGCACAGCACTACGAGTCCAACACATGCAAACTGCTGTTATCTCTATCACTGTCAATGTCAAGGTCATCATTCCATTTCCCCCTCAAAGTTAACAGCAAGATCTCCCATACAAAATGGCATCCCAAATAATTTGACTTGGAGGCTGGGTTCCTTGAATTTGTAATAAGCATGGTAGATGCTCAGGTTGAGACAGAGGCCTTGACCAAGGCCTTGAGTCTTTAGAGAAGAAGGAAGTGGGATAAAGACTCTGGCATCATGTACCATTGCTCTGCAATGTCTTTTCCTAAAGTTTTAATACTGTTATCTGAAGTGTAATTTTAAATATTTTGATGCTTTTGAGGCTTAAGGGCACAGGATATAATTACTTAGAGATGAAATGTAAAATAAAGAGTGAAGAACTAACACACTCCAAAGTCTGCCATGGGCAACTATCAGGGGAGAAACTACTTAAGTATAAAACACAGCTTATTAAAGTTGTACTAAGATTCAGATGATAACTGCTCACTGATCACCATGTGTTTTGCATAGTTAGAGAATTCTATCGAGGGTATGAGCTACCGGCAGATATGGAGTATCATTAAGAATAATTTTATAGGTGAGAAGAAAAAAGCAGAATCAGATTAAATAAGACAATGACCAAGCCTGACTGTCAAGATTCAATTTCCAGTTAGAGCTTTCCAAAGTTAGATCTTTTCTGTGCTGTAATCTTACTTCAATAAATAAGCCATGTAATATTACTTACATTCACTTGACTCAAAACCCACAGAAGCCTAACCCAACCCCTGTAGAATCTGCTACCATTCCTTTTCTTTATCCACTTACTCAAAAAGCTTAAACAAACTCAGAAATTGTTAGTCTCCCACCTAGTGATTGGATCTGAAAAAAAAATTCATTGACATTATTAGGCTGTTTGCACTGAGAATGATTTCAGTGATGTGAGGAAGAAAAGTAAATGCTCTTTAAAAAGACTCCATTTCCTTATTAAATCAAATAAATAAAAGATAACAGGATGCTGGTCAGGGTTATAATCTTGTTGCTGCTTAGAGCAGCAGCTAATGCAAATGAAAAATAATAAAGTCAGGCCCATTTAGCAATTGTCTTTGACAGTAATGCCGACTCCTGGAAACCTACAGTGATGAAACTTCAGAAGCAATAGTTAGACTTGCTTCTGCTGAGTCTCATTTATTTGCTGATTTCAAAGATTGGCTTGTTTCTTGACAGAGCCAGAGGACCAATGATCAAATGATTAATGAGAAAGGGACTTCTTAGTGAATAGTGGACAAAAAAATTAGCAAAATTTATCAATGAGACTCTTTCAACTTGTGTGATTTCTAATAAAATGACTGACCAGTAGCTTCCATTTGTCTCAAGTTTAATGCTTAAAACATCATGGCACAAAGATAAACAACCCAATTAGAAAATAAGCAAAAGATTTGACATGTCTCCAAAGAAGGTATATAAATGACCAACAAGCACATAAAAAGATGTTCAAACTCATTAGTCATTATGGAAATGCATCCCAAACTATAATGAGATGCCACCTCATATAGATTAGGATGGCTATTTAAAAAAAAGAAAAGAAAAGAAAAGAAAAATAGCAAGTGTTGGCAAGGATATAGAGAAATTGGAACCCTCACACATTGCTAGTAGGAATGTACAATACTGCAGTCACCGTACAAAACAATTTGGCAGTTCTTCAATAAGGAAAACATAGACTATCCATTCTACTCATATGTATATATCCCAAAGAATTGAGAAATGATGTGCAAGCAAAGAAATCTCAAAAAATGTTCGTAGCAGTGCTTTTCACCCAAGCCAGAAGGTGAAAACAATTCAAATATCAATTCACTAATAAGTGGATAAACAAAATGTGGAATATCCATACAACAGAATACTATTCAGCCATTAAAAGGAATGCAGCACTGACACATGTTAAACCATGGATGAACTTTGAACATAGCATGCTAAATGAAGAAAGCCAGGTATGAAATACCACATATTTAATTATTCCATTTATGTGAAATATCCAGAATAAGCAAATTCATAGAGATAGGAAACAGAGTAAGTGATTGCCAGGGGCTGGGGAAGGAGAATGGGGAGTAAAAACTTAGTAGGTACAGCTTTTCCTTTGAGGCAATGAAATGGTCTGAACCTAGAGAGTAGTGATGTTTGCAAAACATTGTAAATATACCAAATAGCAGTGAATTGGCCACTTTAACATGGTTAAAATGGTAAATTGTATACTGTGTGTATTTTAACATGCATACACACACACACACACACACACACACACACACTACTCATGGCAGTTCCAGAAGTTCTGTATAGAACTGAGGGAAATGCTTAGGAGTAGAAATATATTTGAAATAGCTCTAGAAAATTTGCATCAAAATTGTGTTTGGTAAGCACAAATAATGGTTTTCATTTATTTAAAAAAATTTTAATGGTTATTCATTTTTGAGAGACAGAGTGTGAGTGGGGGAGGGCCATAGAGAGAGAGAGACACACAGACACACACACAGAATCTGAAGCAGAGCCCAATGCGAGGCTCGAATCCATGAACTGTGAGACCATGACCTGAGCCAAAGTTGGACGCTTAACCAACTGAGCCACCTAGAAGCCCCAGTGGTTTTCATTTAGACTGGACATTTATGTAATACAGCTAGAGGTAAGGGACTGATGGAGATAAGGAAGTGGGAAAATTATGCCAACCACCCCATAGCACCGCCGATGTTAAAACATCTTACAGAAGTAACCTGTTTTGGGGCATCTGAGTGGCTCAGTTGGTTAAGCATCTGACTTTGACTCAGGTCATTATCTCACAGTTTGTGAGTTCAAGTTCCACATTGGGATTTGTGTTGTCAATGCGGAACCAGCTTCAGATCTTCTGTCTCCCTCTCTCTCTCTGACCCACTCTGGCTCTAGCTCTCTTGCTCTCTCTCAAAAATAAAACAAACATTAAAAAAAAGAAGTGGCCAGTTTTTCCATTTAAAATAAGCAATATGGGATAGTATTCCTTGTAACAGAGACACAGAAAATAAAGCAGACTTCGTGTATTCAAAAAAGTTCACATTTTGTTATCTATATTTACTTAAATGAACATCACCTATAATTGCTGCTCCCAGTGTCCCTTCTTTTCTTCTCTGCAATACAGAAACACTGCTAATTTTCTTCTCCATTCCCCTGGTATTTTTTATTGTTTTGAGTAGCAACAGGGAGCAAGCATGTTTACATAAACATAATAAGTTACTCCCCTCAGCAGCCCACAATCAATCCCATTTTATCCCCATATTTCTCCATTAGGCAGTGATGCCTTATTGTCTAAGGACACTATTTTAATCTGTCAGCCCATCTTGAATCTAAGTTTCAAAACAAGCAAATGGAAGGAACCAAATTTCTCAGAGCTGATGGCTTACAGGTTGTTTCTGTACAATTTAAGCATAGTATGTGCACTCCCAGGGATATTTACCAACGTGCTAGGAGGTATATAAATCCCAGAAATAATACAGTACATCTTCCTGAGTTGTCAGTTTCACTCCATGATAAGGGACCTAAGAACATTACTTTTATATTAAAACAGATACATTATGGAGCATGATGCAAGATCCACATGTATTTTTAAGATTATACAAGACTTTAAAAAAATTGCTCACTAGCTTCCAGACTCTGAAGGGGCAAGTTCCCAGGCTTTAGGAATATTTAAAAGCACTTTGTAAACTGCAGCAGGCCCTACAAATCTGAGCAGTATAGCACTGGGCATGCCAGTGGGAAAACATGGATGACAGTCCATTAGGGTCCCCTCTAATACCACAGTGACAAGTCACAATCTTGTTGCAGAATTATATTGTGCTTATAGTTTTCACACATAAAATTGATTCAATCAATGTTCCTGTAAGGTTTGCATTTTATAGAGAAAGGTAAGGGGGCTCTAAAAACTTCAGCAATTTTCATTTATTTCTTTAAAAATTTATTATTTATTTTGAGAGAGAGAAGGAGAGAGAGCCTGTGTATGCATGAGCAGGGGAGGGGCAGAGAGAGGGGTGAGAGAATCCCATGCAAGATCTGGACCATCAGATTCATGTGCAGGGTTCAAACTCAGGAACCATGAGATCATGACCTGAGCCAAAATCAAGACTCAGACACTTAACTAAGTCACCCAGGCGCTGCCAATCTTCACTAATAGGGTTAGTAATAGTCAGACTAAGAATCAAAGGTACTCTAAAAGGCAAAGCAAAATTCGAAGCTAAAAGAAGATGCAATATTGGGGCACTTGGGTGGCTCAGTTGGCTGAATGTCTGACTCTTGATTTTGGCTCAGGTCATGGTCCCAGGGTTGTGATATTGAGCCCCACATCAGGCTTCACACTGAGCATGGAGCCTGTTTGGGACTCTCTCTCTCTCTCTCTCTCTCTCTCTCTCTCTCTCTCTCTCTCTCTCTCTCTGCCTCCTCCTCTTACCTCCCCTACTCACATGCACCCTCTCTCTCTCTCTCTAAAAAAAAACACAAAAAAACTCCCAGAGATGCAGTATTCATTCAAAGTCAGTACTTAGAGAATCATCAGCAACTGAGCCCCTCCCCCACAAAGGACGTCAAGAGTTCTCTAGAGTGATTGAAATAAAGAGAACAGCGGGCACAACGGAAAGTGGGGATGAAACCTTGTAGCCAAAACCCCTGAATCTGCACACTGAATGGGGAGATCCTCAGCATCCTACCAACCACATTGGGGGTGTTTCCTGGAAAAATTAAGCATCTCCCTAAAGTAGAACCTACATATGCAAAATTAGGAGTCCTCCAAAAAAGCAATGCGAAGCTACAGGGAACACAAAGCCATCCATGCAACACACAACCTCCAATCAGTTTTTACTCTTTGCTGTATTATTAAATATGAATCAGCAGCAGAAGGCTGCCATAAATCGAGGAAAGCTTACAAAATAAAAGCCCCAAATCAAAACAAACAGAAAAAAGGAAATTAAAAAAATAATACGCATACATCATTTGTGCAGGACCGAAAGAAAATGCAATGGCATTATGTAAATAAGAAAAAAAACCCATTGCATCCATAAAATAAGAACAGGCTGTTGTGCAACAGAAGCAGTTGAAAAAGCGAAGGAACTCTGGAAAATGAAAATTTTAATAGCTGAATATTAAAAACCTAATAATTTGAATGCATATGTATGTAAATCTGCCCGAAAGTAGATTAAAAGAGCAAAGAGATGAAAGCTGAAATCTAGAGAACAAATCCATATCTAGTATAAAATTAATGGAAGCTCTAGAAAGTGAGCTGAAAACAAAATGGATTGTATGAAATTATCAAAGACACAATTTAAGAAAATTTCTCAGTGCATCAGAACAAACTGGAGTTTCCATATTCAAACTGCTTACCGAAGTCTAATACAACTCACTTAAAAAGACCCAAACCTAAGCATATTACATTAGCCCATCTCCAGAGATGAATACAAATTCTTTCAGTTTCTAATGAGGAAAAGGAAAAAAAACAGGCCAGGAACAAAGAAGTAAAAAAATCAAAATAGTATCAGACCTCCCAACTAGAAAATGATGGAACAATAAATTCCTCTGAAATTCTTAGGGAAAGGGCTTCCCAGCTAAATTCCACATGCAGTCAAACTGTCCATCCAGTGTGCAGGTAGAATGAGGGCTCTTTCAGACAAAAATACAAAAACTTTAATTTTTTAATCCACCCTTTCTTAGGAAGCTTCTTGAAGATGTAATCCAACAAAATGAGGACATTAACTGAGAAAGAGGTAAAGAAAAGGATTCAGGAAAGAGAAGTCAGAAAACAAATGTAATGTGGAGATCTTGTAATGATAACCTCAAGGCCTCAAGGACAACCTGTCTGGACGTGGCACTATGTTTAAATATTAGGTAGGGGAGGAACTTGATGTGTACATGGAAACATGGATGGATTATTTAGAAAAACGTGCAAGCAAAAATACCAGGCCATTGGGGTGCTGGGGTGGCTCAGTTGGGTAAGTGTCTGACTTCGGCTCAAATAATGATCTCACTGTTCGGAAGTTCAAGCCCCACATCAGGCCCTCTGCTGTCAGCACAAAGCCCGCTTCCGATGATCCTGTTTCCCTCTTTTTCTGCACCTCCCCTGCTCTTGTGTGCGCAAGTATGTGTGTACACATGCACTCCCTCTCTCTCAAATATAAACATTAGAAAAAATACTAGACAACTAAAATCACTCCAAAAAAAAGTTTCTCAAGAAAAAAAAGTAGCCATGACTTGCAGTGAATAATAGTTACATAGTTTTAAATATTGAACTTTTGCATTAACTAAAAATTATGATAAAGCTGGATTGGAAGAATGGGTAAAGAGCATGTGTGGGGACATGATGGAGATAAATTCTCAACTGCCAGGCCAGGAATTTCATAGCAAATGTCTAAAATTGAGACATCAGAGAAGTATATGCATGTTATTTAGAAACACTGATATAAATAACATCATGTAAAGGTGTGAGAAGTGATTGCTTCCGCAGTTAGGAATTAGGAATTTGGGAGGGATGGAAGGGCTGCTATTTTAAAACAGATTTTTAAGTATATCCATGCATTATTTTCATAAAAGTTAATTAAAACCCCTTGCCTGTCCAATATTAGAGAATTAAAGAAATTTGGATACAACCAATGCAATAAGATGCATTGAATATCATATCACAAAATATCTGTAGCCAAAAGAAAGAATGTTCATGTTATGCTGTGGGGGGGGGGTGGCAGAATAAGAGCAGGTTACAACCATATATACTGTGTGATCCTATTTTTGAAACACACACAGACAGACACAGACACAGACACTGTATATATATCAGATACAAAAATACTTGGTCTTTACCCACAAATGACTTCCAGTCTAGTATGGAGGCACACACATAAGCTGATTGTTTTTAAATGATGTGTTTATCGGTAACATGCAGGGGTTCTCAAATGTGAGCATGCATCTGAATCCCACCTAGAGAGCTAGTTTGTTCCACCAAAGGTTGCAGGGTTCCATGACAGTCCTGACTAACAGGTCTGGGGTGGGATGGGGGGCAATAATTTACCTTTCTAACATGTTCCCAGACATGCTGATGCTGCTGGTCTGGTACTATACTTTGTTTTTTAAGTCTTTTAAAATTTGTATTGAGAGAGAGAGAGAGAGAGAGAGAGAGAGAGAGAGAGAGAGAGAGAGAGAGAGGGAGAGAAAGCAGGGGAGAGGCAGAGAGAATCCCAAGTAGGATCTATGCTGTCAGTGTGGAGCCCTATGTGGGGCTTGATCTCACAAACTGTGAGATAATGACTTGAGGTGAAAGTAAGAGTTGGTTGCTTATCCAACGGGGCCACCCAGGTGTCCCTGGGCCTATACTTTGGATACCATTGGGATTGTTATATGCAGAGTTCTCTGACACACTTGGCACAGCATGGGCATCAGGGAAGGCTTCCTGGAGGAGATGCTCTCATAGCATCCTAAATGGTTTTCAGTAGTCTCTGAAGTTCTCACCAAGGTGGAAAACCATTTTCAAATGCCAACAGAGATTAATGGGGATTCTGGACTTACCAATGATAAGACTGTTATACTAATAGAAACATCATATTTCCTTGCTTTGAATTAGAATTCTCTAGTCAGTGTTTGTAGTTTCAGACAACTTAGCACCTCTGCTTGGCATTTTTGTATGCCTTTGATTGACAACATGAAGAAATGAAAAAAAAAAGATTACTTAAGAATTATACTTTGATGACCAAAATTTTCAGAGCTAGGAATGACTGGGAGGGGCCTACGTAAGTATGGGGGCCTTGATAATGAAAGGAAGGGAGTCTTGATTTAGTCTAATAAGTAGAGGATGTAAGACTTGCCTTGGAGGGTTCAGGGTCAGCCAGGACCTCTTCCTGCTGGGGCTCTCCTCACTGTAGATGCTGTTCTTCTGTCCATCTCTCCAGAAAAGAAGGAAGAGTGGAAAATGGAGAGTACTAACATTGGTGATTTCCCTACCAGAGCTCAGACACTTTCCCACACACTTCATAGTCCCTGCAGAGGTAGGGGCGTCGCCATTTGTGTAGGATGGTAAGGACTCATCAGAGAAACTAATCTCTGCTCTCACGATGGCCAGTTAATTTGTTCTCACTGATTTTTCTTCACATTTGTTTCCCCCTCCAAAGGACAAAAATAAAGGAAATGTACAATGTGAAATCCAAGATAGAGAGATGACCCTGTCATCTTCCAGAGCATTAGCACTTGCCCATGAGCAAGCAGATCATTACTGGGAACAGCACCATCTGCACTCAGAGTGACTGAGTAAAGGCTGGATGATGAAATGTTTTTTGATTTGGGAATCCACAGCCTGGCTTCTCATGGCTGTTCTGTCCCTCACTAGCTATGTGACCTTGGCCAAGCCCTTTCATTATCTGTAATCAGGTGACAGAAAGACCCTTTCTCTTTAGTTCACAGGGTGGATATGGAAATCCAGTGACATCAAAGCCCCCAAAATGCTTTGGAAAATAAAGATTCTATGCAAATACACTGTAGATAACATTATTGCCAGTGTTATTTGCCAAGGGATTTTCAAGATTAGAACAGCATACGAGGCTGTTCATGAGCTGGTTCCTGAAAGATTCTCCAGTTGCACTACAGTCTTTCATGAACTTGCCTGTCTTTAACTGGATGGTGTCTTAGCACAGTGGGTGTCCCAGAATTGGTATGGAGTAAAACTTGTTAAATAAATGGGTAAGCAAGTGTTGTATACACTGTCTGGGAGAACTGGGGAACATACAGAGAGCACACAGGAAGTTTCCCTTCCTCCAGCCTCAGAAAAATAGAGAAAGAATCTAATATCCCTTCATCTACCTCTAAAGGTCTATAATCTGATCCGTTTTTATAGAGATGAATACTAAAGAGGGCTGCCATGCTAGTAGCTGGCAGTTGACTCACTGGTAGAGAAAAATGGGTGTGGAGACAACGAAGACTGTAGTTCGCCAAGTCTTTCATAAATTAAAAGCTAATCCCCCTTCTCTAGAAGGATGCCACTTCTTTGCTTCTGATTCTGTAAAAAAAAAAGTCAATTCCATTTACTTGAAGCATTGGTCTCAACTATTCTAATAAAACTACTTTAATGAAAATTTGTGTTGAGAAATAATTGGAAACACTATTTACTACACTTCCATAATTGTTAATATGCCAAATTATACCTATTATGGAGTCTCCTAGAGAGGGAGAGTAAATGCATTTATGTGAAATATAGTTCTTTTGCCATCTCTCTAGGGCGGAAGCCTGACCTCTTTGTGATGCATAATACAAGAACAGAAGGCTACTTCCTATCATAATATCTTCGTTTTCAAATCATTTTGTTGTACAATACATAGAATAATTTTTACAGAGCATTAGAGTGTGCTTTAAAAACCTGACAAGGCTAAAAAAAAAGCTAAACTACAATCTTTCTCACACTTTGGCCAAAGCTATTAAAAATCAAAAATAAGATACTTCTTGGTATAGGGATTCTTGGTGGGTGTAGAGGGTAGGAGGAGAACTACAGAGGGCCATGAATAAGTTCCCTGCCCTGGTTAGCAATTCTGAGCAGTCCTGCTTTGTGCTCTGCAACAGAATCTTGCAGTCAGGAGGCAGAGCCCTTCCAATTCTAGGCTGAATGAACTGATAGAGTCATCACTCCTTAAAGCCGAGTTGGATCACACTGCCTTAATTTGCCCCAGGAACTGTTTGAATTAACAATGACAGGCCTGCCTTTGGTTTTGGTTTGGCCAAGACTCTTGGATCTTATAATTAAACGATATACCAGTAAATGTGCAGGAATAAAAACAAGTTGGTGCCCTTAAGACTTCAGAAGTGGAGACTTCAAGGAGGAGAAATCTTGAGTTATTGTAATTGTGATACTATAGATGTTAGAGATCACAGAAGGAAGTTACAGAAAGTCAGTAATTTAAAGAGAAAAAAGAAAAGATCTTAAACACAGTAGGAGCCCATTTCGTTCTTCCTTATCAGCCTTATGTGTGGAAAAAAAGATGAGGGCTGAATTTTTCCAGGAGTCTGATGAAAGATGAATAGCTAAGTTGTTTCCACTCAAATTTTTTAGTCTTAAGTTCATTGAAGAAATACATATTTGGATTGGCAATCACATTTTGTTGGTGAAAGTCAAAAATGGGGTCCTAAAAGGACAGTGAGTCGAGAATAATGCCAAGTTGGGTGCAAGTCAGGGGGCTCTCATCAGATAACAAATCTGTTGTTGAAAACAGATGGGAAAAATAGAAATGTGTTTCTGATTGATTGGACCAAAAAGCAGATACCTTTTTCCCTGGTCCATACCATGGCTTGTAAAAGCCTGGGATGAATTCTATCATAATGCACATAAACTGTTTCCTAGAAATGTATGGAGTAAGGGGTGCCTGGGTGGCACAGTTGGTTAAGCATCTGACTTTGGCTCAGGTCATGATCTCACAGTTTGTAAGTTTGGGCCTCCTGTTGGGCTCTGTGCAGACAGCTCAGAGCCTGGAGCTTGTTTTGGATTCTGTGTCTCCCTCACCCTCTCTCTCAGCCCCTCCCCTGCTCGCACTATTTCTCTCAAAAATAAACATTAAAACAAAAGAAATGTATGGAGTAAAACCAATCTGGTTAACTGTGAACCGTGTCATGGTACTGAAAACAATCAGTAATATGGATATTCTAAAACAAAGCAAAATCAGATCACTTAGTTTTGGTTATACACTACAGCATATTGTTTATGAAGTATCAGGTTTACCTTTGTGTTTGTGTTTTGCTTATGGAAATGTGAAAATCAGTGTGTAGCCTCTAAGTACACTTCATCTGGTGGAGGAGACAATTAGGGTAGAAGAAAAAAATCAGCTGGGATGCAATATTTCTGTAGACAGATTCCAGGTGGCAAATTTAGAACTAACTAATCATTAGATAACAAAGGATATCAGTTCACTTTATGGAAGGGGAAAATTCAACTGTTGTTAATTCATCTAACCCACGACATACACTTAAAGGCCCCAGGACCCTCACCCCTAACTCAGACGTTCCTCCCACTTGGGTCGTGCTAATTATTCTGCACACCTGTGTATTAGTGCTTAACCAGAGTGGACTGGAAGAAAAGAAATGGGGTGACAAAGGGCTCTAATAAATTGACAAGTGAGAGATCACTGAAGGGTTGTTTAGAGAAATTATGCTTTGAAGACTGAGACTGACATCAAGGGAAAATTACTTTCCAAGGTATGTCCTTGGCCAGAGAAAAAGAACCGCACTTGGTGAAGGATAATGGCATCTGTCTCCAGGTGAAATTTTTTAGCTTTGCACACAGTGTTTCCCATGAATATTTGTTGGGTGCTCCAGTATAGGACAGCCAAGTGCGTGGGCTCTAGAATGAACCTTGGGTTTGAATCCTGCCTTGAGCGCATTTTTCCCTCTATAGTTTTTTCTCTGCTAGCTTAGGCTAAAATTAACACAATCTTTCTGAAGCTCACTTTCCTTACCTATGAAATAAGGATAATAACTGTACCTGCCTCATAGGGTTATGAAGATGATCGAGAGATAATATATCTTATACATGGGCCAGGGCCTGGCATTTGGTAAGGGTTTAACAATGGATATTTATTATTATTAACATGATAATTACAGGTACATACACATTTGTTCAATCTTTTGGGTGGAACAAATCCACGTTTTCTTCTATTTCCTTAATGTTTGATATCCATGTTGCCTTTTCGTTCCTTTTCTACTCAGTGGCTCCTGAAAAAAAGGTACATCTTTTATCTTACTTTCTCTGCCTAGTTACTACCAGACAGGCACTCTCGTGATAAAAAACAAGTTTAAAACTTCCATCCACTTTAAATAGTGAGTCATAAAATTAATTAATTGTAATATATGAGGCTCTAATGTTCCTGGATGGTTTGAAGGTAAAAACCTAAATCAGAATTTGATGAAGAACAATAAGATTTTATCAAATACAATTCTATTTTCTAGAAAAGAGAAAGATATACTTGTAGTGGGTATTCTGCCCTTGGTAAGGTCTCTGCTTGCAAATCCTGATTCTTATTGCCTTCCTGTGGACAGTATGTCCCCATTCTGGCCCCATCATCTCTAACCTCAGCTGTAGCATAACCAATTTCTAACTCGAACTGGGCTCTTTGGCTACATCCTTTTTACAAGACATCATTTTTATTTTATTTATTTTTTGCCACAAGGCTCACTTTTTGAAAATATAAACATCAGGTTAAAAATTCTTGATCTGATATACAATGCTCTTCCTAATCTGGGGCCCAACAATATTCCTAGGGCCTCTTTTCAATATTTTCCATTAAAAGAAAGTTCCAGCAATGCTGAATTCTTCCAGCACACATCACATGTCCATGCCTTCGTGTTTTTGTCCATACTATTACCTCTGCCAGGAAATCTTCTCATCTTTCCTCCTAAAAATCTATCTAGAGTGTCCCTTGTAAAACACATCCTATGCATATTCTGTTGAGTACATCTTGGCGTCAAGGATAGTTGGAAGCAATTACCACATACAAACTAGTTCAATATCCACCAAATCCCATGAGGTGGTATTATTATCATCTCTACAGAAAAGCATGGCACATAGAGGGTCAGTTGTGTGTCCAAAGTCACATTCCTGTTAAGTATATGCTACGTCTGTCAATCAGAGTTAATTTTGTCCTCTTTCTGTTATAGAATCTTGTTTATCTCACCACATCGGTGCTTATAAGAGACTGGTGTGTTATGAGCTCCTTTTCTTCTTTACCTTTGGAGACTTGGTCACTACAGTTTACACTTAGTTATCACTTAACTAAAGGTTACTAACTGCATGAATCCCAATAAGGAAAATGCAGCTACATTCTCTACAGGTTTTCCTAACATCCTGTATGCTACTGTATCTTTATTTGGTTGCAAAAATAGGTTTAGTGTCAACGGAATAGAAATAAAAGTGGGTAGGCGAGAGGACATAAAGAGTTTCAAAGATGGTATACTTTTGTAAAAGTACACGCTTCAACCTACAGCAATAACCAAACGCCTTACACACTCCTAAATTCTGAAGAGTTACTGAAGCATATAAGGAGAAATTGAAAACATAAAGCATAGCTTTTCAAAGCCCCAAACCTTTTTAAATAAACTCCCTTTTTTCATTTCTAAACATTAGGTTTTATTTTAAGCTATACATATTAGGGAGAGTGAAGAGTCTCTTGAAACAGCTTAGTTTAGTTTTGACAGTAACTCCTCTGCAAAGACTCTTTACTACACCATTTCTCCAGGACTCACTTCTCCCTTAGCTGTCACAGAAAAACCAATGATAGATGACATTTCATGTCCCCTTGGACATCACTTATCTGGACCAGTAGTTTAGGTGAACAGTTACCATGGGAGAATTACTATGGCAGAGTTACTATGGCACTCTGTAAAACCTTCAGAGATTTCCAAAGACAACACCTTGGCATCCATTTCATCATTCAAGAAAGGTATAAAATGATGAGCAACTGGGTCCATATTGCAAAGAAGAAAAAGCGAACATTCAGCATCTCATACCACTACATTTCTGATTTCCAAGTTAAAATTTATTGAGCATGGTGTTGCACATAAAAAAAGAATAAAATTGCCTGTTGCTTTCAAGAAAGCTCACATTCTAGATGGTCAGGAAGACATTTACTCAAATAGCCACTCCATTCTATAATCTGGCCAGAAATTTGAGAGCCCAGAGGAAAGAAGGAACCTCCCTGTTTAGATGTGGGCATAGCAGAGAGGTTTGGTGGTGGAGGGCCCACTTTTGTGCCCTAAGGAAGCACTAGATCTGGCCTGGTAGACAGGTATGGAAAAGGAAGGTGGAAACAGAATTGCAGATAGAATAAAATGCAATCATGAGCATAAAGGCAAGAAGAGAGGATTGGAATATTTTGTTAGAGCATGGAATGCTTAATGATATTTTTAAAAAGGAAAGAAAGAAGAAGAGAGGGCAGAAAAATGGTTTTTCCGACTGCATAGAAGGAGGGCAGAGACTCTAACTGAATCAGATGCAAAAATATAAAGGAGAAAGTCAGAAGTCTATAGGGATTAGATGTAATTAACTGATTTTTTAGGAAGCCAGGCTATGTTGTTTGATAGCATTGCATTTAATGATGTCAAGATTAATTAAAGAAAATCATAAGGTCTTCCTTCCTAACCGGACAAGTTAGAAGTATTTGAAAAATCAGGATAAACGTTTGGTTCAAAGATTTAGAAAACAGAGTATGTTAGGCAAAAGTAAATTTAGATTAGGCCTTTGCCACACCTCAAATACCCAGGTCCGTTTTACTTTTACATTAATTTTTAAAAACAAATATTTATTGAGAGCCTCTTATTTACCATGTAAATTTTTAAATATTTTTTAAATGTTTTATTTATTTTTGAAAGAGAAAGAGACAGCGTGAGCAGGGAGGGGTCAGAGAGAGAGGGAGACACAGAATCTGAAGACAGGCTACAGGCTCTGAGCTAGCTGTCAGCACAGAGCCTGACACAGGGCTCAAACCCATGAACCACGAGATCATGACCTGAGCCAAAGCTGGATGCTCAACCGACTGAGCCACCCAGGTGCCCCTACCCAGTAAATTCTTAGAACTGATTTTAAGAAATTGATAAAATATAAAAATGAGAGAAGTTCCAAATGAATCTAAACAATCAATTTATTTTTAATGTAAAAATTTATGTATTTCTTCTGTAATAAGTAATTCATCAAGTTAAAAAAACTTAATTTGACATTAACAGTAAACCAAGAAAATATTGACTAGAGAACAGAATCACCTTGGAAAGCAGAAAAGCACATCTGATTATGAGAAAAATCAGACAGTAGGAAATACTAGTGAATAGGGTTGGTATCAAACCTAAGGGAGCTACTCAAATGGAGAATCCTGTGCTTCAGAGAAAGGGCTGTGAGTCAGTATCTTAAGAGAGCTGAGGAAGCTGGACCTAAGAAATCAACTTCCAAGGGCAGGTCCTTTTCTACTAGGTGGGGCTTTTGCTTTCTCATTCACACTTGATTTTATCAAATATATTTCCTTTGAGCATGTAAAGACTTAAGGAAAAAAAATTAAAGGAATCCAGAATATGCTCATTTTGTGGTATCACACTTTCCACTGGTATGCAGAGTCACATGGGATTATGGGTAAAAAGGAGCTGTAAGAATCCTGTGTGACAATAGCAAAAATAGGTCATCCAAGTGTACAATAACTTCCCTCATGCTATATCTGTCTGGATTGAGGATTGGAGACAAAAATCTCTAGCAAATGCAATGCTCCAGTTACTAAAAATGATGATGCCATAATCAATAGTTGTTTCTGTTTTCAAAATGGGGACAATTTTTAAAATTAAATAGGAAATGCTCCAAATGTTATAAATCATCCTAGACAAAAATTTTGACTGTGTGTAGCTTATCTATGTCTCAGTTTCCTTATGCATGTGTGTTTGTGTGTGTGTGTGTGTGTGTGTGTGTGTGTGTGTAAGGGAAGTAATATTTTTCCTCATGACATTATTACAAGGATTAAGTGAGATCATGTAAGGAAAATAATTGGCATGGGGTCAGGTAAAATTGAGAATTTGTTAAATTATTTTTTATAAAAGAAGAAAAAGAAACCCTGACATCTATATACCCACTATATATTTGGCTAAGAGTTTATTTCCAATATTTAATGTATTATAGCTGACACACCACAATCATGTAAAACAGAAATGTTGACCCTGATTTCTTAGGAGTTACACAGTGCTCATTACGTGGAAAACTTGTGAACTGAGGAAACTAAACAACAAGACTGGTTAATGCAGTCAAAAAGAAAGCAACATCCCTGTAGGCTTAAATTCACAACCTGTAGCCTTAATGACCAGCAGTTTCCCAAATGTGATATTCTGACGGACTTTCTGATCCTTCAGGGACTACTACCATACTCAATCAGTTATCCTTTAATCTAGCTTAGAACTCAGTCTCAATTGATTATTAGCAGTCTGAGCTTAAGTGAGTTTAGAAAATTGCATATTGACACAGAAAATGTATGCTTTTTGCAGTCGAATGCTCTGATGTAAAGGCAGTAGGTTACAAATTTCTGTTTGAAGGAGTTTTTCAAATGAACATAGTGATTTTGGTTTTCAGTCCATGTGAGAAGCTTTAGAAGATGAGGCAGAAAGCAATGGGTCTATTTTCTATTGATATTCTCTATGATTTGTAGATATTTCTTTCATCATCAACTGAACCTAATCTACCAATATAAACCATGAACCCATCAAAATTAATACAGTCTTGAAATTAAACTGAAATACTGACCTGAATCCTTTGAAAACTACTTTTGTAAGAAGGAAAAAAAGCATTAATTTTAGGAGAATTATAGTCAGGTCTTTTTAGCTTTGACCAAACAACAGTATCCAGGGAGGGTACCATTCAGCACAATGCAGTTCACCTCTTTAGATTTATTAAATTATTTACCCAGCATTCAGGATAATCATATCTTCGATCTATCATTCACACATGGGAATGTCAAATTTCTAAAACATTCTTTAACCTCTGCTCTAGCAATTGAATAAGAATGTTCCTCATTTCTGAAAGAGGAGATATTAGATTTTTCTCTCCATTTGCTATATGCAATTATTTTAGAAATTTGTCTTTCATAATATGTATATATTTATTTAATCACTTGTTTTCCCCATATACAAGCTATTAATAATAACAATTATAAAACCTTTCATTTTATATATATTCTCAAATGGTCTCAGATTCATATTCTTACTTGAAATTTTCAATCAACTTTTGGGAACACAGTTTTAATACCCTAACGTATATACTTTTTGAATATTGAATACATGAATTATTAACTCAACTTTATAGATAAGGAGAATGAAATATTGAAAAACTAAGTGACTAAGAGTACTGGATATGAACTACCAAAATATAAAATGGCAATGAAAAGTTATCTTCCAGTGACAGTTCATAATATGCGAGTGTATCCATATATTAGTCAGTTGTAGTGAATTCAATACAATTTTGTTCACTTGACAATAAAAAATGGCTTCACATAACTTTAACTTCTTTGTACTGTATCCTGTAAATAGCTACCTCTTCTTAAGATTCTTTTCTTTTTATAATCTTGCTTGGCATTTATGTGTTAACATGTCTGCATTCCTTACTAGAAGTACTTTTAGGAAATTTGTGTTACTCATTGTTGCAGAGTTTTCAGCATATTGTGGATGTGGCTGATGTTCAATAAATGCTTGTTGCAAAAATAAATGAAATGCTGGTTTGTCAAACTATGGGAGCTGACTCCTTAGGAAGGGAAATCTACATTTAAGTCAACAGCCTAATAGGCCAAAGTACTTAGAATATGACAGTTCATAGTCATGAAATCCCATGCCTACGTTCACATGTAAACAACGAGTAACAACAATTTTCCTAGCATGTAAAATTGGGCCTGCTCTCTGGCCAAAGTTTATTACCTCCATCTCTGACCCCTGCCACCTTAGTTTCTGGGTGACCTGTCATGGTTTGCTTTTTGAGGTTGTCATCTGTGAGGAGTGAGCAAATAGCAACACCAGTCCAACAACTTAAGTGAGCGTACAGTAATAAGAGCAATCAATAAGAAAACTAAAATAAATATATGAATGAACAAATAGATAAAATAAAACAATTTTTAAAAATCTGAATCAAATGTAAGTGCTATTGAATGAACAAAGCCTCATCACATCTCACCACTATCTGCTCTCATCAGCAGCTTTCAAAAATAATTGCCATGTTGGACAAAAGTTGCTGGATTTCATAAGGTGGTCAGTGCAATTTCCCTGCACTTCTTCCACTTAGGAACAACTAGCAGCAAGAGCCTGGCCTTGGGGGATCAATAGAGGTGACCTATGACTTGCAGTCTCCTAGGCGGAGCTAACCATCGCTCTTTTCCACAATCCCCATGGACTACTGTCCGTCTCCAGCTCGGCCAGCCATTTTCCCACGCTTGGTGGTAAAGACAGAAGAGGAAAAGGATGTTTGATGGAGAGCTAGGACGAAACTCAAAGCCAAGAACTCATTAAATACTTTTTCTTTGCCAAGTGGAAATAGCTTCCTTGCTTTTTCTTTCTCACTATTAATATTTGCACATATGTACTATGAAATGATTTCAGAAAATATCGAATACCATAATGAAGAAAACAGAAGTCATGAACCACCCCACCACTCACTCTGCTAGCTATCCTTTTGGTCTTTAAAACACACTTTGCATCCACATGATAAAACATGACAGAAAAGAAAACCTGGAATAGGAGTGAGGATAAAACCTCTTTCTCTCATACAGTTAGAGAAAAAAAATTAAGAAAAAATAAAATCAAAACAGGAATAAAACCAAGTAAGAATAGCAAGCATTGCCAGACATTCAGAAGATATACAGAGAAAGCTTTCAAAAGGAAGAGGGAAAAAAAACAGTGATCAAACCAGCCTGTCTCAAAAACCATAGCTGTGGAAAGCATCGGCAGCAGAAGCAAGAGCTCTGAGGAAGAACAAAGAGGTAAGGAGAGAACAGAGTGAGCAGCTACCAGAGGGGAGAGCAAAGGAGGAGCCCAAGAGAGAAGGCAGCAGGAGGGGCCATGGGAAGAGCAGCAGCATAAGAACGGAGAGGCCCCCCATCCCTTATCTGGCCCTGGAAGACCCCCTGTGTAAGTTCGTGGATGGATCCATTTCTTTGTCTTATTTTTGTTGAACAATCAAAACATTTCAAGGTAGTACAGATGAAATAAGAGACTTCCATTTATATTTAAGTCCCTAACTCAAAAAAAAGGTAAATCACTCAGCATTATAAAAGATAAACAAAATTAATGAAGGCAACTTAGCTACATATTTCAGCCAGAATTTGTTCAGTGTGTACAAGACATTCTAAGAAGGAAGTCAGCTTCTTATCTGATTCCTGTGTATATTTCATTGGCAGCTCTTTCCACATGGAGAAGAACTGAGCCTGCAAAAGCTTTTTGGGAAGAAAACTGCTTTGATAGAGAAGAGTGTGTGTGTGTGTGTGTGTGTGTGTGTGTGTGTGTGTGTGTGTGAGAGAGAGAGAGAGAGAGAGAGAGAGAGAGAGAGAGAGAGAGATCAAGAGAGACAGGCAGACAGAGAGACAGACAGACATAGACACAGACAGAGCGAAAGAAGGTGTGTGATGTATTTGCCTCTAGGAGATAAAGAGCTACCAAAAAAGCATCAGGTAGATTTGTCTTGAATTGTATTTCATCACAAAAATGACACTTTTCATTTTATTTGGATCTATCTAGTGGCTGATTAAAAATATAAAATCATCACATTTTAACACCAGAGTTCTTCATCCATTTTAGAGTGCAGGAAATGAAGTCTTGTGATTGTGGAAAGTACCTGACCAAGGTTACCTAGTTAGTAACAAAGTTGAAGCAAGAATACTCATTGTTCACTGCTTTTATTTGGGGGGTTTGCTAAATGTTATCCGCTGCACATGATGCAGCCTCAGTTCTTTCAAAAGCAAGGTAAGTTAGAGACTCTTCTGAAATGGGAAATTGAGAAAGCTGCCTTCAGCAGAAGATGGGGCTGCCAGGGTAGGATGCTAATCCCCGCATGTCTGTCTTCTCTCATAAATTCACAGCTGAAAGGATACTTCCCCAAAGAGAAGGTCTTTGAATTCAGGGCATAGGAGATTGTGCTTAATTCTACCAAGAGGTTTTACAAGACTCCTGTAAGAAGGAGGCTCAGAAAACATTACTTCTAAGTATGAAATCAGCTCCAGGCAGATTCTATGGGTTGCAAGAAGGCTTTTGAGTATCGTCTCCAAGTGCTTACAAAATTGACATTCTCATCAACAAATATTTGCTGAGGACCTAATATACACCTAGTATGCTGTGCAGATAAATGTTAGACAGCCTTGAGGGGGCTCAAATCTTGCCAATCTCATTGGCCAGCCAGAACCATACATAAAGGAGAAGAAACAGCCAAAGTGGCCTGTACAGGGTGCAGATACAGGGCAGGAAAAATAAATGCCTGAGGAATTCATAGGAGGGAGAGATGAATGGGGCTGTTAGAGACAGTTGCATGAAAGAACTGACTCTTGAGCTGTACCTAAACAGATTTATATGACAAGAATACAAAAGGAAGGGCATTTCAGCTGAGGAAATAGGGCCAGCAAAGATCCAAAGCTCAGAGTGTGTTGTCGGGTAATGAGAAGACTCATTTGGTTGAGCTAGCGAGTATTTGTAAAAGCTAGTTTGTGACAAAGTTGGAGAGAAGGTAGGGCAAAGTTTTCAGGACAAAAATGCCAAATGAAAGATGCCATAGGCAATGAGGAGGCATCAAAGATTTGTGGGTAGGCAAATGAAATGGAAACGTGATTCAGTATGATTAATCTGATGGAATTACAAAATGTGGCTTGAAGGGCAAAGATGGGAAACAGAGAGAATAGAGGGAGAAATAGACATGAAATGATGAGAGTCTTGAAATAAAAATAAAGCACATGGTCATATAATCAATCCTATGAAGCAAGAAACCAAGGATTTGGTAACACAATCAGACTTTGGTTTGGAAAAATGAGCCAAGTTTAAAGACAAATTAAGCTTCACTATGAAAATGCCTGGTAGCTAAGCTAGTCTGAGAGAACAATGCTGAGAAGTCAATATCAGACATTGAGAGAACATGTAACACTGTTAGTTGACACTATGCAGCTGGATTAAGTCCTCTCAGGGAATGCATGTTTCCTCTGTGCTTAACATACAGAAGGAACAGGGAAAAAAAAAATAACGGTCAACAGCATAGCTTCTTGGAAGTGCAGTAAAAATGGACTGGTTGGCCAACTTCTACCTGAACTTCTGTCCACAGTCTTTGGGTTTGTCCTGATGATCCAAGACTGGTGACATTGGCCAAGGGTCTGGAGGAAACCCACAGTCCATCATTCTGAAAGTAAAATCTGAACAGTAGGAAGCCCTGGTGACTTAGCCAACGTCAAACATGGTTCAAGCATTTCAACGCTCCATTCTGGAGAACAGGGCTGATCACTTACAGAGGGTCCCATGCTGTTTTCAATACGATGCGTGTAATAACTTTTTTTAAAGTAAGGGAATAATAAAGGTCTGAGTGATTACCTGAAGACATAATAAACTGTCAGTGGAGGAAAAGTGACACACTACCCTTGGGTTTGTTCTCTGGATATTATAATATGGCTGTAAAATAAATCATAATAACTAATATTTACTAATGCTTATCATGTGCCAGGCCCTGATTAAATAATGTCATAAATTTATAGATTAAACAAAATAAATGTTAATTCTAGCAAAGCACATGAGGCAGATGTTATTACTTTCATCATAACTTTACACATAAGAAAAATAAACAACACAGAGCGCATGTAGGACACACAGATAGGATATAGGATAATGTATAGCAAGACAGTAACGTATCGACCTCCATCCAGTATTATAACCCAAATCCAAGTGAATTTTCTCTAATTTAAAATTTTAGTATAAGTCTATTGTTAAAGACAAAACATAATCAGGTGCACGTGCGTGAGCGCGTGCACACACACATATACACACACAACAACATGAATAAAGCAATCCAAGAGATACTTTTATAAAGCCACCCTTGGTAAGCTTCATTTAACAAAAGAACACTAAGTTACAGATTCTAGTAACACCGATGGTCACGTTTCAAAACTCATAACAGCGATGGACCTCGGCGTCACTAATGTCTCCACGTAAACTGTTTCAAGCAAAATACAGTCCATTTACAGGAAGTGCAGAAATGTTGTGAAACTTAATTAGATGTAATTGTCACACTTTCATTAGTCATTAACATTATGTAAAGATAAACTAATGCATAATGAGTTCTTTCATTGTCATATAATTGTAATTTTAATGATTACATTATGACCATTATGATACAGTGCATATTTTTAATTTTCTCATTAGTGGGCAATTATTTATAAGGTTTTCTATTACAGTCTGTCCACAGAGACCCAGTTATTAATGCCTCCATTTTCCTTGAATGATGACCACAGTGTTCAAATCAATATGATGGCCACAGGGAGAATTGCAAAGCAACATGGAAAGAACAACAAAACTACAACCATGAAGTCTGCTCATTCAACACATGCCTGAGGATATTTCAAGATGGAGAAAAATAATATATTAATATTCTTCTGAGAAAGTCTAGTTTATAAGGTTTTTAAAGTATATTTCCCCTCATTTTTTGTGGCCTTAAGTATCCAAGTCTTTCTTAAGTCAGTTTCCATGTATGAAATATTCAATAGCCTAACCTTTGAAAAATGTCTTCAGCAGTTTTCACCATTCACAGAATTAAATTAACAGCCCACAAAGCCATTTCTGGGAAATTTTTTGAATTGCTCAAGGTTGTATGCCAAGAAGTAAAATGTTGATGAACTGTATGATTCTTTCCCAAAGATGATGAAGAGTGGGAGACATCTCTTAGGACAAAGGCAAAGGTAATGCAACTGGACAGTGATTATGGTGACAGTGATTATGAGTCCTGCAAACTAATAGCAACAATACTGCAAACTAATAGCAAAACAATAGCAACAACAATAATAATACCAAACAAAGTTCATTTTTTAACCACTACCTCCAAGAAATCACAGATCCCCTCATTATTCTTTTGGCGAAGTCTGAGACCAGTTGGTGGACTTGCAGAGGTGTCAGAGGTGGGGAGGCATGAAAAGGGATTGAGAAACGTAGCATAGAATACACGTGGCCTTGGTTCGTTGTGTGACTTGGTCTTGAGGCCTTATATGGAGGCATTACAAGCCCCTCAAAGTTCCCTGCAACTCTCTGAAACCAACTTCAGTATGGTTCCTCCAAGTTCACTAGGGCTGTCCCATTATCTCTGAATCCTGGGCACCTTACACTCTACAAAGTTAGTGGAAGAAATTAATGAACTAGTTAGATTGAAACCCAAAACTTCAAAGTAGCCCTTAGCTTATTATCTAACTTGATTGTAAAATGAAGCAGATTTTAACATAGACCAGTGCCCCTCTCTAAGAAAAGCTATTGGTCAAGGTACCTGGGTGGCTCAATCAGTTGAGCATCCAACTCTTGGTTTTGGTTCACATCATGATCTCATGATTTCATGAGTTCAAGCCCCCTGCCAGGCTCTGCACTGACAGCATGGAGTCTGCTCGGGATTCTCTCTCCTTCCCTCTCTCTCTGCCCCTCCCCCGCTCATGCTATCTCTGTCCCTCTCAACATAAATAAATAAATAAATGAAAGCTATTGGTCAAAGCATTCAACAAATATGTTCTCATACAATTTGGTGATAAGGTTTGAGAATTTTATTTTTCTATTCAAACGGAGGAGAATCAAGAGTCTTGGCACACCATAGGTGACTTGTCCTCAGACACTGGTTATGTGTAAGACACACCTGAGGAACTGATTAAAATGCAGGTTCTATTTCCAGAGATTACGAATCTATAGGACTGAGGAGCTGTTTTTATCAAGACATTCCAGAAGATTCTGAAACAGGTGGCCCACAGAATACACTTGCAAACACTGCTGCAGCTGGTGCTGAATTCAGTGGGGGGCAGGGGGGAGGGCCACATGGACCAGTAAACGCAGCACTAGAGAGGACTCAGAAGACCCTGTGACAGAAGGTCACTACCAGAAGAGGTGTGACCTTGAGAAAGTCATAAGGCATTAGCCCGGTCTTAGGTTTCCCATCCATGAGGCGTATTGGATTTGTTTTGAAATTTCCTTACTGTGATCTCTTATAAGGGAAGCTGAAGTTGGCAACAGAGATTATTGAGCTACATACAAAATTCTGAAACGTTAAACAGAAATCACTTATTATCCAATTCAAAGTCATGGACACATACACAATTTTGGTTTTCAGCTGGAACAGTATCACCTCTGGTTATCAATTTCTGATGGCAGTTAATTTTTTTCAGATTTATGTAGATGGAAAAAGACATACTACTTAACACGTATTTTTTTAAGGATCACATTTTTCAAAGCATAAAGCTTGTAGGGGTAAAAATCATACAAAGGAATATTGGTATGAAAAATGTTGGGACAGAGTAGGATAGAGATTTCTGAGTTCCAGTCCAACCCTAAAAGTTCTTGACAAATATCACTTCTTAAATTAAGAAACTAACAGTTTCAAACAGACTCTTGTCATCAACTCAGCAACTGGATAGTGAGCGTCACCTATGTGGTAGGTGCTAGTTGAGGGGGTAGAGATAGAGCACGGGGTAATACGCAATCCTGATCTCCTGGTGCTTACAGTCAGGTTGGGCAAAGATGGAGAAGAGCAAACACATTATGTGTCAGGCCATGATAAGTGACAGAAAGGACAATAAAGTTTGGTAAGCAGGCTGTGGGGAGGGGGCCAAATGGAGGGTGTTGTCAAAGAAGAGCTCTCTGATGAGGCAACATTTGAATCAAGACCTAAAGAAAATGAGAGAGCAAAATCATAGAGGTCTCTGGGAGGACTCCAGATGTACTAAGTTATAGAATACATGTTTTTCAAAATAGGGAGATGATTCATCTTCTATATTATCATAAGCCTTACTTTAGCTACCGTATTTATGAGCTCATGTTCTGGGTGGACTCCAGGCTTGTTGAAAGAAAGCACATGGTCATTATTTCTTAACAGAGGTTGTGGAGAGCACAGGTGAACTCTCTAGCCCACTGATTATCTGACAATGAGGTAGAGCTTGGACTTTGGCACAACAGTAATTTTTGCTGCTTCGAGAACACATCTTGGTTTGCCACACATCCTTGCGGTCAACATATTTTTAGTTCACTCCGGGATTCGTTCTGTCTTGGCAGGGGTTTCTCAACTACTTTCATTTCCTACCTACTGACAGCCTGATGAGCATGATTTATAAATATTAAAAATAAGGAGGTGAGACCAGATGCAAAGAACCTGCCAACACATGCCAGAACGTCTGATGAGTTCCCAATAAAACTAGAGAGTATGTTTCAAAGGCTCAGTGTATTCCCCTTGTCTAGGGCAATGTCTGACACCTAGTTAGCACCCAGGGAGTATGCGCTCAAAGAATGAATGAAATGTTTGTAAAAGACTTAAACACGTCTGTGCTGCCTATCTCAAACCAAAATAAAAACTCTGCCGGAATAGAATAGCTTGGTGTGAGTGTAGTGGGTGAGGGCGTGTGGGTGTCTGTTAGTAAACAGGATGTTTTCAATCCTTTATGAGAAAGCATGGCAGCTGCTCTCTCAGCTCTGAGTAGAGGAAGCTGCCAGTTTTACATCCTTGAAAGCCCCTATTTGCATAGACCCTTTATAGAAGGCAGACGTTCGAAGTGGAAATAATATATGGTCACCAAATCTCACTTGAGCTAGAAAGTTCTGCCTGTGGTTTGTGATTTTTGGAGATGTGTGTGCTGACAACAAAATTAACTTCTCCAAGAGCCGAGAATTGCCTACTCTCATCATCCCTCTCACTGTAATTTACATGACTTGACGAAATTAGACTGTTATTTCCATCGGGGTGATCTGCAAAATCATAAAATGATGTGTATTTTGGGAATGCCTAATTAACTCTCCTTAGTTCCACTGAGGTTTCAGCTACTAATATGAGCATTGCAAATACTATGGAGGTGTTCACATCTAGTTTTAGAAACCATAAAGAGATACTCAAAGGTCTTGGAAGAAAAATTTCTTCAGAAATCAGATAATCACAAGAATTCAAATCAGCTGGTAAGCCTTTGGGATAAAATCAGATATACACTGATTTTGCCAAAAGATGCCCTGCAGCAGATAGCAAGAAATACTTTTATAGTTGAAGTCAATATTAATAATCAAAACAGCAGAATTACAGACACACACAAAGTCCACCTCTATTCACAGATTTTATCACAAACATTAACTAATATTGATCAAGCTGTTTGTCACAAAAGTTTGCTTTAACATATAATCAGCATCTGAAGTCAGAGCCGTGTTTCCTAGACAATTGCCAGCACCTTGTGTCATACTTGTAAATAATGGGCTACTCCTATTGAGCACCATCTGCTTAATATAGAAAAATGTTCATCTTAATTAGGAAATTCTTCTTCTTATTTAATATTTACTGAACACCCTCAAAGTGCTTGGCAGCAAAAACACCAGAAACACACTTGGCCCACCAAGAATCCACCTGCTAAGGAAAATATGATGAACCAGTTATGGAGTCATTTCTTTTCTCAGTAATTCTTTCTGGGTGACAAAGTTGCCAATGGTTCAGTCTTTGGAAGGGTCTTCTCTTCTAATCAAGGTGGGATGGTAAACTTTCAGATGAGTTATGAGTGAAGTAAAAACAAAAGGGAAATAAAGAGCAACTTAATTATAATCATATAAGTGAAATTTGCTCCACTGATGGGGAAAAATATAATGTACTCCCAAGCAAACATGATTGTATTTGTTAAAGGCTACATAACACATTAGAAATACACAATAGATGAGGCTGGTGACTCATGGACAGTTAAGCATCTGACTTCAGCCTGGGTCATGATCTCACTCATGGTTTGTGAATTTGAGCCCCGCATCAGGCTCTTTGCTCTTTTGAGCTTTCAGTGCAGAGCCTGCTTTGGATCCGCTGTCCCCTCTCTCTCTGTCCCTCCCCCACTGGCACTCTCTCTTTCTCTCTCTTTCAAAAAAAAATACAAATAAAAAAATACATAGTGCATATGTGACCTTGAAATAGCAACCCTTTATTGTTTTGCATTTCCCTTCAGAGTTCTTGCCCCTCCACCATGATATACATTGGCTGTGGAATATTCACTTCATCACAAGATTCTCAACACTGTAGTTAAGGAAGATGTAATGGCCAAATATCTACTTTCAACTACAAGAATTAAGACAGATTGACAATCCCTCCCAGAAGTCTTCCACTATGTCCCCTTCTCTCTGTTCAACAAAAGTTCAAGAAAATTTGACATGTTCAACATTGCCACGTAAGAGGGGAACATTATCTGGGATAATAAACAAGCCATTCACATCAGAAGCACATTACGTGTGTGCCTGTCATTGTGTATTTACATGAACTATCTAGCCATAATTTAAAGTATCCTTTTAGTAAAAATTATAAATGTTTTTGTTCCAATAATTTAATGCATCAGGTATATATACTTTTGGGATCCTGAATGCTAACTAGTTCTCCACTTTCCGTGGAAGGAGGGTCCCTGTCTACCTTGCTAGTGTCTTACTAAGTATTTCAGGTTTGATTTTGTTTTTTAACACCTGTCTTTAAATCCTATGCTTTCCTCATTGTGTTTTCTTCTTAAGGAAAAACATACAATAAATGAAAAGAATGCAAAAATTTTGGTCATAATGCTACTTTATCCCCCTCTAAGTTTTACTGGTTTTCACAAATCAGCGATGCCAGTTGCCACAGTTATCCATTTGGAACAAGGTACGTCAGAGGGTGGACTAGTACCTAGCATCTCCATTCTACGGATATACCTCCAAGATAACCACCCCACCCAGACAATTCAGGCAAAAGGGAAATCACGTTAGTGGAGGTAGTGCTGTGATGATGGCAGATGTCAGCGCCGATATGAACGTTAAATGAATATAATTTGAAAGAAACACTTGACAGAGGGATAATGACTCGTTCGTATACTGTCAGGGTAATAAATACCTAATGAGCAAAATTGTAAAGCAAATAGTAGGTTGAACATACACCCAAATGTTGATTCTTGACTCAAAGTCAGAGAACGGAATGATTTGTCTCTCTGTCTAGAATGATAAAGCATCCTTTCCTCATAAGCTAATGAGCAACACCATCTGGCATGATTACAGAGGAGCAAGATCTTAAGAAAGTGAAGAATAAAATGATGGAGCTGTAGCTGGATTTGTGCAGGAGGTTAAAAAGTTTTCATCATTAAAAATAGCATAATAAAAATCACGTTAGGTGTTCATGTTAACACTGCACCAATATATGAAGATGAGAGAACCAAAAGTTTTCAAAATAATTGAATATAATTCCTGATATCTTAGAATCTTTCTCTACCACAGTGGTTTCCAAAGTTTGTTCCTAGGACAACGGCAACAGCATTACCTGGGAATTTGTTAGAAACACAAAGGCTGTGGCCTTGTCCCCCAACCAACGATGCAGAAACTTTCAGGATGGGCCTAGAAGTCTGTTTTAAGCTGCCCCTCCGGGTGATTGTGATGTCTGCTCACTTTCAGGATCCACCTTCCTACCAAACCAGATAAGAGTCAAGAGACTGTTGCTGTTTCTGCTGTGTACTAGAAATGAGCTAGTTTTGTCAATTCTGTTTAAACTGGTCCAAGTGCTAAAGGATAAAACATTGGTCAGACCATTCCTTGAGTGACAAGATGATCTCTTTGAAATAGAGGGCTATTATCCTGGTAACCTTTTGTAGAGTAACAGAACAAACAGCCTTACTCCTACCTTAATTGCATAGTTTCTGAACGTATGTATTTTCTTCTTTTTAAGCCGAACTTTGGTAGGCCCCATGAGATAAGCTATACAAGTTTGCCTCGATCCTCTACTTATGTAGTTGTTTTTCCTCTCCTCTTGGTCATTCATTCAGCAAATATTAAATATGCATTCTACACCACACACTTTTCTAGGTGTTTGTGATTTACCCACGACAAAAATAGACAATGATCCCTGACTTAAGAAACTTCTATTCTAGTGTGTGAGTCAGACAAACGATAAAGGATAAAATAAAGAAGCATAGTCTATAGAATGTTAGAAGGGAAACAACGCTGGAGAGGAAAAGAGGAAAGTAGAACAAGGTAGGGATAAGTGGGAATGCTGGGTATGGAAAGTAGGATTTCAATCTTAGGTGACATTGTGTCAGACTTATTGACTGAATGACAAATGAGAAAAGGCTTACAGGAGATGATTAAATGAATCATGCAATATATGGGGAAGAAGAGTCGTCCCGCAGAGAGCTAAAGTAGAGGCTGAAGGAGGGAGCATGCCTACCGTGGGTGACGTGAGCTAGGAAGTCTGTATGGCTGGAGCGGAGTAAGCACAAAATAAGTTTAATAAATGAAGGTCAGTGAGGCCACAAGGGTCAGATCACCCTGAAAGTAATTGTAAATCATTGTAAAAATGTGTGCTTTCACTCTCAGGGAAGTAGGGGGCTATAGCAAGGTTATGAGTGGAAGACTGACAAGATCTGAATTATGTCCAAACACTTTCATTAATTTCCCTCATGTACAAATTCACCAATCACTCATGCAGTGGATTGGGAGATACCACTACCATTTTTTTTTTTAATATTCATCATGAATATTTTAAAATGAATTCTTACTAAGGCAATTCACTTTCTTTGTTATCAAAGAAGAACATGTTCTGTGGGAGATAATTAGAAGATAAAGTTAGGTGGCGATCAGCTCTCCTTTACTTGGTCTTTTGTCCCCTGTCTTCTGTGATGGTTGGTTGTTGTGTTTGCTTCCTAGAGCCCAAGAGTCTGGGCACTAGAAACTGACTTTTCACCAGACCACTGACAGCTAACAGAATTGTGAGTGAAGTCTCAGAACATGCTTTTCCACTGACGTGCAGCTAAAACGGAAACCTGTATTTGAGGAATGGCTCTGTCAGTGACTTATTAAAAACCCAGTGCCCCGTCACACAAAATCCCTAGAGAAGGTAATAGATTTGCCAACCTCTGGGTAAGGTAGGGCAAGGGGTGGTCTGTCTGAATAGAAGTGTGGAAACTTTTCTATCAAAACACAATCCTGGAACTTGCCTCATTGAATTACAGTGACCCCTATATACTGAAAGAAGTGTTTGGAAAATCATAATTATTTCAAAGAGCGGCAAAGGGACTTGTAGACTTAAAAACACTTCAGTTATTATTATTATTATTATTTTGCTCATTTGCTCAACTACTTATCCCTTCATCTATCAAATATTTACTATTAGAGTCAAATATTATATCAGATTCTAGGGAAACAATATATAAGAGCTGATATCCCCTCAAAGAGTTTATGGACTACCTGCAGAGATTAGACATAAATGGCAATAATGCATGGTAAAGAGTGATGATTTCCATTTTTAAAAAGTCCAAATTCTATGGATTTTCTGAGAAGGAAATATGAGTCCTAATTAGAGATATTATAAAAGGCTTCATGGAAGAGGTAACATTTGATTTGGTCATAAAGGATGCATTTGTGTGCATGGTGACAGGAGGAAGTACAATTTAGGCAGAGGGAACATTGCCTGCAAAGCTGTGTTAGTCAAGGCTGTGTTAGCTGTTACCATGTGAAAGGTAAACAAGGCCTCCACTGCACCAGTGGTAGTAGTAATGACAGAAGAAAGAGGACGAGTTATTGCTCAGGTCATTTCAAGGAAACCTGAAATATCTGTAGGCCATTTAGCTGAAAGCAGTAGAGTGAAAACAATAGATTTGGTATTTTGGTGGCAAACCACCAGCATGGTAGGTCTGAGAATAAAATAGAGATGGGCACAGTCCCTGTCCTTAAGAGTTGTGTCGTCAATGAGAGAAATGGACAAATAATCCCGGTAAGGTCAGATACATCATACTTGTTGGATGCTTACGCATTTAAGGTTCAACTTAAGGTGGTCACCACACTTAATTGGCCAGGGACAGAGCAGAGTCACAAAACTTGGATTCAACTACAAGCAGATTACCAAGCTATTTGGGAAATAGCTAGTCTTCACTTATGTATTTCTCTGGCTCCAGGAACAATGAAATGTTGTCTTATCCCTTCAATCAAAGCAATCTAAAATAGTACTACTGAAAGTATCATCTTCAGATGTGGCATATATATACAATGGAATACTCCATGGCAATAAGAAAAAATAAAATCTGGCCATTGGTAGCAAAATGGATGGACCTCGAGGGGGTCATGCTAAGCGAAATAAGTCAGGCAGAGAAGGACAGACACCATATGTTGTCACTCATAGGTCTAACATGGGAATGGAAAAGGGGGAGAAAAGAGTTGGGGAGAGGGAGTGGGGCAAGTCATGAGAGACTTTTGAATGCTGAGAACAAACTGAGGGATGAAGAGGGAGGGGGGAAGAGGATGGTGGGTGATGGTCATAGAGAGGGGCACTTGTGGGGAAGAGCACTGGGTGTTATATGGAAACCAACTTGGTAATAAACTATATAAAAAATTCCACATGAAAAAAATAAACTAAAAAAAAAAGAAAGTATCATCTTCAGATTAACAGCCCTGACCTGGCCTGGCAACTTCTTCAGAATGCAAATTCTCAGGCACCACTCAAAATCACCTGAATCAGAAGGTGATGATATGCACACTTCAGTTTGAAAAGTATTGTGTTGAAAGAAAGGAAGGAAGAAAGAAGAAAAGAAAGAATGAACTGTATTGATCTAGAGGACCCACTCTTTAGTGAGAAAAAGAGCCAAAGAGGGAAATTCATTTAGAAGGTCAATAATACTAGACTTGAAAAGAAGTCTCTTGTTTTAGTTTTCAGAGAAGCAAAAAATTCGAGACACTTGTAGAGTTCCTACAACATTTTACTATTTTTCCCTTGAAATCGTTGCGCAAGCAATTAAAAATCTAATAGTCCAGATGGATACCCTATAGTAGGAAAAGTCTCAAAACAATCAACTCTGTCTTAAGAGTCTAGTCACACAACAATTAAGGAAAAAGAAAAGGGCCTGCCCCTGGTTCATATGTTTTTTATAAACAAGCGTATAACCATTCTTAATATTCTTGATTTTAACCTAAACTTGAAAGAGCAACACAGATGTCTGAAAAAAATATATCAAATCAAATATAGAAATCCAAATTATAGAAGGAGAGTAAATCATCTTAAGAGATAGACTGCATGACTTTAAACAAACAAACAAAAAACAGGAGAAGTTAAAAACTTCCAAAGCCCTTATAAAGTATAAAAGGGTAGATATAGTCTAATGAGGTTTTTAATTTAAAGCCTGTTTGTCTCTGAGTTTCACACCCTCTGTGGTGTTCAAGAGCCTTTTGTCTGAGGGAATGTCCAGCATAAGCATCTACTGGGACATTTTTTTTCTACAGTATAATCTGGTCATGCATCTAGCTTTTCTGTCAAGTCATATCCTAAGGCCCAGGAGAACTTATTTCCCAAGAACACTGGTTGTAAGTCTTGATTTCTGCAATATCAGTAGTCTGCACAGCCTTCCTTTTAAAAATATAGTCACTGAATCTTAGCTGTTTCTCTTGTTTTAATCCTCAACTAAGCTGTCTTGTCAAATATATCACAGTGTTCACTCAGTGTGTATGCGTGCATGCATGTGTGTGTTTTTAAGCATTTGGCAGGTTGGTCCTGATGGCATGGTAAATAACCAGCATCCTTCCCCATTCTCCCATTATTAAAATAGATTCTTCTCTCTTTTTTATTGAATTTTTAATTTCCAGCCATGTGTATTACAGAAGAAGCCTAATGTAGGTCATCGGATGCCATCATGAATAATGGGAAAAACAAAATCCCTTGTTTCCCAATGCTTGTTAGCATGAACGCAGAGCCCTGGATGCCTTATTACACTTTTTGACCAGGAGTCCTATGGGTCTGCCCATGACTGCTATGTGAACTTATTGTTCCTGCCAAATACATCAGCGGGGATGGGAACATGAATTCACTTTAACAGAGGTGTGTCAACATTGCTCTTGAAAAAGTGCTGAGATGCTGAATTTGCAAAGACCATCTTCAAAAAGGAAAAAAAAGAAAAACACTGTTTTTAATACTGTGCCCTGCCTTTCAGTCCAAGAATCTTTCCATTTTGCCTATTATTTTCTGTTGGTCCAGGATTTCCTGCAGTTATACCTATTTATTCTGAGTTACAAATAAATAGATATCTTTGTTTTCAGGGTCCAGGTCGAAAAATAATACTAGTTGGGATGAATTAGGCACATTTTGGTGCCTTGTGGCCGACTCTTAGGCTAGCACAGTTTTTGGTTCTATCTTGGTTTTCTTTTTGCTCCTGCTCCTTGCTGCCCTCCTTCTGTTGAGGCAGCTTACTTGCTTACCTGCCTTGTAGCCCAATAGAGGGGACTCTCAGAGAGTTTCCAAATTTCTCAGGACGAGGAGGCTTGAAACTTTCCCACTTTAGAAACCATTAAGGCTTTGCAAACCTAAGGGATGTGAGCCAACCTAATCCCTAAAGTTGAATAAGAAGCTTTCAAAATGGCCAAGCTGAAATAGCAAAACCCAGGCTGTACTTAAAACCACGCCAGATGACAAACCTGTCTCCAACAGAAGGCAGTGAGAAATGACGCCTCACTGATTTCTTTTTCTCTCCTTAGAATGGAGTGGGAACGGATGGAACGTGCTGGCAAATATTACACATGCAGCCATCTTGATATTTATGAATCAGTTTGCCATTTTGACAGTGTTCTCTGAAAGTGACTTTTGTGCCTCTTGTTTCCTAAACGATCCTTGAAAGTAACTCCCTCCTTCTCATCCTCTGCACCTGAGGCAGTAACATCTTGAAACATTGATCTATTTGTGGCTAGCTTTCATTAATTTCATCCATCCCTGAAGGCGGAGCCACATTGGTGCCAGCTAATTAAGACCTATTTAGGGCAGCTCAGGGCCCTTTATCAGCCCTAAATTAGCTTTGCGTTTTTAATGGGGACTATAGCTTTCTCAATTATTACTTAATTAAATAATGTGCTTGCATTTGCCAATGTATTTCTAAAGTGGGAGGCGAGCTGCAATGGCCCACCTGCCTACAGGTAAGAAGACTATCTCCCCCTGGCTCTCTGCTGCTTCTCCAGGAGGGTTCATGTTCATTTTGCGTCAGGACACGGCCAGGCACATAATCACATCCTTCAGATGCTGAGTGTGGCGCCATGTGCCACCATCCTGACATCACCTCTACGGTATTTCAGTCTTAAGACGTATTAATGCAAATGTATAAATGTCATCAGGCTAGTGTTATTTATGCATACCAATCATTCAAAGAGGGAAGACCTTTATTAGGTCCACTTTATTTTGAATATAAGACCTTTAAGTCCAAAGGTTTCTGATTTGTTGAAGGTTACTTCCTAGAAAAATATTTGGTTAAGCGAAAATACAAAAGTGACCACCGCCACAAAGCCCCAGAAATCCAAAGAAAACTGGGCCCCAGAAGATGAAGAGAGAAAGGACATGCTGCCTTCTCTTTCTTTTCTTTCAGCCTTTCCCGTAAGGTCACTTTGTAATTGACAAGCCAAACAGTTTTAGTCAGTGACTGGTAAGAAAGCAAATTAAATTTCATTTGGTTTGAAAAAGTATTCCAATATGCTTATGAGTTGGTCTAAACTTATTCTAAGAAATTTAACACTACATACATTTCTTTTACTACCTCATGTTTCCTCAGTGACGAATTCCTTAAGACCAAAAAAAAAAAAAAAAGCACTGGACAAAATGAAAAACGCCCACCTTACATGAGAGAGAGAGGTTTATACTTCTTTAAAAGGATTTTGACAATTTGAAGAAGCAAGCTGAGAGTCCATTTTTTTCTTTGAGAAACTCCATTTAGTCATTTTTCTACCATGAATCATTTTAACTACTAGGGACACAATTTTTTTAAATTCTATAAATTATACAACATAATGGTGACATAACCTCTCAGTTAAAAACCTGACGATGAAAATGAGCACTTGCTAAAAAGTTCCAGGAAGTTCAGGCAAATCAGCCAAAATAGCTTTACAACAAAAGTCAAATTAAACCTATGTCCCTTCTTCCTTACTCCCTCATGTCTGCAATGACCTATCCACTGACCTATTTACTTAGGAGAAAAATACTTAAAACTTTTGTTAGGATATAAATAACACACATTTTGTGAGCATGGACCCACATGAATGCTTACCATTAATACATCTTCTTTGATGTAAAATAATCTGAAAATACTGACAGTAATAATATTGCTGGCTGTGATGTTATTCTAAAAGTGTGTACGTTATAGATGAAACAGATGAGTAATTACATTGGTGTCTCTAGGACCTGGGCTTGCCAGGATGGCAAAAAGGAGAAATGCATGTAAGACACATGAGGTAAAATTAAAACACGATAGCCCTGAATCTGAATTGGAAGTTTCCGTTTGAACTCATGATGATTTTATCTTTAAACAATATATGCAGCATACATTGTTTCTACACCAGCTTTGTCCAATGAAAAGGCCAAGAAACAGAGACAAACCTAGTAGCAATGAGCACATGTAGCACGGAGATGACGCTCTCTGAAATACTAAACGGCCCAGAGTTCTTTGGAGAAATATCTGGATCCAGCTCTGCATCCACATATGTACAAGAAGACCCTAAATCAACCTGTAACACGAGGAATCGAAGAAGCTATCCAAAATTACTGAAGGCATGTCAGGACTCCATAACTAATTTGAAGAGGCACAAAGTAGGACACTTTGAGCGTAAAGACGTAATTCTAATGAATTGAAATATTCCAAATATAGTTAAATATATGTCAACATGTAAACATTGATAATAATAAACTTACTGGTCACTTGTGGAGGATGCTAGGGAACCAATGCCTTAGAACAGATAAAGAAAAAGGATTGGTCCTATCTTCTATCTCTTGGTTAAAAAGAAAGTTAACAAGGACGAGTTCCTCTTTATACAGTTTCAGCCAATACAAATGAAAATATGAAATATCACCATTTTGCAACCTCTGATAAACTACTGAATGTAGACAATGATCATTAATGACTGCTAATGTGAAAGGAGAAAACTAGACACTATTCCTGCTGATAGAAGTACCACCTAATGGTCTCGGTAAGAAGAAAATAGGGCCTGAATCCAGTAAAGCCTCACTATAGAAATATCAATCTACAAAAAACACCATGGGGGTGCAATCAGCAAAAATTAGGTTGTGGAATACTGTATAGAACAAATGACTAGGGTTTTTTTTCGATAATGGGGAGAGGGAGATATTAAGAGAAATATAGGAGACATATCAATTAGTTGTAACCTATAGACGTTATGCTAACCCTGATTTGAACAATGTATGGACCTTAATGCTAACCCTAATCTGAATTACATTTAAAAATATTAATCAGGTTATTGGAGAAGTTTGAAAACAAACTATATAATGTTATTAAGGAAATATTGTTGATTTTTATGTAGGACAATGACGTATTTATTTTCAAGAATCTTTATCTTCTAGAGATACATGCTGAAATGTTAATGAATGAAACAATATGATGTCTGGCACTTGCTTCAAAATAATCCTTGGGAAGGGGAAAGTCTGTAGGGATATGGATGAAACAATATTGGACATGAGTTGATAGTTAATCACCCAAACTGTGAGTATACAGAGGTTCATTATACCATTAGTCTCTCTACTTTATAATTTTGACATTTTCCTTCCTAAAAAGTTAAAAAACATACTTGCTTGAAATTTTGCAGTGAACATCAGATCACTATGGGAAATCTTTAGACAATAAAATCCACACAGCTAAAGTCAGGAAACAGATTTAAATAACAGAGCAGATAACGGCCTTTGAAGTCATTTTGGCCAACCTTTGCCATCCATCCAGATTGTACCCAAACCATACATTCTGTTCATTTCTCAAACACTAGCACAGTTGTCTTTTTTCAGTCTGGCTGCAGGGCTCCATGCCGCAACCGGACACGAATAGACTTGGGAGGAAAACAGAAGGAAGCATTATAAAATCAATTTCACTTTTCTTTTGGTAACTTGACCAAATGAATGATACCTGGAAATTAATTTTACCAAGCAAGCTTTTTCCCTTTAAACAAATAGCTTTTCTCATCACGGCCAGTAGGAAAACGAATCTTCCAAAGCTATCCTCTCCCAATTCTTGCTCTACAAGCCATACATCTTTGACATGTGCCGTCTCACTGAAAGCTCACAGCAAAAGCCAACATGATATAAATACACAGGAGCATACGGCATGCTGAGCGCTTCTCTGATAGCCCCAAATGATTCTAGGGCATATAGTGATGACTGGGGGATACCCTGAGGGCTGACTATGACTAATGAAATACCAAATATATCTAATTAACTGCATTGCACTGGGCTAATGAGAGACCAGAAATTTCCAACCCCCTTGAGATGGTCATATTTATATAGAATTGCACTACATACCTACTCCTTTGAAGCACATACCTACTCCTTTATCTCTCCTGCCTATCTCTTTGGAAGGCGTATTCCACACTGATTCAAATTTAACTACTGGGATTCTTTTTGCAAACTCTAACAGGGGAAAGGGCCAGCATCACGGTTATTGCTATCTTGCAGTTCATTAGAAGCTGTGTGTTTTGGGTGCTCAGAAACAGAAAATGCTATGTTCAACCTACATTATCAGTAGGACAATTGGGCCAGATAAAGTTTTAAAATAATTATCAGTGTGCAAATTACACCTAGAGATATCAGAAATGTTCCCCCCACAGACACATACCCTAATGTATTTAAAAACTTAGATTTGATAATATTAAACAGTGAAAGACATACATTTCGAGGAAATCAGAATGTTAATATTGGAATTACAGCCAATGCTCAATTTATCCATGGTATTACATGAATAAGTAAAATTCACACATGACTTAAAACTCTTGCAATTGGTTTCAATATTTTCCTTCAGTGGCTCTTATTAGAAAGATAAATATGAACTAATAATTCTACTTCTCTCCTGTACACTGGTTGCCTTTCTAAAAAGAAAGAAAAAAATGGTAGGCATTAGAGTTCTATGGGAGAGGGGGATAAGAGGGAGCAGAGAGAGGAAACAGGAGGTGTAAAGAGTGGGAGAAAAATGAGGTGAACAGGCCTCAGGACAAGGAAGTTGAAAGGGTGTTTTACAGAAGCCTATGGAAAAAAAATATGTATGTAATGAAAATGCAAATTGGTTTGTTGGATAACTGAGTAAATGGTATTTAGACCTCATTTCTCTTCAAGAATCCACTGTTAATGATTTTCAGTAATGCATAATTTCAATATGGTATTCTGCTGAACATACCAACATATCTGTTAGATACCAAGTTATGGTGCTCACGATCATAGAGTCTATTTGCAGGCAAGAAGTCGTGTGACCTTATTAGAGAATCAATAGCCTCTTCTGTCTTGTAGTCTCAGGTAAATTTTTACCACAACTTCCAAAGGAGTTTAGGTCCTAAAGTTCCTTAACATGTCTGTTTTGAAACAGAAAATGTGTAGACTTCCTTTCGGCTAACATCCAATTTAACCCATAGCAAATTGAGCTAAATAAGAACAAGTCTAAAGATACCTTGGGGAAGCATCCAGTATTTTTTGGATCCTCAAGCCAATCAAAAGGGAGAGAACAGACGGTAGTGTAGGTGGAATAAATAGGGCCTAGCTGCTGGCTCATCAAGTAATCATAATAGTCAAGAAAACATAGAACAATCAATTTGAAAAATAACTCTGTTCATTTGATAGCTGGCAAAAGAACTCAGCAAGGAGCTAGCGTCAAAGACAAAGAGGCTGCTTGCCAGAGGACTCACCTGTCTTTCCCAGTTTCCTTCTTAAAAATGCCATCACAGTAACTCATGCGCTTCTCTGTGGTCACGTAAATTTGGGCATTCGGGTAGACGTCAACAGTCTTTTTCAACATGTTGTAAACGATGCCATTGCCGTCTTTCCTCATATTGCGGAAAGGGCCCCAAATGACGTAGATAGTAGCATTTGCTTCCTTGAAAAAATAATCAGGGTTTTTTAGCAAAAGTGGAACACTGGTATGGGACACAACTCGAATCATGGTCATGCGGCCAACATCTTCCTCATAGCCCTTGGTGGGGGCATTGTTCATTCTCCAAATGCAGGATGACTGGTCTATCTCATTCCCCACCTTCTGGCCAACCATCTGACCTGAGTTTGACACTATGGCGCAGAGGTCACAGTCCAGCTGCAAAGGCTGAAAGACAGAGAAATAAGACAAGGGGAGAAACACTTAAATTAGTAGGTCCCACTTATCCCAACAAGTTTCTCTAGGAAGACGAAATTCAGATATTGGGCAGAGCTGCTGTAGGAATTTCTGAAATATAAGTACTGGTCCTACAGTAGGGGTTATACAGCTAGGGACATGCTTCCATTTATCGAGTGAGTACAGATTGGTAAGAAATAATTCTATTTAATGATAATTTCTATCCCCTTGTGTCAGTTTAAAATTAAATGGAAAAGTAGTCATTTGTTTCCCATTCTAAATAATGACTTTTCATAAAACCATAATTTCAAATGAAGTAAGGAAATGGGGGAAAGATTTGATCTCTTTAATAAGGACAGTGGCTAAAGACAGAAATGCAAAGGGAATATCTCCAGGCATCAATTCTGTATTTTACTTATATGTATGAATAGTTAAGTAGCAGTTGATGAAAATATGAAAAATTCAGCAAATGAGAAATTTTTCAGAATCAAGGACTATTTAAGACAAGTCTCAGGCTAGCAAAAATTTTACAGAAACCCTTAAAAAATTCCCTTGTATCACCATGTTAGCTGACCTTTGTGTTTATGCTTACTTAAACATTTTTAACGTTTATTCATTTTTGAAAGACAGAGAGAACAGAATGTGTGTGAGGGAGGGGCAGGGAGAGAGGGAGACAGAATGCAAAGCAGGCTCCAGGCTCTGAGCTGTCAGCACGGAGCCCGACGCTGGGCTCAAACTCAATGACCACGAGATCATGACCTGAGCCGAAGTCGGACACTCAGCCGACCGAGCCACCCAGGTGCCCCATGTTTATGCTTATTTTAGATGGATAAAGACAGGTTTCTTTTAAGAACTCAGGGAAAGAACGTGCAGAGATTATCTCTAGTGCTGGCCTAACCACCGCTCTCCTTGTTTTAAACCAATGAGGTAACAGAGACTCCGAGGTTAAGCACCAGCTCTCAGAACTTGCAGATGAGAGATTCAAGTTGCAGTGGCAGATTCAAATCTAGATCTTCTAACTAAACCCATTGCTCTTTTCCATTATTCCTTGCATTCCTTCCTCTCAAGCAAACCAAATAAATTCCTTTTGCTACTTTCCTCCTCCATGAGGAAAAGTCATCCTTTCTTTCACAACAGGGATAAAAGGAGCAATGCACTTTGTTGCTATATGTCATTCTCATTTTCCTTCCATGAGATTCCACATTTTGTATCTGACATTTGATCCTGTACTTTTATTGTGCCTATTAGTCATTGGCTCTTCTCACACTGGATACTGCCCTTACTTTATTAGTTATGTTGTCCTTTATTGTTTAATTATGTCTGTCCACTAGACAGCAAACTCTGTATGAGGCAATGTCTGTCTTCTTCATTTTAATTCCAGAAGTCCTTAGATTACTATAGTTCAGTATATAGTGGCTAAATTAGGAAATGAAACCAATTGAATTAAGAAAACTTATCAGAAGCCTGAACAATGAACTTGATACGAGGGGAGAAATGGACTTTTCTAATTCAACGAGAATTGTTGATTTAGATGAAAAGAGAAATGTAATCTGCAAGAAACCTATCAATCTACAAACAGGTTCAATCTAGGTGAGTAAATGGAGAGGCAAAGTACGTCAAACAAGTCATCTGCATAATTACCACACAACTGTAACCAGACATCTTTCCTATAATGGTGGGAATCCAAAGCAATTCCTGAGCAACTATGACATTCCATTTTCTAGGGGTTGGGGATTATTCAGCTGTGAAAATTTTAAGTAGAAATCCCTGACCTCATAGATCTTACATTCAACTGGGGAGGAGAAAGGTAATAAATGAATCAGCATAGTATATAATATGATAGATGAAGACAGGTGCTAAATAGAGGAAATTAAAGCAAGGAAGAGGGTAAGAATGTGTGTGTGTGTGTGTGTGTGTGTGTGTGTGTGTGTGTGTGTGTGTGTTGGTAGAGGGATCAGAAAAGGTCTGGGGTTGGGTGGGGAATGATACTTGAAGAAAGTGAAAGGACTGGCTTTGGGGATTTGGGTGGGGGAAATATTCCTGCAAAGCAAAACCGAAAGCCACTACACACACCTCCGTGGCAGGAGAGGAACAGAGAAGGGAGCAGGTGGCCTGGCGGAGAGCTGTCAAGAAAGAGCCAGTGGGTACCAGAGTCAGAGAGATGACCAGGGAAGCGGCTGATCTGCATTATACTTTAATAGCATTGGCTGCTGTGTGCAAAACTGTCAATAAGGAGACAAGGGGAGAAACTTGGAGAACAGACTACTGCCAAAATCATGGAGCGATGTGTGGCATGACGGGGGCTTGGACGTCATCACGTAGCAGAGGAAGTAGTAAGACGCTGGCCACACGCTGGCTGTATTCTGACGGTAGAGCCGATTGGTTGACAGTAGACGGAATGTGGGATCTGAGAGATAGAGAGGAATCAAAGGTAACTTCAGATTTTTAGCCTAAGAAACTGGAAGACTGGAACTGGCTTTAAATGAGAAGGCAGGGGCTTTAGGGAAAGCACAGGATCAGAAGAGAAAAACGAGTTCGTTTTCGGATCTGTTAGATTTGAGATGCCTTGCACACAGACTCCCACAGCTAATGTTACAACAAAACTACTCAAACCGCTTTAAAACACTTATTTTTTTTCTTGAATATTGAAGTAATATGGACTCATTGTGGAAAACTTGAAATAAATAAAAGAAAAAACTCTCCATATTTCTGCCACTTGACAATTGCTACAAAATTTTGTGGTATTTTCTTCCTTCTAGACACAGGTAGACGAATACCAGTTATAAAATTTGGCAACGTTTGTTTTTCATTTAATTTCACATTATTAAACTTTCCCATGCTGGTAAACAGCGCTGAGGGATATTTTTACTGTCGACACAATATTCCATTTTGTGGACATATCATAATGTACCTGTTTGCCCACCACTGGGCATTTAGCTATTATCTGATTTTTTTTCTGTTATAAAATTGCTCTGATGACCATCCTTGTGTTTCCCACTATATTTTGGATGCTAGCATTTATTAGGTTAGCTTAACTGTACTCCTTTTAGTTTTTATTGTGCACCTGTGAAATATGCCAGATGGGCAAAAGTATTTATGTCAAAATTAAGGGTTCTGAAAAAAACCTTAACTTGTTGAATCCACAAAGGTCCATTTATGAAATGCCTTTTTTCCCTTCATATAAAAAGAGATTCAGTGAACTATTAGAATCACATAGGGATTGAACAGGGCTGGACACTAAACAACACAGCTCAGGTGTGGTCTGGATGTACCACTGAGGTCTCACCATTTATGAAGTGTCTTAAAACTCTGCTCTCAAAGGGACTATCACCCCTGCTACAGTAAGATTTCTGAACAATAGGTTAGAATAGGTCTGCTTGCAATGTCAACAATAGCCAAAACATGGAAGGAGCCTAAATGTCCATCACCTGAC
>NC_043707.1:80059281-80064895 GCF_006229205.1 Suricata suricatta
TACTACATGGCAATGAGAGGGAATGACATATGGCCCTTTGTAGGAAAGTGGATGGACCTTGAGGGTGTCATGCTGAGTGAAGTAAGCCAGGCAGAGAAGGACAGAAACCATATGTTTGCACGCATAGGTCTAGCAGGAAAACAAGAGAGACCTAATGGAGAACCAGGGGGAGCGGAGGAGGGAGAGGGAGTTGGGGAGAGAGAGGGATGCAGAACTTGAGAGACTATTGAATGCTGAGAATGAACTGAGGGTTGAAGGGGAAGGGGGAGGAGGGAAAAGAGATGGTGGTGATGGTGGAGGGCACTTAAGGGGAAGAGCACTGGGTGTTGTATGGAAAACAATTTGACAATAAAATATTATGGAGAAAAAAAAAGAATAGGTCTGCTCAAGATTGAGTATATTAGTGCACTTGGAAATAGGTTCTGTAGATTGGTGCCACAGTGAAAACTTCACCGATGGTCGGATGGCAGTTTAGTAGGATGCCTCTTGGGACCAGACATTGATCTAAGACCTTTATGCATCTAGGAGCCTACGGTTTTTCAGGGCAAAAAGGAAGAATACGATATTCTATCTGCCAGATGATTTGCAGCAGGGCCTAACATACATTACACTTAGCTAAGTCCTCCAAACCCACTTAGAGTCATGCAAATCAATGCCTGATTTAAACTGTGTGTCGTATGGCATGCTCCAACTTATCACCACGACGCATATGGTGCAGGGAGGTTATATTCCATTTTCTGCTCCAACAAGTTGTTCACTGTATAATAAAAGCATTTTTTGGGGGGGGTATGGCCTCTACAAATTAAAAAAAAAATCAAAAAGAATAAAAGAGAGAAAGAGCCTTGGACGTGTTTTGGTCTACAAATTTGCATCGGATTTTCCTAGTCGTTAGAGTGAATTAGCTGATTGTGCTGTAACAAGCCTTAATTTAACTAATAAGAGTCAGCACACTGGTTTCACGTGACAATTGTAACCTCTGAAAGTGATCAATTAAGACATCACAATCTGTTTCATGACAACATATCGGGACGCCGCAGCTGTGCAGATTATGAGGTCAGCAGCTGACTAACAACTTGAGGGCAAACATTGGCAACAACAGCCTCTTGTTTATGTAACAAATATGTAATTGGGCAGAGTGCTAGGAATGTAATGGCTTGGGGCATAGGTGGTGATCTTTAAACTGTCCCTTTCTTTTACATATTGTCACCATAGCTGGAGTCCTAAGAGCCTTCCATGTACCTATCCTGCTTGGCCACTGTCCTGCCTCGCTGCCAGACCTCCTAAATGAGGTACCAGAAGGCGTGGCTGCACATTGTGACCACTCTATTTGCCACTTGGCTGCAGGGACCATTTTACAGTATGTTGGGAGAGCAGGGCTGGATAATGAAACATTCCTAATCAGCATCAGAAGCTGCAGGTAATACCAAGAGCTTGCTAAGGCCTCATTTATGCCTTTGAAGACCCTTCAAACTACAGTAAGCCATGATAAAAAGAAAGAAATACCTAGCACTGAACGGACGGTTTGACCCGAGAGCTGCTCTTATATGGTTATCTCGTTCCTTTTATTAGCTTTATCGCTACATCTTGTGATCTCAACTTTCTTTGTTAAAATGTACTGCTGTTTCTTGAACTCATTTATATTATTTGACTTGGGGCCCTTGCTCGAAAATGTATTCCATATGTCTCCACTCGCCTGGTTCTGCCTCAGTAAGCAGTTTCTTCCCAGATTGAGGCCCTGGATTTTCTGAGACCTTTGGAAAAATTTAGCCAGCTCCACGTTATCAAGCCTTATCTTAATTTTGAATTTTCCTTTTTTAGATGACTTGACTTTATTTTTTTGTTTCATTTAAAACAAACGTAACCTCTTCATCTTGTTCTATTGCACACTCAGAAACATCACCAAGCCAAATGCTTTGGTTGGGCTTGCGCTGTGTCTATAAACTGAGATCACCACAATATTCAGCCGTCTGACTGGGCAACTGTGTTTAGGTTAACAGAAAGCCCACAAACATCAAACACTTGCTTTTATTTAAAATCTAACATATTGAGAGGCACCTGGGTGGCTCCCTCAGCCCAAGTCGGTGGCTCACTCTCGATTTCTCTTGATTTCAGCTCAGGTCATGGTCATAGAGTGGTGAGGTTGAGCCCCATGTCGGGCACCACACTGAGTGTGGAGCCTGCTTAACATTCTCTCTCTCTCTCTCTCTCTCTCTCTCTCTCTGCCTCTCCCCCTTCACCTTGCCCCATTCCTCTACTTGTGCTCTCTCTAAAAAAAAAAAAAAAATCTAAATGTTGATTTTTTTTTTAACGGTAAGATCACTACATTATTTTTGGGTATTTCTCCCTTGCAAAAGTATACAAACCTTGTATCTGCCTATCTGGTTATGAACACTCCACTTGTGGAAAGTTAAGAATTTGGTGACTTCCATTGAACAACCAAGTAATTTTTACTTAGTACGTAATCTGTGAAAGGCAGCATGAAGGGTAAAATAATTTTAGAATTCTAATCAGTGTGAGCTTTTAATCTTAGTCCACAGCTCTGAGGCACAGTGGAGCTCGATGATTAACTAGGGTCAATTCATGCACTATTTTAAAGGCCTGAGGGATTGCCTTGAAAAACAAGTCCTTTCTCTGCTAAAATGAATTGTGACATTTTGCCTCCTTACAAGAAAAAAGGACCCGGTTCCTATGGTGGGCACAGGGAAAGGATGGGAGATGGAGGAAAGGAACAGAGTGAGAAAGATAAATAAGCATCATGTATTATATTTATTGATGGAAACATGACTGAACACCTATTATGGACCAGTCACCCTACCCAGCCAGCACTTTCCTACATAATTCCATTCATTCTCATAATAAATTCTTCACAAGTTACATTTTTCTTTCCCATTATACAGTTGGGGAAATTGAGATATCAGATATCTTTTCAGGTTAAAAAGAGGAGCATATGTTATCTTTTATGAAATGCACTGACAGCACTAAGAAGGGAGAGCTATTATAGAAATATTTACTATTAATTTGCATTATTCCTAATATACACATGGGCAAACACCTCAAGTCTCACCCAGTATTGTATTAAAATTATTTATATTAAATTATAAATTAATGATTTTAAACAGCTTGGTGAACAAGAATTTCACAAAAAGAGGACAATGTTTCCAAATTGATGAAAGGCTCCTTAGGAATACTAGCATTTGCATATAAGCAGAATTAACCTCTTTTTTCTAGCAATGGCATTAGCATGGCATATGGAATTAAGTGGAATTTTTTTATTATTTTCAATTTGAAATATGGAAATATGGCTATAACTTCAGTCTAAGATAAAAACGAATTTTACTAGCATTGGCTGGTTCTCCACATCTTTTTTTAAAGTTTACTTATTTATTTTGAGAGGGAGAGCACAAGTAGGGAAGGGGTAGAGAAAGGAGAGAGAATCCCAAGCAGCCTCCACACTGTCATGTGGAGCCCGACTAGGTGCTCAATGTCAGGAACTGTGAGATCATGACCTGAGCTGAAACCAAGAGTCCAAAGCTCAACGGACTGAGTCACCCAGGAGCCCCATACCTTTACTTAATTTGTTTTTCAAAACTTTTTCATAACAGCAGTGAGTTGTCTTTCTTTCTGAAACATTAAGTGATTATAGTCTATGTCTGAAGTAAAAAAGGACACGGGAGATGATGTTTTTAGCAGCTGTTCTCCATGGCTAAAGGGTATATCTCCCCCTATGTGAAAACCCCCTTGAGGTAAATTCACTTTAGAAGCCCACAATGCCTGCTTTCAAGTCCTTGGGAATCCGAGGGAGCTCAAGACTGCCCAGCCCTTCTCTAACTCAGGAGTTGTTCTCTCCTCTGTACTTATAAAAATTCCAAAACACTGGCTGATCGGGATCCTGTGTTTCTAATGCCTATTTTTAATTTTTATTTTATTAAAAGCACGAGTGTTTGGCACAAAAATGAATTCTGTTTGCAAAAATGCTGAAGAATGCAAACCCAGGGAAATCAAGAAGGTCCTATATTCTCTGATCCTATGGGGAAGGATGGGAGGAAAGTTAGCTATTCTTTCCTTCTTTTTAAGAATCTGTGCATTTTTACAACGAGTGAGCTTTATTCTTCTGTGCTTAAATATTATTTAAATAGACTCTAGAAATCAATTTACCATGACATGCTTGATCCTTACCTGGTTTAAAAAAAAAAAAAGGAACAATTACCCAGATTAACAGGTTATTCACTCTGATTGGCAACTTTATCCTTTTTTATTTTTTATTTTTTTTTACTTTTCAGTCACTTTTCTCTTGAAATTAACACATACATAGTGAAAGAACTCTCCCATTTCTCTGCTCTAAGTTCACACACACACACACACACACACACACACACACACGCACGCAGATACATATAAACACTCATACACACATGGTTACCCTTATCCAGCTAATGAGACCACTCACTCTACTGGCCACTTTATTCATTCTGCTCCTTACCAATGCTCTGGAAAATTCCCCTTCCCTCTTCTCTGGGTAAGACCTGACGAATTGTCCTGTCTTTTTTGAATGATATACTGGGACAAGTGCCAAGCACTTTACATTTTAATCAGCAAGAAGAATGAAATATTTAACCTTTCCTTTTTTTCTCTGTGAATAAACTTATAGACAAGATAATTAGAGCTTATAGAATAGATAATTAAATTCTGTGAATTAAAACTTGCAAAACTGTGGTTTCACCAGCAAGGAGAAATGGCCATGGACGAAAGGTCACCTGTCAACCAGTTCTAGTTATTAAATCTCTGTATTTATCACTAAGGTGGCTCTATGGAAAACGAAGGTCAAGACATTAAATTATGAAACAGTCAGGATTAGAAAAGGTCACCAAAAACTCAAGTAAAATTTAACCAAACCTGCTAATTCTGCACCCTAGAAGCAAGCAGCCACAGCCGGTGATGAAACATAACACTGGAGAGCGCAAATCTCTCTCTCCATTTTAGCCCCGTACTGAAAATGAATTTCTATCTGATGCCTTGAAGTCGAAAATGAAACTCGCTCCTCTTAAATAAAAACAGGAGCTTCGATAAATATTTCAGAATGAAAATCATGTTTGAATCAAACTAGCTTAAATTATTAAAAACATTGTTTTACATGACTCTAAGGGTTGCTTTCATTTCAACCTTAAGAATGCAATTTAAAATATTGGCCACGGGGCACTCCTGGCACCCTAAGTGCTTTACAGGACAATTAGCAACTCACCACTCACTAATTTACTACTTTAATATTGAAACAAATGAGATCTTTGCTTTTCATCATCCAATTTGAATGAATTTGAGCAAAGCAAGTTGAACAAAACTCCAGAGATACACTCTTCAGTTTGCTGTCGTTTATTTCTTTACTCTTCGTGAATGCCTTTAGAGTTTTAGTTTTAGAGGCTTCAACATGTATAATGATGCCATTGGGGAATAGATTTTGCCTTTATTCTCCTTGATGTTCTTTTGAGGTCTTGCAAGTAAAAGGTACAAAAGAGGCATTAACAATCTGGCATTGTTTTTATTGCTTGACAAAGAAAAAAATGTATTTTAATTTTTCCCGTGTTTCAGGAATGATTAAGCAAGCTGTTTTCATCTACAC
>NC_043707.1:80064995-80068127 GCF_006229205.1 Suricata suricatta
GGGACAGGCAAAAAGAATTAAGAATGAGAGGAGAAAAAACAACCTTACAAGACCTGACTTCAATTAGAGTTTACTCAGGATTCCCTTGAATTTCTAAAAAGCAAGTAAGGGTTAAATATTGAGAGATGGGATACTTAGTGGCAAGCTTAACAGACTTTAGGAGAGGGATGAACTTTTGAGAAAGAATATTTTGAGCCACAATAAGAAAGCCTGCAGTCATGCCACAGCTGGAATTTAGAAATTATAGATTTTTGATGAATGTATTGCAAGGTTATACATTCTTTCTAGAGCTATTCAGGAGGACAGAGACAGGAATGAAGCTAGCCAGCTCCATCCAGAGCTGAAGATTGTGGTGAGTGATAGACTAGAAGTTCACAGTTGAGAAATAATTATGAGCACTAGTAACAGGGATTCCAAGCTGAAAGTGGAAGGAAATGGTGGCAAAATGAGCAAGTGGAAAAGATAAGGAAACATGAATGTCATAGTGGGGTTATGTTCATTCACTGGAGACAGGGAGAGATGTGTATGTACTGTATCTCCTAAAGCTCTGCTTATTTTAGGACTAACAAGAAAAATGTGGATTATATAGGCTTTCAACTGGCTCAGGCTTCAGGAAATAATAAGTCATTCCTTCTAGTTTGGAAATGCAAAACCAAAGTACGAAGGATATTCAAATTCATTATTGTTAACAAGCACCAGCATGAGACTATCTGCTTCAATAAATTAACTTACAGAATTCAGACAAACTTCCCATGGCAGATAAAAGAGCTGGAAAAAATATAAAAACAATCTGTTTAAGATCATCCCAGACTTAACATGAGAGTGAGGAATTGGCAGCCTACAGAAATCGGAACTCAGGGGGGTAGACCAAGTCAAAGGCTGCCTTTGCCCTAGAGGCATTTGTGGCTCTGGAATAAATGGCTGAGTTCTGCTTCTGGCAGAAATCAGAATCCAAACGCCCCGAGGGTAAAGCAACATCTACTTTGTTTTAGGACTCCTAAGTACGCTAAGAGTTAGTTTGAAATAAACCAGTCTAGCAAAATCTGTCATCCTTTCTAATGCTGATTGGTTGGCTCTGAAAACTTCAATTTTGGAAATTGCATTATGTAGTCATGAACTTGTAATAACCTCAGACACCTGGAAAAAGCAAAGAAAAAAATCAACTCAGGAGGAAGATAATAGCCTACTAGGCCTCAAATTATTGCTACAAATAAAATTTCAAATACAATGCCCAACACACAGTGTAAAATCCAGACACATGAGAAGTTAAAGCACTAATAGAGAAAACCAAAAGCAAGAGTCCCATAGGGGTTCCACATAAGGTATTACAGTGCATAGACCGAAATTATCTGTGTTCACTACAGTCAAGGAGATAAACGCCAAGTGAAATACTGGCAGGGAAAGGAAAACTATAGAAAGTGATGGAGTGCACGTAAAAAAAGAACCACTTAGAAGTTCTAGAACTGATATAAATATAATACATGAAATGAAGAACTCAATGAATGAACATATATTTATTTGAAATACCAGAGGAGAGGAGAGAGAGAACAGAGGACAATGGCTGAGAATTTTCCACAATTTATAAGAATCCACACATGCAAAAGGTGAAGCTGATGACTCATAGGCAAAATGAATAAAAATAAATTATATCCAAACATAGTATAGTTAAGCTTCATAAACACAAAAACAAAGGGGATTCTAAAATTAAATTTACTATAAAGTAATATATAATTTGATAGGTTGTAAATGGACTTAAAATATTTTCAGGGGTGCCTGGGTGAATCAGTCAGTCGGTTAAGCAGCCTACTTGAGATCAGGTCATGATCTCAGGGTTTGTGGGTCCGAGCCCATATCAGGCTCTGTGCTGACAGCTCAGAGCCTGGAGCCTGCTTCAGATTCTGTGTCTCCCTCTCTCTCTGACCCTCCCCTGCTCATGCTATCTCTCTCTCTCAAAAATAAATAAACGTTAAAAAAATAAAATAAATATATTTTCGGTTTCTTCCATTGTCATGGGAAGAGGGCAAATGTGCCAAATAACATTGTACTTTCATACGTTTAGGCGCTGTTCCAAGGGCAGTAGTTCTCAAATGTTTGGTCTCAGCTGCCATTTATACTCTCAGAATTATTGAGGATTCCAAGGATAGTTTGTTTACATAAGTTGAACAGACAGTGATATTTACAATGTTCCATATTGAAAACAAGAAAATTAAAAAAAAATCAATTCATTTAAAAATAACAATAGACCCATTTCATAGTAACATATTACATTTTTAATGAAAAGTGTTATATTTTTCACAAAATCATGAAAAGAGTGGATTTATATTACGTCTTTGCAACTTTAGTGTCTTGCTTATAGAAGATAGCCGGATTCTCATACTTGTTTCAGCTTCAATCCATTGCAATGTGTGTTTTGCGTTGAAACACAGGAAAAAACTCCAGCCTGATGCACATACGTAGTAGGAAAGGGGAGATAATTGTAGATATTTTTCCTTGAATCTATACCAAAATTGGCCATTTCTTAAATATTACTAGCAATATGGAACCTGAAACCATATCAGTAAAATTCTCTACTATTACACTAGAATTTATTAGTCTATCTTACACTTCTCATGCGTTTTTAACACTGTGCATGCATGATTTTGTAACATCACACACTGGTCTTTGAAAAATATTAGTGTAATGAGTTATACAGATATTTGAAGTGTTGAAGTTTTCCAATACATATTTTAAACACATTCATTGATATCTCCACTGATCTCATCAGAAACATCTTAAGTTTTAAGAAACCAGAAAGCTGATGGTGACAAACACAAATTTTCCAAAATGCTAATTTTGACTGGAAAGCTCAATTTTTGTCATTAGTAAAATATGCTGCCTGTTATTTTCTCTTTTTTTAATGAGAGACAGAGAGAGTCAGCACAAGCAGGGGAGGGTCAGAAATAGAGGGACACATTGGATACTCTTTCCTGCTTTGTCAAAAATTAATTGGCCGTACATTTGTGGGCCCAGTTCTGGGTTCTCTATTCTATTCCATTGGTCTATGTGTCTGTTTTTGTGCCAATACCATACTGTCTTGATGATGACAGCTTTGTAGTAGAGGCTAAAGTCTGGGATTGTGATGCCTCCCGTTTT
>NC_043707.1:80068227-80069651 GCF_006229205.1 Suricata suricatta
AAAAAAAAAAAAGTAACAAAAATAATAAGGGAAAAACCCAAGACACACTTCCAAGGGGAAAAACAAACAAACAAACAAACAAACAAAATAAAAAAACCAGCATGTAATTTCTGTCCTTGATGGAATGTATTAAATAAGCAAACACTACCAACAAGCAAAACAAGTACTACAATGTAAAAACATTAAAAAAAAAAAGTCAACCCTCTCACATGCATAAATGAAAGATTGCACACAAAGAACTCACATCTTTTCAAGCTTCAATAGTAAATATTTTGTTACTATGTATTAAATACTGCATGGTTTGCCCAAGCTAAGATGAACTCCATTTTTTAAAAGCCTTATGTTCCCCTCCCTCCACTGCACTGCATGGCACTTTGATTCCAGATTATTTAGGGTCTTTATTGTGTTCCATGGGTCTGTTTTGTCCATCCTGTGCTAGTACCATCGTGTTCTTCATCAAAGGTGTTCTAGCTTTATTGGCCCTTTGCATTTGATATGTGTGTTGGCTTATGACATTATCAGCTTATCAAGTCCAACAAAAGAAATCCAGTGGTATTTGGGGATTTTGATTGAGATGACTTTGAATCTAATGATTTTGAGGACAACTTACATCTTTACATCATTAAGTTTTCTATTCTATGTACAGGTTATATTTCTCCATTTACATGAGCTTTTGTTAATGTTTATTAATAAAGATTTGTTATTTTCTCTACAGAAGTCTTGCATATCTTTTACTAAATTTATTCCTAAGTATTTTATACTGTGATGCAGTTATAAGTAATATTCTTGCTTCAATTTTTGTTGTTGCTGAGACAATTGAAATACAATTGATTTGTATCTAGCAATGCTAACTCCAATAAAAATTATAACAAATTACATGTGCATTATTCAATATTATCATATCATCGGTGAGTAATTATATTTTGTTTCCTCTTTTCCAGTCCTTATGCCTTTCTTTTTTCCCTGCCTTGCTGCATTGGCTATATCCTGCATGACACTGGTGATAGTGGAAATTATTGTTTTATTACCAATTTAAAAACTAAAGCTTCCAACATTTTACCATTAAATGTGAAGTACAGTGTTGACTATAGAATTTTTCTTTTGTAGAAACATTTCATTAGACTAAGGAAGTTCCCTGTTACTTCCCCTTTAACTGAAAGTTTTTAATCATTAGTTGGTATTGAATTTTATCAAATTCCTTTTCTGTGTCTACTGAGATGATATTTGTTGTATGCATTTACTTTTGAGATGATCATATGATTTTAGTGTTAATGTTGCAAATTGCATTATTATAGTTTTCTCCCCAACGTTTTTATTCTGAAAATTTTTATATGAGTTGTAAGTTTCATTGAATACCATTTTTATTTGAAATAACAACAGCCAACAGATTGATTATGAATATTCAGATTTAGAAATTTGGCAGA
>NC_043707.1:80069751-80076958 GCF_006229205.1 Suricata suricatta
GGCTGTGTTGTAGCTTACGGGCAAGTAATAAATTGTATCATGTATCTTGAATGTATCATAGATAAGCTGCTATATAAGGACTGCCACTTCAGATAGCTGTGAAATTAGGTGATTAACTAGTTGTTACATAACCTTCTAATTTCTGTATAAATCTAATTACATGAAATAGAAGTTGGAGTTTTGATTTTTTACTTTGCTTTTCTGTTTGGAGTGTAATTGTAACTACTGTAGTATAATTGATGGAAAATAATTGCATATGTTAAAAAAATAAATAAATAAACAGAACAAGAAAAAAATGGAGTTGGGGTATGCCTGGGTGGCTCAGTCAGTTAAGCATCTGACTTCAGCTCAGCTCATGATCTCATGGTTTGTGGGTTTGAGCCCCACCTTGGGCTCTGTGCTGACAGCTCAAGCCTGGAGCCTGCTTCGGATGCTGTGTCTCCCTCTCTCTCTGCCCCTCCCTGCTGGCACTCTGTCTCTCTCTCTCTCAAAAATAAATAAACATTAAAAAAAACCAAGTGGAGTTGGAAGGACTGAATTTTTAAAGTAAATATAGACCTTTATTTATATGAAGCAGGTGGATTGGAAACTTGTGTCTGAAAGATAGAAAAGCTCTATTAACAAAAAATAGGAGAAACTTTTATAACATCAGAGTAGGAATATTTTTTCTTGAAAAAGATATGAAAGCACTAATGATAAGGGAAAAGACTGACTAAATAAACTATATTAATTTTAAGAATGGCTATCTCTCAAAAGACATTAAAAGAGTGAAGCAGGCAGGCCACAGGTGTGTGTGTGTGTGTGTGTGTGTGTGTGTGTGTGTGTGGTGTGGTGTTGTGTGTGTGTGTGTATGTGTGTGTATCTTCTTTCTCTGTGGGGTATGTGTGTATACTATATATATATATATATATATGTATACTCTTTTTAAGATATATATTTAAGTGTCATTATAAAATATATAACAAATCCTTACAATCAATAATAAAAGCAGACAGCCAAAGCAACAGAATGATGGGCAAAAGATTCAGTCATTACATAAAGAGGAAATTCAAATGGCAAATAAGAATCAGGAAAAGTACTTAACATTAGTAATCAGAAAAATGCAAATTAAAACAATGAGATTTTATTGCACCTCTGTCAGTTTGCTTGAAATTAAAATATCAGACAGCGCTTTCAACAATAGCCAATTATGGAAAAAGGCTAAATGTCCATCAACTGATGAATGAATAAAGAAGATGTGGTTTATATATACAATGGAGTACTACTTGGCAATGAGAAAGAATGAAATCCTGCCATTTGCAGCAACGTGGATGGAACTAGAGGATATTATGCTAAGTGAAATAAGTCAGTCAGAGAAAGACAGATATACATTTTCACTCATGTGGAACTTGAGAAACTTAATAGAAGAATAGGGGAAGGGAAGGGGAAAAATAGTTATAAACAGAGAGGGAGGGAGGCAAATTATAAGAGACTCTTAAATACAGAGAACAAATCGAGGGTGAATGGGGGTGGGTCGGGAAACTGGTGATGGGCATGGAGGAGGGCACTTTTTGGGATGAGCAGTGGGTGTTGTATATAAACAGTGAATCAAAGGAATCTACCCCCAAGAGCACACTGTATACACTGTATATTACCTAACTTGACAATAAATTATATTTAAAAATATATAAAAATTAAAAAATAAAATCACATAAAATACCTGACAATGCTAATTGTTAAAAGAATGTATAGTTACTGGAAGTCTCAAGCAATAACTGGTATGAGTGAGAACTTTGCATTAACACTTTGGAAAACTATAGCATTCTCCTATAAATTTGAATAGACAGGGACATCTGGGTGGCTCAGTTGGTTAAGCATCCAACTTTGGCTCAGGTCATGATCTCACAGTCCGTGGGTTGAAGTCCTGTGTCAGGCTCTGTGCTGACAGTTCAGAGCCTGGTGCCTGCTTCGGATTCTGTGTCTCCTTCTCTCTCTGCCCCTCCCTTGCTTGCTGTCTGTCTCTCTCACTCTTAAAGTAAAATAAATACATTAAAAAATTTTTTTTAAACTTGAATACACATATATACCCTAAGACTCAGAAATTCTACTCCCTGCCATATCGCTTATGAAAATGCATTGCTTTGTATACCAGAATTCATATACAAGAATATTCAGAGTAGCATTGTTTATGACACCCTCAAATTGCAAATAACATGAATATTCATCAACATTCTTGTGGAAAGGAATTCTATCCAGCATTGAAAACAAATGAACAACACATATGTATCTTAAAAACATTACATCAAGCAAAATCCAGGCACAAAGGAACATAGTGGAAGATCCTATTAATACAACACTCTTAATAAGCTAAGAGTAGGAGATTTCCTTTGTTTTATTTAAAGTTTATTTGTTTATTTTTGAGAAAGAGACGGGTGGGGAGGGTGGAGAGGCAGAGAAAGAGAGGGAGAGAGAGAATCCCCAGCAGGTTCCTCCCAGCACGGAGCCTGACGTAGGGCTTGAAGCCACAAACCATGAGACAATCACCCGAGCCGAAACAGAGTTGGACACCTAACCGACTTAGCCACGCAGGCACCCCAAAGTGGGAGCTTTTCTTAAAATCACTCTGAAACCATAACAAGCATCACAGTTAACACTGCCCTGTCTTGTTAGGCAGCACTGATGTATTGTAAGATGGTGGCTAAGTGTTCTTCAAAAATAGTGCTCCGAGGACAAATACATTGGCAAATGTCACATACATTCTCCATCTCTTGGAGACTGCCATTGCATATTAAATACTAAAGGCTATGAAAAGTCAGTCACTGAAGAAATCTGTTTCATTTTGTTTAAATTGGAGTTCCAGAAAATTATTTGAAAACATTACCCTCTTTGTTTGTTGTTTTTTATTTTATTCTGTTTCATTTATTTTTCTTTTTTTGGTAGCAGACTGATTAATGTCTTATGGAATAACTGTTTGGAACATAGTTTGGAAACTCTTTGCCAGATATGGTCTTATTAGGTGTGGGAGCAAGACACAAATGCCCACTGATTTCACGATTATTTCACATTGTTCTCAAAGTTCTCCTCACTATAATAACTGAATCCCAGAGGCCGTGTTGGAGGAGGCTTAAATACTGGAATAGAGGGCAAAAATAATCATTATTTGCAGGTGATATGCAAGTCGTCCTTGCAAGCACAACAGAGCAGAGAATACTATTAGAACTAATAGGAAAAAATTAGAATGGTAGTCAGCCTACAACATGGATATACAAAATTACAATCCATAACACACCAGCAAAAAAAAAAAAAAAAAAAAAAAGGAACTACAATGGAAAACTATCTAATGTATAATAGCAAACTAAATGCAAAATACCTAGGGGTAAAAACTGTTTAAGAAATTTGTGAATGCGCTAAGAAAAATGAACATACAGGCTGTCAGTCCAGATATAGAATGGTAAGTGTTTTTTAAGAAAAAAAAAAAAAAGAATTTCTACATCCGCACTAGATGCTTCCTAAAGTTTATTTCAGGTCTGAGATCTTGTGATCTACTATTGGACAAGCTAAATAAAGCCTTTGAATTATAGGAATCTGAGAGTAAGATTTAAATATAATATTTATACTTGCTTTGGAGTCTCTCTTTTATTACTGTGGTAACTATAGTTTGAAATCCCTTTCTTGTTTGAATAATTATTTTTAAACTATTTTAAATCTTCTTCTAGATATCATGGGTTATTGACCCAGTAAATGAAATTACTGAGCCCACAGTATTTTAATGCCTTAGTGAAGTGGCTTTCTAAAATGCTCACTCCCTGTGACCATGTAAAGCATAGTAATTAGCTAAAATTGAAAATCACCACCCTTCTAGTGCCCAAGATTGTGGCGAGTAGACAAACTAAAGACCTCACTCAGGCCTCAGAAGATCAAGAACAACAATAAATAATTATTCACAGGATGAATGAACCAAAATGTTTTACTGAAAATTAAGGTGCACGATGGCCACAATTTTAAGAGCAGATTTCAGACTTCCTTAGAGTCTTCTCCAAAACCTATGTTACTGGAGTTTAGAACTCTCCACGGGATCATTCTGATGAAGGGCATCTCTCACACACTGAGTATTGTAGCAACTTTACGTAGTTTGAAGCTAAAATTAAAAAAAAAATAAGGCCCTGAAGTGAAAACAGGGTCAATTGCTATAAAACATTAAAGCACAGACTACACAAAACGTAAGCAAATTTTTATTTTTGTTTCATTTACAAAATGGGTTTACTGACAGGCTATGCAAAGAATGGGTGTCCTTGCCTTTCCTGAAAAGAAGGAAATGTGAACCGTGTAAAGTCCTGACTGTGTGCAGCAGCTGAGACATGGCCCTCGTCAGGGCCCCCTGCCTCACGCCTGGCTCACGTCTGCAGCTGCACTTAGGAAGCGTTGGGCCTAATTAAGCTAATGAATTATGGATGGATATATTATTGAATATACCAGCCTGACCATAAAAATAAATAAATAAATAAATAACCTTTGTGTTTCACAGAATTCCATTTGCGACATGGAGAAGTGAGAGGGAGCTGTGAAAAGCCAAATAATTTTTCTAGTTCTCATTGTTATGAAAATGATCTGCATGTGTGTGTGTGTGTGTGTGTGTGTGTGTGTGTAATTACTATCAACAAACAAATACTAATTTGAGGGCAAGAGTAGGTAACACTTCACAAAAATAGGACTTATTCCAACTGAATATTTGTTTCTTGTTAGAGGAGATAAGCAGTTTGCTACATCATGGCCCTATCATTTCTCGATCTTTCCAGTGCTGGAAGCATATATTTGCCCCAAAACCAGATTTTTCAATAGAGATTAAATAGTGAAGACATGGTAAGTGGGTGGCTCAATCAGTTGAGTGTCCAACCCTAGATCTCAGCTCAGGTCATGATCTTGGGGTTTGTGGGTTCAATCTCCCACAGAGAGAGCCTGCTTGGGATTCTGTCTCTCCCTCTCTTTCCGTGTCCCTTCCCCACCTGCATTCTCTTTCTCTCAAAATAAAAACAACTTTAAAGAAGAGGACTTAAAAAATAATCAAGACATGATTTAAAACAAAAGCTAATAACAGGACTTTGAAAGTTTAGTATGTAAACTTTCATATATAATAATAAATCATCGCATATAGTCATTTCAATATGAACAACATGCACCATTTCGTCATATTTCACTTCCACTCATCTGGAAAGAACTTAAAGTGTTTAAAGAAAATAAGAATAGAATCATCTTCTGGCAGCACAGTACAACACAAATAAGCCCTGACTTTGTTATCAGACTTGTGTTCAAATTCCACTCTGCCACCTTCTAGGTTGGGTGCTTTTGCTCACATTTCCCAACTTCATGATTCTCTGTTTTGTAACTTTTACAATTCATTTATTAGTTATCCATGAGCAACCACTGTATTTGCCCACATGACAATCCTGAATAAAATTCAACATTACTCTTCATCCCCCATAAAAAGAAATAAAAAAACAGCCTACAGTCACTAGTGGGCAATATAAATTTAGTGGAAGGCAGCTTGGGGATATGAACGAGGGCTCTCCCCTCCCGGGTCTTCGTTTCTTCCTAGCGGTACCCCCCGGACTCCTTCTCTGCCTTCCTTCACAAAGCAGTGTATTTCTCTGGTCTTCCCAGCTGGTGTCCTCACAAGAATCACTCACTCAGCCCCCTAAAGACTCTCTAGTTACCAGGACCAACCCTTCTCAGGAGTGAGTGGAGATGTATCAATAACAAATCTTGTGATTAATAAATAAAAGCACATATACACACACTTTGCAAGAGAAAATGAAGCCTTTTTATTTTCTGCTCTTGTGTCATCTGAGGATCCCCTTTAGGACTAGTAAAATCATTCTGCTTTGGCTTTAGCTCTTTGTTTTCTTAGAAGATGTTAGTAATAACTATGTTTCAGAGGCATCATACACTTGCTTCTTTCATTTTTCCCCCACATAAGTCTGCTTGGTAAAAAAAAAAAAAAAAGCTATGTAGAAAACATCAGATGCAGCTTAAGGACACACAGAGTGAAGGCTTCTGTGTGGGCTGGATAGTGGATGTAGAGCATGCATTGTGACGAAAATCATTCCTCTATCTCATGATGAGAACAATTTCTCAGATCGAAGTTCCCTTTCTGCCCCACAGAGGAAACCTAAGTAACTACCATGATCTTTTCTTAAGACTGCACTGCAAGCTTCAAAAGACAGCCAAGGCCAGGAAAATTCCTCTGATGGTTATCAGTCTCCTCCGAGCGACAGCGGGGCAGGTCCAAATCAAACACCGCATTGGGCTCGGTTTCGAAGAAACAAAAGGATAGATTACACTACAAATTTTAAAAAGAAAATTAATTTCAAAGTAGATTTCCTGGCTGGATGTTAAGAAGACTGTTCTCAAAAAAATAAAGGGCTATTTGTAGTCTTTTTGGAAAACTAGTCAGGTTTTATGCAGAGTATGGATAACCACAGATGGCAGTAAAGTGTATAATGTATGCAAAGGGAAATGGTTCCAAGCTGATATTTTTTCCCCTGGGAAAACTTTCTAATACTTCCACATTAATAATGGGCCATTATCTTAAAATTGAAGCTGGTCAAGTCCAAATACCGTAGGACTGGTAGTTACGCTTTGAATGGGTTCTTGCAGTTTTCTAGCCGTAAGTTAAATATATAGGGCAGCCTATGGCTTCCCAATTGAGTTTTGACTCCTATTTCTAACCGATTGACCTGTGTTCTGGCTTTTGACTGCAACATGAGGTCAGTCAACAAAAATATCCTGGATGAGTGGGCTGACATGGCCACCAAGCCCTGATTTCCAACTCTCAAGCTGGAAGTCTAACCCCTAATTTACTCTAGTCCCAGGCTGATTAGACCCATTATTTAATGAAATCTCTCTTGGTTGTCTGTCTATCAAATTATTTGTATTCATGGAGAGAAAGTGATAAGCCAAAATGCTAATTATCCATTTTTCTAAAATAAAAGGTCCATGCTAAGAATAATAATGAGTTATTAAAATAGCACTTTTCATCAGACATAATACATCTTAACAAGCTCTTTAAATCCAGAGATTTTCATTGCTGGACATCTCATCTAATAAAAAGGGAGATATTTACTTTCTATCTATTCAGACTTTGCTAGCATTGGGCAATGGCTTTTGAATTTGAATGTTATTGAAAATAATGAGAGAAGATGGGCAAATCCAGTCTCTAAAGACAATTTTT
>NC_043707.1:80077058-80096135 GCF_006229205.1 Suricata suricatta
TTTCGGGAATTGGGAGCATAATGATTTGGGGAGCATAAATCATGCACCGATTTGTTTTCTATATAAATACGTAGCATTAAACTTCCAACATAACATCCTAAGTCATTTTTTTAAACCACAAAACAACGTAGAGGTTAGCTTCTAGTCTTCCTAGAGGAAAAGTCAAGAGAAAACAGTTTATTTTCTAGACAGGTTTCTGTTTCTTTGGCACACAGAGTTTGGCACTGGAGGGCTGTGAGAAACACAGTGGTTTTGGGTTGGCAGGCTCGGAGCATTTCAGTTCCCAGCAGTGAGGCTCCTCTGAGGCCTGCCAAATCCACAAAGCAACACTTAGTCTTTGGAGCCAAAAGCCCTTTGGAGCCAAAAGCCCTTGAGAGGGAACCATCCTCTGTGAAAAAAAAAAAAATCAATATATCCTCCATTAGCTAAAAAGGTAGATTACCAGCAACAGAATCTTTAATAAATCTTAGCTAAGTTTTAGAATTTGAAGGATGCTAGTTTTATATATTTTATTTTATTTTAGAGAAGGAGAGGGAGTGCACACTGGGGAGAGGGGCAGAGGGCGAGATAGATTCTTACATGGGCTCCATGCTCAGTGCAGAGCCCAACACAGGGCTTGATCCCACTACCATGAGATCATGACCTGAGCCAAAATCAAGAGTCAGATTCTCAACCAAATGAGCCACCCAGGCACTTTGGGATACTGGTATTATAGAAGTTTGGTAGTTAATATAAGTATCAATAATGTAGATATCGGAGAAAGGCAGCTATCTCTAATGCCATCTCTTTAGTTAACACCAAAGTCCCTCTCATTGGCTCAAATTTAATTCAATAAATTCCTTGCAAAAGTAAGACAAATGAACAAACAAAAACCTTGGAGATTAAAGACAATAATAGATGCAGATAGTGGGTAGAAAGAATCACGAACATTTATTTATCTGCAACAACTTCCTAAAATTCATGTATACCCAACGAAGAAATATTGTTAGAATACAGGGTGGCTCCACCAACTCAAAACACAGAAATAAAAGCACCATGAAACCAACATAAATAATAAATTATTCTATAAATAAATGAGCACAGAAAAATCTATCAAAACCCATTAAAACAAGAATCATACATATCACCAGGTTGGTGTGTAGAGGCCGATTAAAGGTCAAGATGATACAATGATAGGAAGTGGTAGCAGATCATTGAAAGAGGAAAAAGCAAATATCCAGCTGCCTTAAATTGTTGGCTATTATGAAAAATTAAATTATATACATTCTTAATAAATGGCACCAAAAAGCGAGGCTGAATGTACAAACAGTATTCTGCAAAGGCACAATACGAAATCATCATGACAACAAATGCATTGGGGTGTTCGGCACTTGATCTTATTTTGCATTATTTTCTCACAGTATGATCATTTTGTCATTTCCTCCCTGACAGTTAAATTCTGTCCAATACAAAAACCTTCTAGAAGAAAGTAATTAAAATGCTGATGTGTGCCATGCTTTCTTAATAGAAAAAAAATTTTAAGAGGGTGAATTAAAACTGATCTCAAAGGTTAAACGTAATGAAGTGTGTCTAAAATACACAGCTACCAATTAAAAACATATTTGTGGTAATTCGCATTCAAAATAAACATGGGGATTGTAGGTTCTGGAAGTCACATCTCCTATGCTCACAAAGCTATAGGTCCATAAAAGTAACTGAATCAAAACACTGCACATAGTAAGATGCTGCCCTCTGGCACTCCCTGGTAGAAGAGACCTTAAGGCGATTGCTTTTTCACTTCTGTTAACCACAAATCAACAAGGCTCCCGCTGTATGTAAGCTCCAAACCCTTCGTGTGGCTTCAGGCACCCTGGACTCTGGACCTCTCAGTCATAGCCAGACAGCAAACTTAATTTGTTTCTTGACCATGGCATGTTTTTGCCACAGCCTCAGGACTTGGAACATTGTCTCTTTTTTCCTGAAATACTTTACGCTCTATTGTCAAGCCATATTTTGCAAATTCCTTCTTATCATGCAGGACCCAACTGCAATGTTAGCTTCTCAAAGAAGCCTTTTCCTGACCACCTATTCAAGCTCCAGGTAAATCCTCCTCATTAGGCCCTTTTACAGCACACAGTAGTGTACCTTCAGAGATACTTATAATTGTGTACTTCTTAATCCATTTACTCATGTATTGAGTCTTTCCCATTAGTCCCTAGGTTTCTTGGAGGTTAAGAGAACATTCCGTTTGCCACTCTATCAACAACACTAACATGTTGCCTGGCCCAAAGCAGATGTTAATAAATATTTCTGAACACATAAAAGTAGTTTCAGATGCACTGTAAATATCCTACTGGTTAAAAGATGTAGCTATGCTGTTTAGTGATAGAGTGATTTTAGCACTATTACCCAATATCAATGTTAAGTAGGAACTTACTTTATTCACACAGCATCTTATATTTTTTTTATATTTTTCAGAGGATAAATCTTAAATTTTGTTAAGTTCAATGCATTCAGAGGAATCTCCAAGAATATAGAGACCTCTGGGACATACAGTTAATGATTCTGAACTGAGCAACAGTATAAAATACACTCAGTGGACTCACTGTCTAAACCACATAAATAAATACCTGTGTGTACAGGAATACATGTGTGTACATGTGTCGAAACCCACCTAGAGGCAAATTCCTGGCCCTGTTGGACAGACGTCTTGAAATAGACATATCAGGATTTAGCCCCCTTTGGTATTGGTATTTATTTATGAATTGTTTATGAATACTAGTTCTTTCTTCTCCTGAACTTCTCAAAAATTGCTTTCTTAACCTACATTTTGGTTTAATATTCAAGAGGTCTAATATGAAATTTCAGAAAAAAAGTATTACAGAGTTAGAAGGAATGAACCTAAGACAGACTTAAAATTGTAATGAAAGGGTTATGATAGCTGGAGAAGCCAGGATCAGAGGACTTTTCTTGTGTAAGTTGATCAGTCCAAATGGGCACAACATGAAAAGAAAAGAGAGGTTAGAAAACAAGGAAAGTAAAGAATAAAAACACAGTAGGATATTCATCTACATACAAGAGTATAAAGTCATTTTTAACACCTATGTTTAATTAAGAAGAGACAAAGGCAGATTTTAAGGGTCATCAGAAAAAGGTACAACGCATAACTTTCAATCGCAATTTTAATGGTTACTTAATAATTAGATGGTAAGTTTTATAAAGGCAAGGAAATTGTTCTGTTCTCTGCATAACTCCAGCATCCATAATTGTGTCTGACATCTAGCAGGCAATCAGCAAATATCTGTTGAGTGGATAACAACAATAATGGCTACTTCTATTAATGTTTTGTCAAATACTGAACAGAACAATTCATACATAAATACCAACAAACATCACAGCAATCTTAGGAGGAAGGCTTATCATTACTGTTTTATAAATGAGCTAACAAAACCCTAATAACTTCTCCAGGATCAGAGAGAAAAGCCAGCATTCACATCAGGACTAGTTGACTCCAGAGGCTGCTTTCCTAACCACTGCACTAAACAGGCTTCTTGAACATGCAGAACTGTACAGAGGACAAATGTAGGCGCATTTAAAAGGATGTGCAGGGGAAAAAACCAGAATATAAGATGAACTATAGAGCCCCAAAACAGGGTCTGTTTCTGTATAGTCAGCTCAGCGTAGCGGCAAGTACAGTGCCATAGGATATCATGGAGGTGGCTAAAGGCAGGACGGGGGTGAGATAGGGAGTCCAAGAAAAATAGATAGCAAATAAATAAAGAGCTTATTCCTTTCCACAGTAACAATTATACCACTAGCTGCAACATTGCCAGAGCTGCCAAAAGAACCTTACAGAAATGAGGCAGACCCTGTTTTTCAAAAGAGTAATAATGAAAAAATAAAGTCCTGTGGTGCTGTTCCTCTATTGGCCCTGCTTATAAATTCATAGCACAGCATGGAGGTTATTAAAATCCCATATGTGAGAACCACACACGGCACAAAGAGATATGAATTGGCGTTCCATGGAGATAATGCTATCTAATGGGCAAAACAAGTAGTAGGGTTTCATTTTTATTCTGACTACATGTGAAAAGGGCTCAGCATCGAACTACTGTGCATGGATAGTTGACCATCCAAAGACTGTTTCTACCCTTCCTTCCTATGGATTAATAAGTGGGATACAAAGAGGAGGGCTATTATCTGCCCAAGTCTGGATATTCCCATGGTATTTTTTCTTGGCTTGCAGCTGTTTGAAATAGAGTAGATTAAAAGCTTTCCCAGCTGCTCTGGCACAGAAGTGAAGCAGGACAAAAACCTTCCCCTGCTCCCAGGGGAGCATCATGGAGGCCCAGGGTTCCGAAGGTGCTCACAATGTAGGTTCCAGCACAGGCTGGCTTACACTTTGTTGTTGTTGTTGGGTTGCTGTGTTTCTCGTTTTTTGTTTTTGTTTGTTTGGGTTTTTGTGGGGTCAGAAGAGGTTGCTCAATGTCCTATTATGGAAGATCAAATACAACTAATCGTAAATGCTATTCTATATGATAGGCAATGAGAGTGAAAAGCAGAATCTCAGATTATAAAGCCAGTTTTAAGAATATCCAATGACCGTAATCAACAGAAAACCTTACATCTGAAATTTCCTAAGTAATTTAGAGCTCAAACTTAATTAAGACAAATTAGTGCTATTTTTAATTCATTAGTCTAAAATCAACCTTTAAAGCAGGTACATTTGTGGTCATAAACACCTGGAGCAGGGGATGGGCAGGAAACTCTACTCGAAGGAGTCAATACATACATTTATTTATTTTAAGAAATTTTAAAGGTTTATTTATTTTTGAGAGACAGAGAGAGACAGAGCACAAGTAGGGGAGGAACACAGAGAGAGGGAAACACAAAATGTGAAGCAGGCTCCAGGCTTTGAGCTGTCAACACAGAGCCCGATGTGGGGCTCGAACATGAACCAAGAGATCATGACCTGAGCTGAAGTCTGATACTTAACTGACTGAGCCATCCAGGCATCCCAGAGCCAGGACATTCCAAATCCAGCTAATAACCTTCCTGACAAGCCAAAACTCAAATATCTTAAACAGAATCTAAACCTAATCTAACTTAATATAATCCAAGAAATATATTATAAAAGGGATAGTCAAAGGTAGGAAATTAATTAAAATGTGAATGGTTTCTGATTTAGAACATCATTCATTTATTCAGCAAATATGTAATGAGCACATCTACCATGTTCTGTGATCCCCAGGATTCAGCAAGGAAGAGAGATGACGTCCCTGTCCTCAGGAAGCTTACACATAGTGCTGAGAGGTTAAGTAGATCACCTCCTCCAGTCCTAGAGTCACCTTCAAGAAAATTAAATGGCATGGCTGTTGACCTATAGGTTCCCCAAGTGTCAATCCTATGGGGTTCTTAAAATTATTGACCCCATATTACAAATGAAGAAGCTGAGGCCCTGAGAAGTTAAATGTTTTGTGAAAATGCACACATCTGGTAAATGAAACCCAAATCCATCTGACTCTAAAGAATGAGACTTAACTAACCAAGCTATTCTGGTTCTTAGTCATCTCTCAAGATTCACTTCAGTTCAATTCAGTACAATTCGATTCAATTAAATCTACAAACATTATTGGTAGTAGTAGTACTTAACACATAGGCTTTCAGAGTTCAGATAGTTTATACATTTGCAGAAAAGGACACACACGGACACTTGCTGGAAGTTCCCAGCCTACTTGTCTGTGGACGAAGAAAACAGTGGAAGCAAGGTGACTGCACAGGGAAGGGACTGAGTTCACCCGTGTTGGCACTCATCGTTTGGTTCCCTAGCAGAGCACTAAGCTGCTCTTGACACTAGGGTTGTAGGGTGCTGCCAATGTTGAGAAAACAATTTTCCCCCATCTTATTCTTAACACACTAATTTATGCAGTTCTATTTAAGCTTCTGGTCCATGAGCCAAAATTGTCATCAGTGTAAGCTCATCCTCATCCATGCAGAGAAAACAGAGTCAGTTCTCAAAATATCTTTGCCTCTAGCTTTCCAGAAATCCCATCTTCTTGATTGCTCAGTATAGTTCCAGGTATCAGAAGGATTTAAAACAAATATAAAAAGTGGTTCAATCTCCCAAGGTAATTACAATAACAATCACAAATATTTCTGGAGTACTCACTTTTGTACCAGACTTGTTTTAAGTAATTGTTGACTCAAGGAACTCTGAAAACAACACTATGGCATAGGTATTGCCATTACCTCTCATTACAGTGAAAAAACCAAGACCCGTAGAGTTTAAATGACTTGCTTAAATGTTAAACTGTGATGTAAATCAGGTAGTCTGTCTCTAGAGTTGTGTCCTTAATCACAACATGGGTGCTGCCCTACAGGCCCAGCATCATGGGGGACAACAAAGATCTGAGACAATTAAATAATGCAATTAGCTAGAATATTTATTTCCAAAATAAATTACAGATGAAAATGATAATGGAGTTTAAAAGTAAGTTTACTAGGTGATGGAAAGTTCATGGAGAATATAAAACTTGAGCCCAAGAAATTTCCCTGTTTGCAACGTTTGCACACCTTTCTTCACCCAAAAAGCCCTTCTACTTTTTTTCTCTTGAGGAGGTTTGGGGTTTTGTTTTTATTAAAAAACATGTTTTTAATGAGGTATAACATGTATACAATAAGAAACAAAATACTATTCTGACTTGTATCATTATAGCTTAATTTTACCTGTTTTGAAATTGACAAAGGGAATTATACAGTATGTATGTCTTTTTTGTGCCTGGCTTTATTTCCTCACACTACACCTGCAATACTCATTCATGCTGTTGTGTGTAGCAGTAATTGATTCATTATTTTATTATGAATATATAACATTTCCATTCTACTGTGGATAAACAAAAGGTTATATTTTCAACTTTATGAATCTTATTGTATAGTTCCTTTCCTGCTAAATGTACCCATTTGTGTTAAGTTTCCAGGTTTCTAGGGTCCTTGGATTAAGTACATGTTCTCATTATCTTTTTGGTATTGATTTATAGCCTAATTCCATTGTGATCAGAGGAAATACTACATGTGATTTCAATCCACTACTTTTTTTAAGGATTTACTTTAGTGACTAGTATGTAATCAATGTTGTTAAATGTTTCATATTTATTTGAGAAGAATGTATATTCTGAAGCTTTCAGAGGCAGAACTGTATATGTATACACATATATACATATACACATATATACATATATACATATATACATACATATATATACATATATACATACATATATGTATGTATGTATATATATATATATATATAACATTTAGGTCCAGTTTGTTAACTGTGTTGTTTAAATCTACTCTACACTTACTCACATTTTTGCCTGCTAAAGCTAACAGTTAGAGAGAGAGAGAGATCTATCACAATATCCAATTTTGACTGTTGGGTTGTCCGTTGTTCTTAGTTTTGTCAGTTTTTGCTTTAACTGTTTTAAGTGCATATCTTTTGAAGTTATGGAGATTGCGGTAAAATTGCCCAGTTTGTTACTACTGATATGGCTTTTCATTCTTGGCATGACTTCTTTCCTTAACATCGAAAATGTTTAATGTCAGTACAGCTGCAGCAGCTTCCTTTTGATTAGTGCTTGCATGGTATATCTTTTTCCATTCTTTTATTTTTCAACCTTTCTGTGTCCTGATATTTAAGAGTTTGTGTATTCAGGTAGCATAACAGTATTTTTGTAGGTTTTCTTTTAGTGGAAATATTTAGATCATTTATATTTAATATAGCTATGGATATATCTGGATTTTAATTTACCACATTTTTGGTTGTTTTTCATTTCCATTTGTTCTTTTTTCCCAAATATTATTTTGTCTTTTTAAAAATTATTCAAGTCAATTTTTTTATTTTTCCACTTTTTTCTCTATTAGTCTATTACTTCTACATTCTTGTATTATTCTTTTTAGTTGTTGCTATACGAATTACATTAGTTTTTCTTTGACTTATTAAGGTATAATATAATTTAATATTTTCACCAATTCCCAAACATTACAAGGCTCTTACAACACTTTAACACTTTATCCTGCTTCTGCATTTTGATTATTGTTGCCATGTATTTTAATTTCATTAGACATTAGTATTTTTATTTAGTGCAATGTTCATCTATGTTTACTTTCATTTCTTATTCCTTCTTTCATTTCTGCACTTCCGTATATGATCATTTCTTCTTGGCTAAACAGTTCCCTCTAATAGTTTGGGTGAGTTTGCTGTCAAATTCTCAAATACTGCCCACAAATATCTTTTTGATCTATATTTTGAAGAATATTTTCACTTGATCTAGAATTAGCTTAGCAGCCTGATTATTATTGTGTGCTTTCAATACCTTAAAGATGCTATTCCACTGACTTCTGAATACACCATTTCTGTTGAAAAGGCATTTTCTGTCTTGCTATTGTTCCTTTGAAGGCTTTCTTTCCTGGCAGACTTCAAGATTTTTTATTTTGTCTTAGGTTTTTGGTAGCTTTATTCTGAAGTGCTTAGGTGTGGTTTTATTTATATTTCTGTTGCTAAGGGTTAATGGAGCTTCATGAAGTTGTACCTTGAGTTCTGTTTGAAAAATCCTCAGCCAGTACGATTTCAAATGTTATTTCTGCCACATTCTTTTGATCCCTCACTTCTGGAGCTCCAAGTAGACATAGGCCATACCAGCATCTGTCCAACTATTTATGATGAATGTTTTCTCCTTTTATTTACAATCCCTTGCAGACCAATTCTGTCATAAAGTACATTAAAGATGTTGTGTCTACATCAGTTGTATTTATAAATATTCTATGTTTCTTTACTTCTAATGTCAGGGACCAGTACTAGAATTGGTCTCAGAATCAAACTTTGAGAAGCACCATGCTAGATTGTTCCTACTGCTCTCATAGGTCTGTTGTGGTCTGTGTGTGTGTGTGTGTGTGTGTGTGTGTGTGTGTGTGTGTGTGTATTTCATCTTTTTGTTCTCTATGCTTCAATCTGTTATGTTTTACTAATATCCTCAGCTTTACTAATCTTGTCTTCTCCCAAGCGTAATGAGCTCCTAAACACATCTCTTGCATTCTTAATTTATGTTTTTCATTCTAGGATTTCTATTTGACCCTTGTTTATAGATTCTTGTCATGAAATAATCAATTTGCACATCCATTTTCTTAAACATATTTATTACAGTTATTTTAAAACTTGTCTGATAATGTCAATATATCAATTACCTGTAGTCTACTTCTATTTTCTCTTGAAATTCAGGTATTTGGTCCCATTTCCTGACATGCCTGGCAATTTTCTATTAACTATTTCTACATTTTAAGTGAAACAATGATTTAAGTTCTTCCTCCAATGGTATTGTTTTATTCTGAAAGATAGAGCCTAGACTCATTATCTTGATCCAGTAGAGAACGGTCTATTTCTAGTTTGCCCTCACTATTACAGACTAGCTCTTCTAAGTCTCCATTGAGAGTTTGTCATTTTTACCAGGACCCTTCCTCCTTTGGAGGCTCTGAAGCACAATTTCTCTCTCTTCAAGTATATGGGATTGCTTAAATCCCTGCTTAGCCTTTTGGCCTTTTAATTGCTGCATTCTTCTTGGCTTCTCTTGTGCAGATTGTGAAGTCCAAAGATTCTTCAGGGATTGTTGCTTACAGAATGCTGGCTCACATTATCTCCAGTTCCCTTTTCTCTGGGATCTTGGTCCTTCATATCATGGTTGTGTTAGTATTCCTGAACATGAATTTTTGTCTTTGAATTCCACTGAGATTCCTGTAAGACCTAGGCCACTACTTCCTGTGTGGCCTTTTTTCTGTATTGCAAATGAATCAAAGAAAAACAGCCACAGAGAGGGTCATGTTCACCTCAATACATTTCCTTTTCTCAGCTGTCTGACTTCCCAAGTTCTAGTCTCCTTAGATGCATTCTGATGCCTTCAAGTAATAGTTTATCCAGCTTCTTAGTGGGAAAGATAGTATTATGCCAGCAATTCTATCATTTCTGCAAGCAGTGTGCTCTTGTGAGAATTAGCTAAGGTCTAAAAAACAGCTAATGCTACTAAATAATAGTAAATATTCAGCAAATATTTAATAATATTATTATCCCTACATATTAGCTAACTTTTAGTTCAGGGGCATCTTTTAGTGAAATGTTCCTAGGAATCCTCCTCCAAACTCCAACGGCAAGTGCTATATATTCTAATACTTGCTCCTGGCATTATAAGTACAGATACTGCCTTTAGGTTACATAGGCTTATGCATCAGACTTTCCCCGTGTCTGGTAATCTTTTATCACCATATTAGCAGTCTTCTAAAGAAGTGATTGTCTTTTTTTTTTTTTTAGCAGCCCAAGCCATTTTCAAACCAAATCTTATGTAATCTCTAATAAATGCATCCAGAGCTGCCTATTTTACTGTTACCTCAACCTTCCAGATAGATAGATAGAGAGACAGACAGACAGGCAGACAGACAGACACTCCTGGGTTATATAGTAGTCTTGGAGCCCAAAAGTTCTAAAGAATCCAGTTTAAAAACTATTACTATAGTGGGACGCCTGGGTGGCTCAGTAGGTTAAGCCTCTGACTCTTGATTTTGGCTCAGGTCATGATCTCACAGTTCATGGGTTCAAGCCTTGTGATGGGCTCTGTGCTGACAGTGTGGAGCCTGCTTGGGATTCTTTCTCTCTCCCTCTCCCTCTGCCCTTCCCCTCCTTGCTCTCTCTCTTTCTCTTTCTCTCAAAATAAATAAATATACTAAAACAAAAACTACTATCACAGGGATAATTTCTGGACATTTCATCTCTTAGAACCAAATAATAAACATTAATACTATTATTTGGAAAACATTGCTCAGTATTTTATCCCCTTTGGTCCCACTATAGAAAGGCTTGGCATGGCTCAACCAAAATTCCTGGTGATTTTCACACAACACTCCACTTCTTTAGTGCTCACCAGAATCCAAATTATTATATTCCCTCCAGAATATACTAAATATACATCATTGCCTAGGTATCATGCCTGTTTGTCACTGAATAAAGAAGCATCAGATGAAACAGCCGACAATGAGAGAAATCTGACTCAGGATGGTCTAAATGTTAATCTTAGATTGTTTGTTGCTAAAAGAAAACTACACAGAAGAACTAGAAAAGAAGGAAGGAGAAAAAAAAGACAATCCATCAAACATATTATACAGATGGAAACTTCCTGCATCCCATGTGGTATTGCTCAGGCACGATGGCACATTAAAAGGAATAGAGTTGTTGGGGAGCCTGAGTGGCTCAGTAGGTTAAGCATCCAACTTCGGCTCAGGCCATGATCTCACAGTCTGTGGGTTTGAGTCCTGCATCAAGCTTTGTGCTGATAGCTCAGACCTCGGAGCCTGCTTCAGATCCTCTCCCTCTCTCTATCCCTCTCCCACTCATGCTCTCTCTCTCAGAAAGAAAATAAACATTAAAAAAATAAAAAGGAATAGAGTTGAACAAATACAACAATTTTAAAACAACTTCAATGTTACTTTGGCTTATCAAAACTAGATAGATGATAGATAGATAGATAGATAGATAGATAACATAAATCTCCTCCCTCTTTTTAATAAACTTTTAAGTTGAAGAACACCATTTAAAATAGCAGAAATAAAAATGTACAGCTTAATGGATTCTTTCAAATTGACCACGAGTAGGTGACCACCCCCCAAAGTCATGAAACAGAATGTTACGGAGACCTCAGAAACCCCCCAGTCCTGTCCCCATACTCCTCTTTCTGTGCCCAAGAGGTAACCACTATCCCAAACATTGATTAACCTGGTCTGCTTTTGAATTTTATATAAATGAAATCACACAGTGCTTTTAACATCTGATTTCTTTTGTTATTATTTTGTGAGACTTGCCCACATTTCACTCTTTTTCAGTGCCCCATTACATAAGTAGACAATTTGTTCATCCATTCTATGTTGATGGACATTTTCATTATTCCCACATGTGGCTCTTATGAATAAAGCTGCTATAGGCATTTCTGTTCATGATGTTCAGTGCTCATATATACTCAACTTGTTGGAGTACATACCTAGAAGCAGAATTGCTAGGTTATAGGATATGCATATGTTCAATTTCAATAGACAGAAATAAACAGTTTGTCATGGAGATTGTACTAATTACACTCACATCAGAAGTGTAAAAGAGGTACAGAGCCTGCACATCTTTGCCAACACTTGGTTTTGCTGTCATTTTTGGTTGAGCCATTCTGGTGATATTTTTATCTCATTTGTGGTTTTAATTGGCATTGTCCTGATTAGTAATGCAGCTGAGGATTCTTTCACTTATCTATTGTCCATTTCACTATCCTTTTTTGTGAAATGCCTGTTTATGTATCTTTCCCACTGAGAACACTTTATGAGTGTCTCCTTCTTCCCTTCCCCTCTTCTCCCTCACCCCTAGCCCATGTGGCTAATTTGACACACTCCTTGCTCCTCAACTGCTCTCATCTATTTTGCTTAACATGGATTGATGTGGCTTAGATACCAGTCTTTTCTTACCTCTTTGCTTCCTCTAATATTCAGATTCTCTCCAACAAGTGGAAACCTGGGCTACAGCCAGCAGGCATCCGCCCCCTTCCTCCTCTGCTGCTCCTAGCCACCATCTTCTTGTTTCTGCATCACCCAAAGCCTGTGAAACTTCTCTTTCACAAAGAAGTCTTTTGTAAGTTCTGCAAGGTTTTCTAATTCCCTTTCAGGCCTCTACAGCTCCCTTATGTCATGCTGGCCACTTGGCACAGAATGAATTCTGAAGATGAGCTAGTAAAGAAAGGACACATGCAGGAGGCCACTCTAAGGTCTTGGATATCAAATTCGACCCTTTCCCAGAAGAAGCCTGTTTTTCTGGGACATGAGCCACATATTACAAAGAGCACAAGCTGCCTAGCAGCTCCCCTAATCTTCCTCAAGGGTAGATTCATGTCTTAGTAACCTCAAACCAAAGCCATTATCAGATTCTGTCTTTCCCCACCATGGAAAACTACTTGGCCACAGTTTGACAGGCACAGATGGTACCACCAGCTGCAAGTTTTTTGAGCTCTCGTTGACTCTAAACTGCCCTTAGTCTTAATCTATTTGTAGTTTGCTCAGTAGAAGGTGAGATGGGGCCAAACTTCTAATCAGGGATTAAAATTTCTGGTGGGAGATTTAGTAGGCTCTGGTGAAGGGTGAATAGGGTTATAGATATTGGCATGATGCATGGGGACAAGCCCTCAAAGAAATCTATGGATAGTCAAAATGAATTCGAAATTGTTTAAACAAGGGATCAGGGAAAAGACATAAGGAGAGAAAAATATTCTTAGGTCTGATGATAATCTTTCTGTTGGTCCAAAAATGGAGACAGGTCTTTGCACCATGCACGTTATGTATAAAGTAAGGAATGAAATAAATGAAATGAAGGACCATTCTAAGGAAGTGCTCTCTGTGTGGTTAGAACAACCTAAAGTGACCATCCTGATTGTGGGAAGTATCACCCAACAGACATGGATGACTTTTTGTATGACAGAAAACACTAAAAAAGCAACTGTAAGAGTGATTTACATACATTCTGGGTCCTATATAAAATAAGTAAACATCCTACATTCCATGCATTTCTATTCAAAGATCTGTCAACAAGGATACATGAAATCTAGAAGACACTGATCATGTATCTAATTGCTAGGGACAATGTTACCAGTTCTGACATCCTTCTCTCATCCTCCAAAGGTAAGAACGTATGAGTCCTAACCAATTTTTTTAACTCTTCATTTTTCATACTACAAAACACCAATACCCCCAGTGTAAATGTAGGAAAATGAGCCAAAAGGCCTAGAATAAGCCCTTTTTACCTAAGATATGGTTATATGTAAAATCTGGCCTTAATGAAAAAAGTGGAAAGATTGTGCCATCCATCCAAAGGAGTGGGCAGTACCAAAGGGGCATGTCTCGGGAGACTATCTTCTTATCCTGAGGAATGGTGCTATAACATTATACATCTGCATCCCCAGACCCAGGTAGGCACTCAGGAGAAAGTTCAGTTACATAATGGCAATAATTGGTTTGAGTTTTGACCACGTGCCAGACACAACACTAAGACCTATAGACATGCTCTTGGCAAATCCTCCCAACAATTCTATGAAGTTGGTTCCATTATTGACTTCCTCTATAGTTAGGACTCAGAGAGTTTGAAGAATGGAATGAGTTTCCCCAGGTGGTACATGTGAGTGGCAGGTTTATAAAAACCCAGGGCCTGGATACTCAACAATGCGGCTTTCTCTATTCCATACTTCAGAGGTTCTGGACAAACTCCCAATTTTCAATTTCTCAAGCATGCCCTGGAAATATCTGAATCAGTGCTTTCTTCCTTTTCAAGATTACTTTGGTCTATTTCTTTTGAAGTGCTTTCATCTTCATTTTTCCTATCTATAGTGTGACTATACACAGGTGAGTTTTTGTTTCATTTGTTTTGAGTGAGTGTGAATGGGGGAGAATATTTTGGTCTGCTAGTTTTATTTATTTATTCTTAAATGAATTTGTAGATAATAAAAAGTAACCCAAAAGGTAAAAAAAACCCTGAATATAATGCTAGTAGATTTGGTTAATTTACATATGTGTGTTGTACAGATATATATACATACACAGATTTTATATATGTAACATATACATATGTTATACAGATACAACCAGATTATCCAGAGCAACCACTGAAAATACTATATGAAGTGATATAATCAAAAACACTATAAATAAAGAAATACAGAATCCTAAAGCCTGTCAAAGTAACTCTCAGGAAGATAAGAAAAGAGAAACATAGGAATGGAAAGTGGAAGAAACAAACAGAAAACAAATAATAATACGGCAGACTTAAGCCCTAACAAATCAGTAATTTCTTTGCATGTAAATGGTCTAAAAACAGCAGTTAAAAGTCAGAGATTTCTGTAGAGTGGATAAAAACAACAATCCAGGGGCACCTGGGTGGCTCAGTTGGTTGTGTCTGACTTCAGCTAGGGTCATGATCTCACAGTTCGTGGGTTGGAGCCTTTGGATTATCTGTCCCCCTTCCTCTCTCCCCTTCCCCTGGTCACACCCTTTCTCTCAAAAATAAACATTAAAAAAATTTTTTAAACCCCAATCCAATAATATGTTGTCTATCATGTCTCAAGGAAATCACGTTGAGATTAAAAGGCCAATATCAAAAGTTTACTTGGTTCCATTTATGCAACATTCTTGAAATGACTACAGGATAGATACAGAGAACAGATTAGTGGTTGCCCAGAGGAGAGAAAAGGAGGGAGGGAGGTGTGTATGGTTATAAAACAGTAGCACCAGATCCTTATGGTGGAACTCTTCTAGGGATATTAGTCATGCAAACCTACACATGTGATAAAACTGCAGAGAACTGAACACACACACACACACACACACACACACACACAAAATTGCATTAAAAATCAGTGAAATCTGAATAAATGTGGTGGATTATATCACCGTCAACTTTCTGGTTGTGATATTAATCTATATTTCTGCAAGATGTTACCACTGAAGGAAACTGGGTGAAAGGTATATGGGGTCTATCTGTATTACTTCCTACAACTGATGTGAATCTACAATCATATCAAAATAAAAAATTTTTATAAACTGAAGGAAATATACACTGAGAAGGAAATCTCATCTACTTCTGTCTTTGTATCTCCCCATTCTCTTCTCCAGGAATAACCATTGTGGCTCTTTTCTCACATATCTTGTCAGAGACAATCCAGAGTCTCTCCACATATAAATTGTTGAATTCATATACACATGTAGATTTATAGTTTTTATACAAAGTTTAACACCATATACACTTTTCCCTAATATCGCTTAATCAATTTATCTTTTTTAAGTTTTTATTTAAATTGCAGTTAGTTAACATACAATGTAATATTAGTTTCAGGTGTAAATACAGCGATTCAACACCACCATACAATACCCACAGCTCATCACAACAAGTGCTCTCCCTAATCCCCACCACCTATAACCCATCCCCCCACACCTCCTTTCGGGTCACCATCAGTTTGTTCTCTACGGTTAGGAGTCTGTCTACCAATTATCTTTGAGCTTTCAGTAGTGATAAAGCTCCTCGTTTTAATAGCCACGTAGTATCCCAACTTATGAAAAAACCCTGGTTTACTTTACTCAGTCCTTTCTTCATAGGAAAACACATTCCAACAAAAATAGACATCTAGTCTGTTTCCAAATAGTGCCTATTACAGACAATGCTCCAGGGTGAGCCAGTGATCACTGATTTGATTTTTTTTTCTAATCATGTCTAACCATGACCCCATATGTAACCCCTCGAAAATCCACCCCTGGGCCTGGGCTCCTGGGAGCCCGGCCTAGACCCTCCAGTCACTTCAGAGCATGCTGGGCCCTGAACTTAGCATATCCTGACCAGAGGCTTATCTATCTCCACGACCATATTCCTAGCTTTGCATCACTCAGCTTCCCATTGTTATTTTGCTCTATTTTTAGGTTTGTAACTTTTCCTTAGCAAAAGTGAACCATAGTTTCCTGAAGATGTTTTTCTCCACTTTATGAAAATGTCCCCTCTCAGTTCTCTCCTGATTCCCTAGAACAACTCTTTCCTGATTCATTTACCTCCCTGCTGCCCCTGCCATGGCTCATCCTCCTGGAATGAATGAAATAATTTTTCTTGCAACCCCATTTAGACAAGCAGCTCAATCGAAAGTATAATTACCCTTTCTCCTTGAGTACGATGAAGTAAGGTGTTCTAATATACCTTGAAGGTGTATAAACATGTATAAATGGTGTGCTGTTTACATTAATGGGGAGCCGGTACTCATATTTTGACCTTGCATGCCCCCCCTTTTGTTCTTTACAAACCACCTCCTCTCATTGCTGTGTAATTTGTGATCTCCCAAGGAGGCGCTTTAGACAGAATGGTGGGTATAAATGAATGAATTGTGCTGTTAAAATAAATAAAGAGAAAAAATTGGGCACCTGAGTGTCTCAGTGGGTTAAGCATCTAACTCTTGACTTTGGCTCAGGTCACGATCTCACAGTTCAGGGGTTCAAGCCCCACACTGGTCTCTACACTGACTGTGCAAAGCCTACTTGGGATTCTTTCTCTTCCCCTCTGTCTGTTTCTCCCCCACTTGTGCTTTCTCTATCTCATAAGAAATAAATAAAGTAAAAAAATAAAAAATAAATAAAAAGAAAAAGAAAAAGAAAAGCTGGCCACGTCCCAATGCCTGTTGCAGAAAGTCACAACAAAAGCATCTTTGGTTATTTTGTTTTCACAACAGTCATGGCTCAGCTCATGTACTGGTATGTTAGCTCATTTCTGCCAGTGAGCCAACAAAGTGTTGATTGAAGTGTGTGTGTGTATCAATATTAGTGTCAAATTAAGGTACTATACATAAATGACATACCATGACATATTTATAATCATTTAAAAATTGTTCCATGTAATTTTGAAACATACATCTCAAATGTTTAGTAAATGCTGTCTCTGTATCCGTTGAGTAAACTTGAATGAATCAGTGAGAATGCCTGTTCTTGTCAATGGTTTTTCTTAGATCATCTGTGTCTACACATCAGATGTCTGTTTCATCAGTGTTGTATTGCCTGTGATTATGAAAGTTCAATAAAAGTTAGGTGATACAGCTTTTCTTTGGCTTTCCTTCTTCCGACAAATATTCTGTAGTCCTTGCGATATTCCATAATGTGCAAGCTCTGACTTCTCCCCGACCATTATTACTCTACGCGGCAGGACTACTTTAACGTCTGATCTATTCCACCAGCTGAAGCAAACAATTTAGACAGAGCACCACAGCTGCTTGATATAGGATGTCCTCATGTTTTTGCTCCCTTTTTTTTAATGCACCCAAGCACCACATTTATTTTTTCAACAGCTGCTGCACATTGCACGGATTTCTTAATTAGCTAATGTTTGGAAAGCCCTTTGAAGATAAAAAGCCCTATATAAGTGCTAAGTGTTATTATTACCTTGACAAAAGAGTTCTCTTTTACCTTGGCTCACTGCAAAATGCGTGAGCTTTCCTTCTCTCTAAGGAGTGGTAGTCACACCATAGGTTACATAAATCACTGGGAAAGAACTTAGAAACTCAGCCCTGGCCCCTAAACGCAGGCGCCTGGGCACCCTGGAAGGTCTCTTCATGTCTTAATGTAACCTTTGCCAGGCATCGGGAGAAAAAATGCTGGGCAAAGGGACACATTTTCAGGCTCTAGAAAGCATTGGGCAGAACGCAAACGCTTCTAGGACCCTCTTTCTTGTGAGAGTGTTTTGCACTTCACACTTAACATTTGTTTCTCTTGGCTTGGTTTGGGAAAACAAAGCAAATGTTGAGCTATCACATTGCGTCCTTGCAAATAGATACCCATGGCCTTAGATTAAAAATGATTTTCCTGAAACATATAAATGTATGAGGTGCCTTCTCCCTGTCCTCATTACCAGGCGGCAGGATACTAAAGAAAAGCTACTAAAACGATGAGAAAAGGCAAGGAAAGCCTCCAGAGTTCAATGCTCACACCTTATCCCCACCCCACGCACATCTTTGCTTATCAAAAATACTACCCTTCAAAGGTATAGAAGATGCAGCTTCTGTCCTGGAGAATGTTCCATTTTACTATTAATAAAACAACAACAATGATAACTTCCACTGGTACCTATTTACTAGGTCTTGTGTTATATGCCTTACACATACTATTTACTCCCCACAACCAACCAGAAACATATTGATTGTTATTATCTCCATCTTCCAAGGGAAAAAACAGTCCAGGCAGTTCACATGACATGCCCCAAGCTATCAAGTAGGTAATGGAGTCATCACTTGAACCTGGGTTTTCCTGGCCACAAAACTGAGCTCTTTCAACAAACCACAACATTTCAAGGTCATAGTCATTAGAGCCACAAGAGTGGTATAAAATAAGTATGGTGTCACTCCTGGTGCAATTTTTTATTATTGTAGAAAGGTAGCGGGGGCAAGGAGCACATCTGGCTGGTATGATCAGGGAAGCCATTAGAAAAAATGACTTTGATTGCTTTGTCAGGAGATAGCATGG
>NC_043707.1:80096235-80112284 GCF_006229205.1 Suricata suricatta
TAACCTTGTAAAAAATATTTTAATGCCTAAAACTTTATGAAGAAACAGTTTCTTAGGGTCAGAAAAATCATGTTTTCGTCTGGGGATGCTCCCACAAAAAGAATGATCTTTTCAAATGAGAATTAACCATTGAAGATGCAAATAGGAGAAGGGAGACTTTTACATTGAAAAGTGGATGAGTTATCTGTTTATGCTAATTTAATCAACTCTAGAATAAAGACAGTTTCTCCAAGGCATTTGGGATTTCATATCTTCAGATCCACAGTGGCCAGTTCCTGTATCACAAAGGAGTTCATTTAATATTACTAATTTACTTATTTTTACTTGCAACATGGAATGGTGAGAATCATTCATGTGTCACCATTCTAGAGATGAATGAGTACCCAGTCCAAAAGGATGACTACATTTCTCTTGCTTGGTCTCTGTTGCATTGTTACTGGAAAAATAGCAACAGGCACTGTACTCTCTTCATTATTTCACAAATTGATTTCAATTTTAGAGAAAATATCCCTTTATGGTTAAAGTCTACTTCAGACTCAGTGGAAAACACTTAGTGAATAGGAACATCTTTTCAGTGTTCCAAGCTAGCTCTTTGAAAAGTGAAAGCAGCATTGCCATTCAAGGGCATTTTCATTTTGTCATGATTTTCAAGGCGTACAATATCCTGGATTGGGAATTTTCTACCTACTGTAGAGAAAGTAGTGCTTAGTGTCTAACGTGGTCTCTGAACATTTCAATCCAGTCTCCGATTCCACTGTAAGCCATGTACTCTTACTTGTTTCCTTTCCCACTTCGTTCCTATTTTCTTAGACTATAAGACAGAGGCAGATAGGAAAGAGTCTGTATATGCTACAGAAGTGGGGCGGGGGTTAGGGGGAGGTCACAGATCACACCTTCAGTGAAATGGATTAATGCAACCGCTCAGAATCAGATTGTCCAAGTTCATCTGTTAGCTCTACAATTGCTATCTGTGTGACTTTGGGCTAGGTAGTTCATTCCTCTGTGCTGCTGTGTTTCTTTTGGTAAAATAAAGACACTGCAATAAAGTTTCCATGAAGGTTCAATAAATTACTATCTATAAATAGCTTACAGATACTAAATGCCTGGTGTGTGGTGAGCTCCATGTCAGTATTTGTTATTAGTTGCTCTGCAAGCAGAAAAGGCAAAGAGAGAAAGGGAGAGAGAGAGAGAGAGAGAGAGAGAGAGAGAGAGAGAGAGAGAGAGAGAGATTCTTTTGTGGCCACGGTCCCAGCTTCCTCTGGCTAGGATCCAAAGTGATGTCTAGGCATGTTGACAGACTGGGAGGCAGGCCCCTTGAAGTGTGTGCCTGTAAAGGATGGAGGGGCTTCCTGGGAAATAATTCTTCCAACTGCTGAGCCCCACCGTTTGGACCCAGTAAAAAGGCTTGGTCTTAGTGGAGGGAAGAGTTATTCCAATTATATCTAATCTGACTCCAGACTCGTCTCATAAGTCAAATAGACCCATTTGGTTCTAGGGAGATAATGAGCTGTATTAAAAAGGAAAGAGATATTTTACTAAAAATTCTGTAGAACACTGGAGAGCAGACAGCATAGTGATGGGTCTGTCTCTGAAAAGAGTGTAAGACACTGATGGGAACAGAGAGGTGCTATTCTCCAGTTTTGCAGAGCAGCAATGGGGGGAGGCAAGGGTGGGAGGAACAAAACTTTCAGTGGTCGCAAACAGCCCAAATGGCACGTAGCCAAAGAAAAACCAAAGCTATTGATCTCCACAGCCCTCTGAATGCTGCTAGAACCAAGAAAATAGTGAAACTTTTGCTTTGTTACAATATGGTGATGGCAACATGGCTATAGTCATAAATAAATTTTACCTGGTAGGCTTATGATCCAAAAAAGTCATGGAAAAGATAAATTATTTCATCACTAAGCATTAAACAAATACTTACTAAGCCCCTCTGATGTCTCGGGCACCCTGTGTTGGGCGCTAGGGATACAATGGGGAGATAAAGCAAACCTGTCTGTGCCCTCCCAGAACTGGCAGTCTGGAGTGGGGAGAGACACAAATCTCTAGTGAACTAACAGTCAGTGCTCTGGAGGGGAAGGTACACGGTGCTGTGGGAGCACATGAGGCGCATACAACCAGAATTTGGAGCACTGGTGGGACTTTTTTTCTCTGAGGAGTGACCTCTATGCTGAGAGCTGAAGAGTAACTAAAATCTAGCCAGGCAGAGAGGGAAGAAGAATATTCCAAGCCATGGCAACAGTATGTACAAGGGTCCAGATGCTTGCCTTAGGAAACTGTTGTAAGCGGGGGTCAGCAAACTATGGCCTCGGGCCACTGCCTGTTCTGCACATCAAGTTTTGCTGGAATACAGCCATGACCATTTGTTTGCATACTGTCAGGAGCTGGTATCACACTACAATGGCAGCATTTGCTTTGGCTCTGCAAAGCTTAAAATAGTTACTATGTAGGCCTTTACAGAAAACAAATTTGTTGAGCCATGGAACGGACCAGAGAGGGCAACTGGCAAAGCAGTCAGCCTTCTCCTCGTTAACTTCCTCTTGGTTTGGGATTGGACAGTAGTATAAGCAGAATGGAATGAGTTGACAGGTGCACTTTTCTGTGCACTTTACAAGTCAATTTCACAGCAATAGCCCCTGTGATGCCACGAAAGGTGCTTCTGTGGCATGTTTTTACATTTGTGCCTCAAGGAAGCCTTTTTATAAGACACAGTTCTATCCAAGTTACTGGGAGGCACTAACTCGATGCATGCGGCTGAGACCAAAAACAGTTTCTAGATTGTGGCTCCAAGTTTCCAGGAACACGCAAAATAAACACTATCTGAAAAGTCACATGACAAGCCCTGTTAAGATGAGATGCTGAAGGCAGATGGCACACCTAGGGTGGCCACACTGTCAGTTCTCGACATCCGGTTCAGAGAGCTATCTAATAATATATAAGCAAAGGACATTTACTTTGGGGTTTTATAATAAAAGTTTTACTGAACTTTTGCCCTATTCAAAATTTAGTACATGCTTCTCTTGGAACCTTCTCCCCTACCCTTCTGTAATCCCACTATCCTTTGTTCTTAGTTATATTTATTTCTATTGCCCACAAGGATTTGGATAAATATCCCCACTTCCCGTTCCCATAATGCACTGTACATACTACACAGACCATTTCTTTCCTGCCATCTGCCCCATTCCTGTAAGATCTCTGAAGGCAAAGCTGTGTCCTTTTCACCATCGTAGGTCAGTGCCTGAAAAGATTCATGCGTCCTCAATATATATTTACTCAATGTATAAATGAAAGGAAAAGCCAATAATGATGGGACTAATACTATGGAATGAAAATTTACATATAGCTTGCTCTATAGTTTATAAGCATAATATATGAATAATGAACCATATGTTTCTGGTATCAATCCCCATTTTCTTCACACTAAGGAATTAGTCAGGTATCACTCAGAGAACATTCTCTTTTCTGGTGTCATTTATATCTTCTTCTGGTTTCTTTGTCCAGATATGCAGGCCCCCGATTCTCTGCCTCAAGAGACCTAACCTGTCTTCCCTAATGCTGACCTGCTAGAATGGTCACTTCCTTGCATCAGAAATTTTAATACTGTAAGTACTTCTCAATTTCTCTTACACAAAAGAGATTTAACTAACTGTATTTCAGTGGAGTTTTATTTGTTCTAATATTTGCTGCAAAGTGCTGGCTTCCCAATCTTATGCCTCACAGTGGTCCTATTTATCTGCTCTAGTTTTCTGTTTTCAGCAGTTGTATTTTCTGCCAGACCAGGGAGATGGGAGGCAGTTTTTACCCAGAAGAAAAAGTGATTTCTTGATTGATTTCAAATTATGACACCAGGAGCCCTTTGATACTTGCTGGATGAGAACTTTCTGTTTAATCATTTTATATTCATGACCATGTAGAAGAAATCAAATCAAACAAGGAAGGATCTAAAACTTCGCAAGAAAGTAAATATTTCTCCAAAATAGGAGAAAGAAAGATCATGGTACATGGCAGCCATATTGCAACACTGTATCCTTATTCTTATCACTTAATTGTTTTAGTAAGTAGATAATCCATAGGGGTAAAAATACCTCATAAGTAATGTTTCAATAAATGCATGAATCAACTAGAACTGACCATGCATATTTTTTTGCATTTAGGATCTACTTTCAAATGTCTAAAAATATAAATAGTAGACAACACTTCAGGGGCACCGGGGTGTCTCAGTCGGTTAAGCATCTGACTTTGGCTCAGGTCATGATCTCACGGTCTGTGAGTTTGAGCCCTGTGTCAGGCTCTGTGCTGACAGCCTGGAGCCTGGAGCCTGGAGCCTGCTTCAGATTCTGTGTCTCCCTCTCTCTCTCTCTCTCTCTCCCTCTCTCTCTCTCTCTGCCCCTCCCCTGTTCATGCTCTGTCTCTGTCTCAAAAATAAATATACATTTAAAAAAATTTAAATAGTAGACACTTCATTTTAGAAGCTAAATTAAAAATCAGAGGAAAAGAATTTTGGAGAGGTCAGTCATACTAGGTTTTGAAGAGATCATGGACTTGAATTCACATATTTCTTGCTTGCTTTGAAAGCAAACATGAAAAAAGGTGCATAGGACAAAATTAAGCTGGGTTAAAAACTAATTTCATGCACAGATTGACTTAAAGGGAAAATGTGGCATAGGCAAAAGGAATTCTGAAATGGATTATGAATCAGTTTATAGAAAATGAATTCAAGAAGTTAATTCTGAAAATAAGGAAACCTTCCAACATAGAAAGGGAAGGACTCAGTCTACAGTAGTAAGGTAATAGCTTTTTCTGATGCTAGCAATTCTGTAATTTCACACCTAACACGTATGTTTTGTCAGGGATTGTGGATAATATAAGGACTTGAGAGACAGAATAAAGCAGAGAGAGCAAGCGAGTAAAAGTAGATTACATTTATAGATAAATATATCTGTACCATTGACACAGTAATGATAACCATGAATTAGACTAATGAACCTAATCGTCAGAAAATGAAAGAGAGTGTAAATGGCTCTGTTAGTTTATCAATTTTCAGACGTAGAAAAATGGAAAGACTACGCTTGTCATTATTTGCAAAGAATTCTAGGACCTAGTTTTACATACATCCTCAAAGCTCTTGTGAATTCTTTCTTGAAAAGATCTTAATTATGTGGATGACACATTGATTTTCACTGGCACAGACCTCTGAGACTCTTAGGGCCTGGAATTATTTAAAATATCACAAAAAAAGTCTACTCACTATAGTGTCAAAGCAAAAATAATAGCTTCATCTTCAGTAAGTATGGAAAGGAATCTAATGTTTAAAGAGTTTTGTAAAAAGATGGGTTTGTCTTAATAATTCTGTTCAAAGTGTCCTTCATTCTCCGAAGATCAGAAGTCCTTCATTTCCATAGCCTATCCACTGAACTGCCCAAACATCCAATATCTATTTTTAGAGTTTTAATTGGTCTTTGTACTGTTTCACAATGTCATTCTGCCTAAAGTAATTGTTGGTACCATTATTGCTAGAGATTAAAAATTTAGAATCAGAAGGCTTAAGTGACAAAGCATTTTGGAAACCTTTTAGCATACTAAAATATTCTTCCTTCACCGTATAGGAGGAAATTAAAAACAGATTTTATCTAAGAACTTCAGATTTTCTTTTAAGGCCTTTCTAATGTTTATTTTTGAGAGAGAGAGAGAGAGAGAGAGAGACCATGAATGGGGGTGGGGGGCACGCAGGGGAGAGAGAGAGGGAAACACAGTATCTGAAGCAGGTTCCAGGCTCTGAGCTGTCAGCACAGACACTGACGTGGGGCTCAAACCCACGAATGGAGAGATCATGACCTGAACTGAAGTCAGATGCTTAACCAACTGAGCCACCCAGGAACCCCAGAACTTTAGAATTTCAAACACAGTTAGTCAAAAAAAAAAAATCACAAGAACCAAGAAGTAGAAGCAACCTAAGTGTTCATCGCTAGATGAATGGATTAACAAAAAATATATATACATACACTAGGATGTTATTTGGTCTTAAAAAGAAATAAAATCTTGTTATATGCTACATTGTGGATGAATGTTGAGCACTACATTAAGTCAAATAAGCCAGTCACAAAAAGCAAATTCTCTAGGATTCCACCCACATGAGGTACCCAAAGTAGTCAAATTCATAGAGACAGAAACTGGAATGGTGGCTGCCAAGGGCTGAGGATGGGGAGAATGAGGAGTTGTTTAAGGGGCATGTGATTTCAGTTTTTGCAAGATGCAAAAGTTCTGAAGATGTACTGCACAATAATATGAATGTACTTAATACTACTGAACTGTAGCTGTGCCTGGGGGGTCAGTGGTTAAGCATCCAACTTCTGCTCAGGTCATGATCTCGCAAGTCCCATGTCGGTCTTTATGCGGACAGCGCAGAGCCTGGAGCCTGCTTCAGACTTTGTGTCTCCCTGTCTCTCTGCCCCTCCTCTGCTCTCACTCTGTCTTTCTCTCAAAAATAAATAAAACAATAAAGTAAATCTAAATAATACTACTGAACTGTACACTTCAAATGGTTAAAATGGTAAATTTTATGTTATACATTTTTCACAATTAAAAAAAGTAAGGTATGTTTCTGATTCATTTACATTTAATTTATTGCTCATTTGCAGAGAAATCAGAGGGCCATGAAACCCTTGCCATGAGTCCTTTAATTAGCTTCTAGCTCTTTTTCTTACACACAAAGTCTCCTATTTTGACAGGATTAAATGAACAGGGGTACATGAAAGGAAAGGTTTAAATTTTCCCTGAAATTGAGACGCTGACTCCCAGGAGGCCAATGAGGTTCTAAACTTGAAATGTACACTTGACAATCACTATTAATAACAAAGATATACCATCAGACCAATTCCCCAACCTACTTATTATGTATGAACACAAGCAATTATGACTTTGCACAACACACATCCCATATACTACAGAGCATGGAACCAAATTAATGCATAATATAACCCAGCATGGATAATTGATAACAGGAATATTGATTAGCCACCAGAAATATTTCATCTCAACATTCTGTATTTTCATTATTAAGCAAGGAAATAGACAGGTGTATTTATTACTGAACTATTAAAAGAAATAGCTGGAGTACAGAATATTTGAAATCAGGGCCCAACACTATTCATTTTCAACAGGGCACTAGTTATTAAGTTAGATAACTCAGTATTAGGCTCCCAGTACTGGGAGAATGAAGAAAGCATAGTGTTTGCTCTAAAGATCTTACTCAAAGTGAAGAAGATAGATAGCTCTTTATAAAACCAGAATGTAAAGAGAATATAAGAGCTATACAAAGGGAGTGTTGTTGCTGTAATAATGCAAAAGAGAGGAAAAATTAGATTAAAGCCATAGACTTATGGTCATTTAGATTCTGCTTCATAACATAAGAAAAAATCTATTTCCCATATACATTCCATTTGGGGGAGTTCTGGTTGACTAGAAATTCTTTCCTAGGTAAAATGAAAGGAGGTCTCCTTCAGCACACACTTATTTGGAGGACTAACACATTAATGTTCTCCTCTCATCTAAATGGAAACTTCTATTAATTATCAGTAATTAATTAATTCATCTATCTCAACATGCATCAAAGTGGGTGTGGAAAATCCCAGTGGAGCTGGGCTGGCATTTGAATATGAGAATCTGGAAGGTTGGAGAGAAGTTCCAGCTGGTGACATATGTCTGGGAATCATCAGGCAGCGAATGGGATTTCTAATCCTCCATCATTTCTTTAGCCTTCCTTCTTCCTTCTCTCAGCTCTCCAAGTCTAACCATTCACCCATCCCGGGCGATTCTACTTTTGGTTCAGCTCTCTCATCCTGCCTGCAGTCACTGTCCTCACTTATTGTAATAGCCCCCAACTGCCCCCCCACCCCGTACCCAGTTCTGCACACTTCCAAACCAGTCTCCACCTCGCAGCCAGACTTGACCTTACTATGTGAATTTGCTCAGTCTGCTGTAACAAAGTATCCACACTGAGGAGCTTAAATAGCAGAAATATATTGTCTTAAAGTTCCAGAGGCCGTAAGTCTGAGATCTGGGTGTTGAAATCAAGGTGGTATCAAGCCCCGCTTCTTCTGCAGATGCTAGGGAAGGATCTGTCCCAGGCCTCCCTCCTAGCTTCTGATCCTTCCTTGGCATGCGGCAACATAACTCCAATCTTCACACAACATTCTGTGAGCATGTTTATCTCTTTAAATAGCAATTTTTAGAATAAGGACACATAGTTATATTGGAGTAGGGGCCTACCTACTCCAGTGTGACCTCTTCTTAACTAATTACCATGGCCCTATTTCCAAATAAGGTGTCATTCTAAAGCATTGGGGCTGGGATTTCAACATATAAATGGAAGGTGTAGGGGACACAACTCAACCTAGCACACTTATATAAATATGATCCTGTCATTTGCTTTCCAAATGATCTAATGGCTCCCTATTGCCCCCAGGATAAAGTCTAAAATGCCTTAACATGGTGTACTAAACTCTTTACAATCTGGCCCCTAGTTTCTCTTGTGCTTTATCTCTTGCAACTTTCCTCCCCAGAACCTTACTCTCAAAGAGCTTTAACTCTAACAGAAATGTGGAAGTACACTCATATATTAAATACAGTGCAAGGTGTCCAAAATGTTTACTATTATCATTCAGAAGAGGAGGTGATTATTTCCATTAAGTTTTTATAGAAAAGGAAACATATGAGCTAAGTCCAGAAAAGTAGATAGAATTTAGGCACTAAAGACATGGTGGAGAAAAATCTTCTCACTGGAAATAAAATAAAATAAAAATAAAATAAAATATACAAAATAAAATAAAATAAAGGCAGCAAGGAAAGATATCAGAAGATTGGTGTTGGGGAATGTGCAGAAAAATGTTGGAAAACTAGATGGCGGAGGGCCATGAATATTACACTAAAGAGTTTAGACTTTTTCTTGTTGGCAGTAAGAATTTGCTAAATATTATTCATGATTCCCATTTATGTCTCATTCTGGCCCTTGGAAGTCTCATCTTGTGTACTTGACCTACCTAATTGGGCACATACCTCTTTTGTCAACCTTAGCACTTTCTCTAAGCACGATTTCTGCTTTCCTTCTTTACTCCCCTCCTTTCTTTTCTTTTCTTCCTTCTTTCCTCCCTCCTTCTTTCCTGTCTTCCTTCCCTTTTTCCCTTTAGCCCACTGCCTGCCTGCCTTCCTTCCCTCCTACCTCCATACCTCCCTTCCTCCATTCTTTCTTCTTTGCCTTTTTCCATACAATTATATTTGGATCTCCATAAGATTTCACTACAAGTACTGACCTAGGACAGAGATGGCTCAGAGAAAGGAAGAATAACTTGGTGGCTATTGTAATAGCTCTTGCTGCATTATGCTCAGGTATAGATTGTCACTGATTTGGCATCACTACCAAGAGATTGAACTATCAGGTTATAGAATCAGAATGCCTTTTGCTGTATTCTTTTTGTTCATGATACTTGCTTAAGTTTTAAATAACTTTCATTATCATCTCCATCACCTGCTTTAGATCTATACCCTCCATGTCCATCTCATCTCTCCCTACTCTCCCTACGTCCCTTCACTGCTTTACTTTCCTTCATAGCATTTAACAGCATCCAACATACTTAAGTGGGTTTTTTTTGGTCACTTTCTTCCATTCCTCACTGGAAGGTAAACTCCATGAGCAAAAAACCAACAACAACAAAAACAAAACAAAACAAAACAAAAAAACAAAAAAACCCCTTACTCTATTGTTTACTGTTGTATCTCTGGAGCTTTAAATAGGGACTGGCTCATGACAGGCACTTGGTGTTATTAAATGAATTATTTTATTTTGGTTGTTATATCTGGAGCCCGTCAAAAGCATGCTTGCTTCTTGTAAGACAACAGACAACATCAAGAGTCTAGTAAACAATCATTATGAAGGGTAGGCTCAAGAAACATTCAGGAGGTAGAATCTAAAAGATTTTACAATTCAATAAATGCTTAGAAAAGAGGAGAGAAAGAAATCAAAGGCAATTCAGATTTTCAGGCTGAGTGAGTGGGAAAAGTAGGAGCTACTGGCAAGGACAAAACCAGGAATACTGCCGAAGGAACAGGTTTGGAGATTAATGTTCTAAAAACTGATTAACAGTATAATTATAACTCCCTATAAAATATCACTTTGATCCATAATATATTATTTTGAAAAAGCAGAAAAACGTGATAAATCCTCACATTCATATAACCTTCTAAGCCAACAGTATACACATACAAGATAATACCATATGGGAAGGCGAGGCAGAGAGAGGCAGAACAAAGGAATTCTGACTTTGATAGATTAAACCCTTGACTTGATAAATGGTTCATGCAGATCAGTAATGGGAAGTCTTACGTGCCAACACAAAGAGCCAAAAATAATCTTGTAGTTTTAAAGAGTGAATGAATGATATGGCACTCGGAGCTTGGAAAAGACTCAGCTGCAATCATAAAATATGTATCAAAAGTGTTGGCTCTCTGAGTGATACGTAAAGTTCCTGTCTGGCTGTGGTGGAAGTTATTTTTTCTGATACAGAGTTGGCCAAATTCAGATTACAGATTCTACATTTTATAATTCTTCTAGCATAAATTGCTGCAAACCGAGCGAAATCCAGAATACACTTTTTCTTGGTTTGTGGAGAAGGTGGCAGTCTATAAAGGGAAATGAGCCAGCAGACTTATCCTCTTTATCACAAAGGGAAATCACAATGCATATCTCAAAGTGAAAAAGAAAAAGATCATATATCAGAAAAAGGACTGAAAGGAAACCTACTAAAATGGACATTTTCCTTGGGATACATATAATTTCTATTCAATTCCTTTGCAATGCCTATTTTTCTCCAACTAGAAAAAAATATATTTTTTTAAAAGATCACAGATTCAACTCGCTTGGCAATCTTAAGAAATTCTGGCTGTATAGCATCTCTACTGAAGGAATAAATTAATGGAGAGGGTATTTCATATCAATCCAAATCATTTGAGTTTAAGGGAAAAAAAGGGAATCCATATGACTGTTTTGGAAACAACCAAAGCTAGGCAATTCTAGTCCCTCTGATGAGATGCTAAGTATATTAAATTAAATGAAATTGAATTCACAGATACTCCTTAAATTGTGTTAATTAATAAAGTCAACCCCTGCATCTGAAAATTATTTCAATAAATTCAATATTTTCTTTATCTTAAATTTTCCCTTCCTATCGCAGTAAGAGCCTATCAAAACAGTTTTGCTTTGTTTGTCTTTGCTTTGTTTTAAGGGGCCATAACAGAAGAAAAAAAATAGCAGAATTCAAAGGGTAAATCTGATAGCCAAATACAGATAAATGTAACATTCTCAAGACTGGCTACATTCCCCAAACCAATATTCATAGACTTCCCAGAGCAATAGTGGCAAAGCATAGCTAATAATTTGAGAGGAAATAAAATAGAAACCTTGCCCCTTTATACTCATTTGCACACTTACGTACCTTATCAAATTCCATAACATTTTCGATACATACAGGCTGGTTTGATTTGAAAACCAAGTGAGCAACCAATCGACAAAAACTTCTAAATACAGCATACCCTCAGCATTCAGTGATTTAAGATTCATCATTTGGGTCTATGAGAATTCAGCCAAAAGCCTATTATGTAAGATATACACTCAAATATCTACCGTAGGACAGGCTATGGTTCTAGCTATTGAGGATGTGTTGTAAATGGAGCAACAAGGTCTCCTCTTTACCAGAGCTGACAAGACAGCAGTGGAGGGCCAAAAAGAAAGAAGGGGCCATACCCCAAACTAAGATCAACCCCAGGACTCTTGTACAGGACAGGTGATGGCCCAGAGGGCAGGTGGACTAGTCGAAGCTCCAGGGCCGGGCCTGAGGTAGCAAAACTGAGTAGCCTGGAACAGGACAGTAATCAGTAGGGCAGCCACTGTAGGTCCGTGGCAGTGGCAGCAGGAGAAGCATCATGGCAACTGGAAGGAAGAGAAGGGTGGAAGCAATTTCAGCAGTGCCTTTGGGGCCATGGTCCCCATCAAGATGGGAGATGCCATCTGGCATGGTTCTGTGTAAAGGAAAAATGAACCAGGCAGAGCTGGACGAGGCCAAGAGGTGTGCCTCTACCTTGGACTGCCCCAAGACCTACCTGCTATATGGTTTATGGGATCGGCTGGGGTTGTGAAGTCCAAAGGGGCCCAAGTCTATGTCTGAGTGTCCATGTCATGACTGGTGAATGGACCACAATATGGAAGGTAAAGTTTAGCTCCTGGCTGACCCTACAGGGGCCTCTAGGGAGGGGACAAATTTATTAGGAGATGCTTGTTTGCTGCCACTCTTTGGAATTGCTTGGCTTAAGGAACTGACCAGCTACATGATAATAGATGAAGGTATGGTGAAGGCTCTGAATACTAAGCCAGAAGGTATAGGCCTCACCTGCAATCTGGCCTTCAAGATCATCTTGCAGCACTGAAGCCTACACCTAGAACCCGTCTTGTCACCTTTACTGCCTCACCTACCCAGCCCTGGGCAGGAAGCCGTAGCTCAAAATCAGAGGAGGCCACCCTGCTGGGACCTTGGCCAAATTTCTGCATTAATCTATCCAGTTCAAAACAAAACAAAACAAAACAACAACAACAAAACAAGCTGACACCATAACTTAATAATCACTGGAGAGGGGCCAGCGTGAGTTACAGCTCCAGGAGGGAGGTCTCTCTGAGGAACTAGTGAATGAGTTAAGACTTTTCAGACCACATTGACCAGCTACGTGAAAACCAGAGACGGAAGAGTAGTCAAGTAGAGGAAACAGCAAGGTAGCAGCCTGTAAGGCATTCTCTGTAATCAGAGGGAGGCCAGTGTGGCTGAAGAGAAGATGTGGGCAGGGCTCCTTAGGCCGTGATAAGGAACTTGGTATTTATTCTCACTGCAATGAAAATCCAATAGAGATTTTAAGGAGAGCGGCCAAGGAGTCTGATTTATGTTTTTAAAAGGTCCCTTTGACAGCTCTGGAGAATGGATGGAGGAGAGAGTGGGAGCAGGACACCAGTCCAGGTGAGAGTCAGTGGTTTCACGTTATTCTCTTGGATTAGGGAGTAACAGGGGAATTCCAGAGAAGTGGACAGGCTTAGGGACACAACTGCTGATGGGTGGGATGTGGAGGGAGACAGGCAGTTAAATTCCCAAGATGTCTTTTAGGTTTTTGGCTTGAGAAACTGAGTGCATGTCATTGCCACTTACTGAGATGAAGAGGAATCTTTATTCCTAGGTGTGAAGAGAAAACTCTATTTTGAACATGTACATAACTGGGATAACTCTTACACAACTACCGGAAGTGTCGAGCAGGCAATGGGCTATTTAAGTTAGAAACTCATGATAGTCACCCAGGCTGGAGACAGGAATTTATAGAAGAGGACTTGAAGCACTGGAATTGGATAAGATGACCTAGGAATGAGATCTAAAGAAGAAAAGAGGAGGGGCTCAACCTCTTTACACTCCATCAATTAGAAGTCAGCCAGAGGTGTAAAAGCAAACAAGTCTGAAAATAGCCAGTGAGATAAAGGAGAAACCAAGAGATGGGGTCAGTTCTGAGCGATTGATAACTGACTCTTATGAGGCTGGTAATATTCATGCTATAAAAAGAAAGGGTCAGAGTTGGTTGAGACGTGAAGTTAGCCCAGGACAAGAAGGAAACAACTGTGTTGACGATACCGATGTCCCAAATGTCAACAAGAACATTTCAGTATTGAAACACTTCTACAATTATTTTTTTAGAGTAGTATAAATTTTATTTTTTATTTATTTAAATAATAGTTTATTGTCAAATTGGTTTCCAATAACACCCAGTGCTTCTCCCCACAAGTGCCCCCCGCTCCATGACCATCATCTCCTTCCCCCCTTCTCCCTCCCACTTCAGCCCTCGGTTTGTTTTCAGTATTCAATAGTCACACATGATTTGTGTCACTCTCTCTCCCCAACTCTTTTTCTCCCTTCCCTTTCCTATGGTCCTCTGTTAGGTATCTCCTGTTAGACCTATGAGTGCAAACATATGGTATCTGTCCTTCTCTGAATTATTTTCAACTCATAAAACTTCTGAGTAACTATTAAGAAAAGAAAAAAAAGGGAAGCAAACTAATGAATAGCAGTATTCAAACAGCCATCAAACAGTGTTTCTCAGCATTTATTTCATTATTGCCCCTTCAAGGAGCCTTGTTTCCTAATTGCACTGCCACTCCTAAGAAATTTTAACACCATGGGTAGATTGTATATCGATTTATGTACTAGAACCCTTTAGATGGCCATAAACCATTAAAATATCAAAGAACTTTTGCCCTGCCCTTGAATCAATATTCACCCCGATATGAATGTGACATTGCTCTGGTTGAGAATACACACATTATAATTACAGGCTGCAGTTAAGGCTACATTTAGGGGAAATTGTATAATTCACTCATCATTAGATTTATCATTATAATTTATTATCTAACTGATACATTTTTTGAGAGGAAAGAGGGTGTTATCAGTAATTAGATCAGGACAATAGGCATACACTAAGATGCCAAAATGTCCCATACAAACTGGAATGTGTGACCATCCTAACCATTATAAAACTCTGAAAAAAATTATAAACATAATATTGGCAATGAATTAAATCTAAAATGGACAAATAAGTAAACCTAAGAGCTGATTTGTCAGAAAAATGAACAAAATGGTCAAACATGGAAAGTCTATGAAAACACAAAGCATATTAGAAGTTATAAAAAGCATATAAAAACACAGATATTATTTCAAAATTATCACAGAACACCATATACACTTTATAATAAGATATTTGAAAGTCTAGATAAAAGGGGAATTTTCTGGGAAAGTATACATTTTTTAAATGGACTGAGGACTGAAAAACAGTTATATTTTTGCTTTTGTTTCCCTTGCTTCAGGAGACATTTCTAGAAAAAAAGCTGCTATGGCCGATATTAAAGAGGTTACTGTCTGTGCTCTTTTCTAGGATTTATATAATTTCAGGTCTCATATTTAGGTATTTAATCTATTTTGAATGTATTTTTGGGTATGGTGTAAGAAAGTAGTCCAGTTTCTTTTGTTGTTCTTTTCCCAGTATCATTTGTTGAAGAGACCGTCTTTTTCCCATTGCATATTCTTCTCTGCTTTGTTGAAGATTAATTAGCAATATAGTTATGGGTTTATTTCTGGGTGTTCTACAGGATCTACATAAAATAAAAGGCTTCTGCACAGTGAAGGAAAGAATCCATAAAACAAAAAGGTAGCCTAAGGAATGGGAGAAGATATTTGCAAATGACATATCCAATAAAGGGCTAGTATCCAAAATATATAAGAAATTTATAAACTCAACACCCCAAAAAACCAAATAATCCAAGTTAAAAATGAGAGAAGACATGAACAGACATCTCTCCAAAGAAAACATACAGATGGCTAACAGACACATGAAAAGGTGCTCAACATTACTCATCATCAGGGAAATATAAATCAAAACTACAATGAGATATCACCTCACACCTGTCAGAATGGATGAAATCAACAACACAAGAAACAAAAAGTATTGGCTAGGATGTGGAGGGGGGAAAAAGCATGCATGCACTGTTTGTAGGAATGCAGACTTGTAGTCACTGTGGAATATAGTACAGAGGTTCCTCAAAAAGCTCAAAATAGAACTACCCTACAATCCAGCAATTGCACTACTAAGTATTTACCCAAGAACACAAAAACACTAATGCAAAAGGATACATGTACCTCAATGTTTATAGCAACATTATCTACAATAGCCAAGATACGGAAGCACCTCATGTCCACTGACTGTTGAATGGTTAAAGAAGATGTGGTAGGTATATAAAATAAAATATTACTCAGCCATGAAAATGAAAGAAATCTTGCCATTTGCAACGACATAGATGGAATTAGAGAGTATACTGCTGAACAAGTCAGAAAAAGACAAATACCATATGATTTTATGCATGTGGAATTTAAGAAACAAAAGAAACCAAGCAAATGAAAGAGAGAGAGAGAGAGAGAGAGAGA
>NC_043707.1:80112384-80204596 GCF_006229205.1 Suricata suricatta
AAACTAATATAAGCCTAATATATTAGGCCTGACAAAATTAATACACAAAAAGAATGCTAAAGCCCATTCTTACATATGAATATAGGCATGCACATGTAAAAGAAAGCCTAGCAAATGAATCTATCATCACAAGCTGATTAGTATGCATGATCCAGGACAAAATCTGCCTCACTTCTCAACACTACATTACACTCTGAACTTTCATACTTAATTTAACACTTTTCTTAGAAAAGAATGTGATGCTGCAAGTCCTTAGAACCATAAAAGTGAAAAATGTGTCAGAAAATTGAGATGTGGTGTTTAAAATAGTGCAATCATGTAACAGAGTAATAGTGCTTAGGAAAAGCCCCAGAAGCCTATGGTTTGCCTCACAACTGCCGGCCCTATATTAGTGTAAAGTACTAAAAGCCTTCATGACACTAATATTTCATGTTTTAGATGAAATAAAGCAATACTTTTAATCCACTATCATTATTTTAAGCCATGTCACAGAGTTGGTATAGTAGAAAGCTTATCTAAGAAGCTGGAAAATGTGTTTATTTTTGACCTAAGTTTAAAAATCTAAAACATGATTCACCTGTTCACCCATCTTACAGATGGTTCTTTTGTTAGATTATTAATTGTACCTGAGTTGAAGAAATTCTTAGAAAACTAATGCTTCTAAAATGTGTCACTCAAGGGATATTTTCATGGTTATTTCTTAAGCTTATTAACTCTCAGTCCTTATATGTTAAAGTAATTGAAGCTAAAATCATCCTTTAATTTCTTTTAAAGTTTATTTATTTATTTTGAGAGAGAGAGACAGAGAATGAAGGTGGGAGGGGGACAGAGAGAGAGAGAGAGATAATCCCAAGCTGGCTCCCCACTGCCAGCACAGAGCCTGATGCGGGGCTCAAATTCACAAACCATCATGACCTGAGCTGAAACCAAGAGTCCGATGCTCAATGGACTGAGCCACCCAGGTGCCCCTAAAATAGTCCTTTTTGAATTCAGTACTTGGTAAATCTTGATAGGGAGATATAACCATGATTACATTCATCTATGTTAAACTTGTTCAAAATTCGGGACTTCAAAATGGACTTTGTGTTCCTTAATGGTTTTTTTTTTTAATTTAAACCAACAGAAAAGTTACAGGATGAAGAGACTGAAAGACATATATCCCCTGCACTTAGAACTGCAGTTCTTAACATCTTGCTGCATTGACTTTATCTCTCTCTCCCTCTATCTTTCTATATTTCTCTATAAACATATTTTTGCTAAACTATTTGAAAATACATTGCAGACCTTAAGGTCTTCCAAATCTCTGTGCACTGTTTCCCAGATGTCTGTGGGAGCATGTTATAGTCCCTTGGCATGTGTATTTTAAGTATAATGATACACTCTCTATGTAGGTAAAATAGAATTACCAAAGTGAGGGAATTTAACAGGTGAAACAATAGTTTCCAATATACAGTCCATTTTCAAAATTTGCTAAGCAATATTAGAATAGAAATTCTGCTTATTGGTTTTCAACTTTTATAATCAAGCTCTCTATAAAACTTGGAAGCTTTAAATATGGTTCTAGAAGAAGGCACTGGCAACCGCAACAATGTAAAGCAGAAGAGAAGAATAGGGCATGCTAACTCATCTTGGTGGACAGACAAGAGAGGCGGCCTATAGAAGATGGAAGAAAATAATTTAGTATTTAACATGATAAAGAAAAGTAACAGAAGAAGCAAATACTAACAAAAACCTCAAACTTTGGGAAGGGAAAGAGAAATAAAAAGGTAGAGAAAAAGGATGAACTCAATTCCCCTTCTTCATTGATGGGAACAACAAATCATGTCTAATGGTGATAAATCCAGGAACAGTAAAATAAGAAAAGGCAGAATGGTTCTATCTCAAAGTTTTTTTTTAAAGTTTGTTTGTCTGTTTATTTATTTATTTATTTATTTATTTATTTATTTATTTATTTATTTATTTAAAGAGAAAGAGTGAGTGCGCAGGGGAGAAGCAGAGAGAGAGAATCATGGGGCTCCATCTCATGAACCCATGAGATTATGGACCAGAGCTGAAACCAAGAGTCAAACACTCAAGCGACTGAGCCACCCAGGTGCACCATCAAAATGTTAACCTAATTGCTTTCTGTGCATTTCTCTCCAGTTACTTGCCTCATTTGTACCCCCAAGAGATACTTTCCTCCTTCCACACTTACCCCCAGGCCATATCACAAGGGAAATGAAGATGTAAAGAGCCAGGCTAAGAGGTTTGTAGAGTTTTTCTTTTCACAGAGACTGAATGAGACAGGTCATGGAGAAGGTGTGAGAGAAGGGAAGGGTCAACCCAGTGAAAGGAACAGGAAGGCATTGTGGAGGGACAGAAAGGGGAGAACCTCCCACCAAGTTCTGGACAGAGGTGCACAAGGGATTTGAAAGGTAAGCTCCCTGACTGCGCACACCCCCACTCCAATTCATCCCCCCAGGACAACAGGTCTGGTATCCAATAATTCTGAACACCTTGTAAGACCTCCATCTGAAAAAGGAGGAGAGGAAACTTTGCCCCTAACCAAGGTGATCTAGACTGAGCCAGCAGTGACTGTCCCTACAAGAGAACAGGAAGGATGCATCACCTCAGTATCTGGATTATTTAATGTTATATAGGCAAGTATTAGAAAAACTGAATTATTTTAAGAATCAAAGATCTGGAGAATATGGCTGGGAAAGAACAGAAGCAGGATGAGGAATTGCTGCTTTTTATTTCAACTCTTCTGAACTATTAGATACTTGACTATGTACATTATTACTTTTGTAAAATATTTAAAGAGAAGATTAAAACTAACAGTTTTCATTACTAGATATGTATGTAAAGTTAGGGGCTCAGTGCTGATTGAATGAATGAATTCCTAAACGAATGCACAATTCATGTCTACGTTGGGCTTGCAGACACAGATGCTGCATAAAAACTTTCACGCAATTTCAGAATTCCAGTGTTGTCCACCAACCACTTCATCACATGCATGATCATTTTTCCCTGGATTGCATAAAATTGGTATCAGCTTTTTCAAAGTTCTTATTTTGGGAGGAAAGAAAAAAATGGGAAAATGTATCATACAACGATAATTTCAATTTCTGTAGCCTCTCTCTGCCTTGGAAGTTCTTGGTCTCCAGTGGTTTGGAGGAGGGGAAGTTCTTCCTGGCACAGAAACCCTTAAATTAGAGTGAATAAATGGACACTTGGCATAGTACTTCTGAAAGGTTGCCAACCTCTGTTCAGAGGCCTTTTCCACATCAAGTCTCATGTGCAAAGGAAAGCAGAATGTACAAGTTAGTGGGAAGATACTTCCATATTCTGAATTGTACAAAAAATTCACAAGTGGTCTCTCACACTAAATTAGACTTTCAGGGTAAATCAATAGGGTCAGAAAGTGCACAAGACAATAAAACTACAGACTAGACAGTCAGTGCTAAATAATAAGTTATCTCTGTCTGTAACACAGTGTAGAAAGTTAGAAAATAAATAACTGAGGCCATTTTTCAAACACGTTCAGAATGGGCTATTCTAATTTGTAGGGCTCTCTAAGAATACAATATCCTTCATGGTAAGTACTTGTTTTCAGAGGTTCTAGTTGGTAAGCTTCTGGGAAGAACATGAAGAAAGTTGTCTTACTATACTATTGCTGTAGTTCACAGAGAGAGTATTACAATTAAAATCTGTCAATAGATGTGTAAGTTTCATTTTCTTTACATAACTTCCTAAAATGAAAATCAAATACAAATCCTAATAACTAAAATTCATTAAACATCAAGTACCAGACACCATACGAACCACTCTACATACATTACTACATTGACTCCTAAAAGTACCTTCTGGGATCAGGTGTGCTCATATGGCCCCATTTTGTTGGCATAGTTAAGCAACTTAGCCACAGTTACTGGTTTAGTCTGGGTTTTCTGGAGAAACACAACCAATAAAATGGATGGATGGATGGACGGATGGATGGATGGATGGATGGATGGGTTAGATAGGCAGAGAGATCCAGCCGGGGTGATATATGTAGATATATAGGGAGAGACAGATTTATTATAAGGAATTGGCTCACGTGATTTTGGAGAATGAGAAGTCAGAAATCTACATTTAATAAGCGGGACACCCAGAGAGCTAATGGTATAAGTTCCAGTCCAAGACCATGTCTAAAGGCAGGAGAACACCAGTGTTCTAGCTTGAAGACAGTCAGGCAGAGAGAAAGAATTCTTCCTTACTCAGGCCTTCAGCAGATTGCATGAGGCCCACCAACACTGGGGAGGGCAATCTGCTTTACTTGGTCTACGGATTCAAATGTTAATCTCATCCAGAAGCATCCTACAGACACCCAAGAAATAATGTTTATTTATGTACCCAATGGTCCAGTCAAGTTGATACATAAAATTAACCACCACAATCACAGTGCTAATAAGTGCAGAGCAAGAACTTGAACCCAGGCAGTCTGACTCCAGAGTCCTGGTTCCTAACCACTGTGATATATACCCTTTTCATATCCAGTAAGCAAAATTAAGGTAAATCCTATCATAAGTACTCAATTTTATCAGGGGTAGCCGGTATAGGAACTAGACAGTTGTTAGGGTATACCGGCATTTCCATGGTTTAGGGGTCATCTATTCTTTATTAGGAGATCTTATCAAACCATATCATATCATCATTCTATTGTATTCTAGCTATTCTATTATAATATATTTGACAAAGTTAAAAACATAATTATTGTCATACATACACTAAGAAGCATTATCAAAAATATATTAAAATCATTAATGAAGGAACCAGCAAGACCACAAAGCTGACTTGAAACAGAATGCAAGAAGCTGACACTCAGTAAACAGGTCGACAGGTAGGTAGGCAGGCAGGCAGATAGACAGACAGATGGAGGAATGGGTGGGGAAAAAGACTGCTGGGATAACTTTCCAAGATACATATCCAAAACCTAATGGTTTAGAAAGCAATAAAACCTGAACATTTGGAGTTACTGTCTCGACTCTCTAGAAGTCATTTACTTCCCTATGGAACAGTAGTGATTTGCATCTTACCAGTTTTATACACATTAACATCAACTTTATAGAGTGTGGATTATAATCAATGATAAATAATAAAGCAAACAAAATTGTATGGTCCAGAAAAGTCAGACAACCTTTAGGAAAGCATGTCAGATAATATTCCGGTATGACAATGAAAAGGTATGCAAGTCATCTTTATTCCTCATTTCCAAATTTTAGATGCTCTTTCTTAAAAATAAAATAATGTCTGAACAGATAACATTTCAACTAAAACGTTCTTTGCATATATACAGTAAGTTAGCTCCATTATGATTATGATAATGGTAATACCTTGAATGCTTACTGAACTCTTACCATGAGCCACATATTGTGCTAACTTACCCTTTGGGACAGGCCTCTTTCCGTTGTGAGAAGCCCCAGGGGAACCACCTAGCATAGTAATTAAGACCACTGGCTCTGGACCTGGGTGGATGTCTTTTTGAAGCTTGGCTTTACCACCTTCTATCGATGATGTTGGAAAATTTACTTACCTGAAGTAAGCTTAATTTTTCTATTTTGAACTATGGAGGATAAAAAGCAGTATCCACCTTCTAGGTCTATTGTGAGAACATAATTTTTTAAAACAATTTTTTAATATTTTTATTTATTTTTGAGAGACAGAGAGAGACAGTGTGAGCAGGGGAGGGTCAGAGAGAGATGGAGATACAGAATCTGAAGCAGGCTCCAGGCTCTGAGCTAGCTGTCAGCACAGAGCCCAATGCGGGGCTTGAACCCACAAACCATGAGATCATGACCTGAGCTGAAACTGGATGCTTAACCGACTGAGCCACCCAGGTGCTCTGAGAACATAATTTTTAATGCCCATGTATTTTGGCGGGAGACAGACAGAGTGGGAGCTGGGGAGGGGCAGAGAGATGGAGATACAGAATCTGGAGCAGGCTCCAGGCTCTGAGCTGTCAGCACACAGCTGACGCGGGGCTTGAACTCACAAACTGTGAGATCATGACCTGATCCGAAGTCGGGTGCTCAACCAACTGAGCCACCCAGGTGCCCCAAATGTGAGAACATAATGATCATTAATTTATTATGAATCAAGAAGAAAGCTGACTTAGTTCCAGTACTCAGAGTCAAGAGTCAAAAGATCAACAATTGACATAAAATAATATTATAAGCAGGTGAAGATAAGTAACATATAGAAAATTTGGGGGAAAAAAGATGAGGTGGATGGGGAGCAAGAGGAAGAGACAGCAATGGGGAGTTGCAGAGGTAAATTTGCTTAGCAAGTAAAGCAAGAAGAGCCCCAAAGGAAGCAAGGGAGGGAGTCATGGAGTCATCTGGAAGAAGACTCTTCTAGGCAAAATAAGAACCAAGGCGAAGACCCTGAGGCAGGGCAGTTAGTTTGAGAACAGCAAGGAGGCCAATGTGGATGGAATGGAGGGAGTGAGGGAGAGAAGGGGAGGAAATACTTTCAGAGATGGGGGTGAAAAGTGGAGCCAACTGAGCCACCGGGGTTGAAGAGTGGTCCTGTAGGATACTGGCTTTTACTATGAATTCTGAGCACAGGAATGACAGGATTTGCCTTCAGTTGAAAGGACCATGCAGAAGAGATAATGTATATAAACTTTTAGCATTGTGTTTCATAGATGTTATTGTGTTTTTTTTTTTTATCATTAGAAATAGTATTCCAAGGTAGAGATACTTCCCACCAGGATTTTCACAGACTTTGCTGTTAACATCTTCTCTGTGGGTGTGAGATACGCCAGCATCTACCAGGCTTGCTTACCTGCTGCCTCTTTTCTCCTTTGCTCTTTCATTCACTCTTACCTCCTTTCTTCTCCCTCACCCCTTTCCTCTTTATACTCAGTCCTCTCTCCATGCCTCTGCTCTCTGGCCCTGCTGTCTCTCTTCTTCTGCACTGTTTCATCACCCTGATTTTCCTCTGAGGAAAAGGGATTCAAGAAGGCTCTTCTTGAGATTAGTCAGCGAGCACAAGCACGAGATAGGTAGAGGCCAACAGCGGCAGTGTCTGCTCCTCACCACCGGGACGAGGGAGGCTGAGTCCCCAAGCAGGGTGATGGCATCTGCAGGCTTCTCCTGCTCTTACCTATACATGGTAAGGAGGGCTGGCCTGCCCCTGGAGCAATGACAGTCACTAGGGGTTCAGCATGAATTGGCTGCAGATAATAGGCCGTTCCCTGTAAACCAGAGCCAAGGATCCTGAGGGTCTAGCATGACAGGCAGGTAGGACAGGATGGGATAGAAGCTTAGATCTACATGCAGTGTGTGACACAGGGAGGCTGGAGGAAGGCACTGGAAGAGCCTAGGAGGACCTCCAACAAGTAAGTGGAGAAACATTACATGCTACCTTCTCCTCCTTCATGAGGTTTGTGGCTCTCACCCTCCTCACTGACTATGCAGAGAGAAAGAAAGATGGAAAACCATGAGAGACCTATTTATTCAGGCCTTACACACCAGCATGGCACTCATTCTTTGTGTACATTTTCTCATTCAAATCTCACAACAACCCCGTAAAATATGGCATATTATTCCAGATCTGGCAGTTTTCAAAATTGTTGATCTTTCTTCGATGCCATACTCCTCTCTAGGGGCAAGAAGAAATAGCTAAGTATAGTAGAAATAGTATTCTTTGAACACCTAGTTATTCTTCTAGGCACTGGAGACGTAGTCATCATGAATAAAACAGATAAAACGTGGGGCCTTATAGAGCTCACATTCTAGTGGGGAAGACAGACAATAAACCAGGTAAGTAAATTAGAAAATAAGTCACATATTAGTAATAGCTCGGGAGAAAAAATAATGCTGGGAAAGAGAGTAGAAAATACAGCAGGTGGGGTGGTTTGGAAGGGAGGACCCAGTTTTCTTAGAAGCATATGGTGAAAGGCTCCTTTTAGACCATATGACTCTGCAAATCAAAATCCCCCCCTTTTTTAAAAATATGTTTTTAATTCAAGTGTGATTAATGGGTGGTGTTGCATTATTTTCAGGAGTACAATATAGTAATCCAGCCATTCCGTACCTTACTTAGCACTCATCGCGGTAAGTGGACTCTTAATCCCCATCACTTATTTTGTTCTCTTTAGTTAAATCTGTTTTTTATTGCCTATTTTGTTGTTGCTGTTCATTTGCTTTCACTCCACTTGTGAGTGAAATAGTATGGTATGAAAAATCCGTGTTAGAAAATACAGGCTTTCCCGTTGTCCCCGAGTAGCCAGAGTGGACCCTGTTTCCATGCCTGGCCTCTAGAAGGGCACTTGGCTTCTTCTCAGATTACATCTCAGGAAGGCCATCGCCGGCCGCTGGAAGTTACGTCTCTCATCCTAGGCCTGCCAGTCCTAACTCGGTAGCGTAATATCATGCCAGTCCTTTCAGACTACTTTGGACAATCTATAATTCAATTGCGTATTTGTTCACTTGCATGTTGTCTCCCCTGCCATTTCTGTCATGAGTTCCAGGAGGCCCAGGATAGGGTCTTGCCCCACACCTGCCCCATGACCAGTGCTTCGCTCAGTGCCTGACACCTAGGAGAGACCACAGCCTTTGATAAATACGTGAATGAATATGCCACTCCAAGCATTCTCAGACTGCCTTCATTCCTCTGTAAAACCTTGCTTTGCAATTACTTTTCAGCCGCACATTTATCCTATAATGCAAGGGAATCCTGCTATTTCCTGGCATGAACATGCTATTGAGGCTTTAAGAGAATAAAAGGCAAAGAATATCAAAGCACTTCAAAGCTAGAGGGACGAGTTTGGTCCTCACTTCTCTGTAGTCCACAGGGTTTTGCTTTAGATGTTGAGGCGCAGACAGGAGAAGTAAGATAGGCATCTGTTCTGACCTTGAGGACAAGGGAAGCTGTCTACATACCACGAGTTGACAGGCCACGGTTCCTTGGAGTTTCTCTAGCTGTTCATCCTGGCCACATGCCTGGTTTCTCTCTGGTTTGCACTATTTTCCCAAGCATTCTGGGATACAGATTCGGCTCCCACAGATCTCCGAGCACACACAGATCTCCCCCTCTGTTTATTTTCATTTGTCCTGATTTGGAGTTGCTCATCTTGTCTAGCCTTCCTTTACCTGGCCTGTTCCAGTCCCTGCAGACTACAGAACGAGCTGATATCAAAGTCTAAGTTTTATAAATGAGGTTCATTCACAGAAAGAGTGGTGAGGCTGAAGATGTCCATTTTACTTTTGTTACTATGTGTCTCCAGTGAGAAAGCTTCCCCCACTCAGATGATAAAACACTCACATTAATCTTTCAATTCTGAAGATATTCCATTTATCTATCAAAAAGTAGGGAAAAACAGTTTAGAGAAACTCATTTAGGAGAAAAAATTTACAGGATAATCAAATAATGGCTGAAATGCCTTTCAGCTACGAGTGGATTATTCAGCATAAAGAAGGATGAAATATACACACATCATCAATGACCTTGCCTTGGTCATTATGAGATTAGAGATACAGAATGCATTGAAAAAGGCCCTTAAACCTAATATGTTAATGAGTAGGCACAAGGGTCAGCTCTAGCCTGTGGGAATCTTCTGGGTGCTTCCCGCCCTGAGCCTCCTCCAATCCCCCCATAGTTCCCAAGGAAAGTCTTAATCCCAAACACAAGCCTTGTGCAGCATGTCAGCGTTTTAATTTTCTCAGCCTTTTATAAAAACCTAGGCCATTTGAGCACTTGCCTTGGAAAAAGAAGTGTGCAGATTATATTTCAAATATTTCAATTTCATCCTTTGGCAGAGCTCGATTCCTCTTGGGGGATTAGTTGCCAGCAAGGCTGGGCTGTCAGAAGCTATCCTAAGTGCTTCCTGCTGGTCCCTGGCCAGGTAAAGTTCAAGGTCTCCAAATTCCTCGATGATTTCTTTCCCAGAGTGGCTGTGAGCCTTCACGAAAGACAAGGAGACTTACTTCTAAGTCCGCATTAGCTGGTGGTGAGCACTCTCCTTGGCTGAAAGGTGGAAGAGGTAAGAGGCCACAGACCTCCCATCTTTCCTACCCTGTCGTCACCACTCCTCAAAAGTTTGCCAGTCTGAAGGGGACACATACACTCCCCAGCATCTCCCATTGGGAAAATGCTCCTCCTTCTGGGGCTCTGTTCACAATTTCCAGAGCCTTGGACCATCAGCTGTTTCCACCTCACTTCTGTTCAGACAGAAAACACAGCTGCCCTTTGGGTCACTCAGCAATCCCACAAACACACTCTGAGGGACCAGAGCAATGATAGTAACTCATATTTGCAAAGTGCTTTGAAGTTCACCAAGGGGCTTCATGTACTTTGCTAGGAATTCTCACCACAGCCTTGTCAAGTAATTATTATCATTATCCACACTAGCTTCCTCCCTGTACTTTGAATCCCTGAAGCAGGCTCCTGGTTCAGGGCATGCTTCTTGCCTTTTCCTTTGCTGAGACCAGTCTTCCTTCAGATTCCTGCATGGCTTTCTCCCTCACTTTCTTGAGGTTTCTGCTGAAGGCACCTTATCACAGAATCCTTCCCTGAATGCTCCCTAAGAAACAGCGGTGGACTCTACCTTCCCTCTCTGCTTTAATTTTCCTTCATAGCACTTTTCACATATATCACTTATGCATTCACTTATTTTCTTGTTGTTTATTGGTCTCCTGTCACTAGATTGGAGCCGTGGTTGTTATGTCCTGTGCCCTGCTCTACCCCATGCTTCAAATAGTGCCTGACACATAACAGGTAATCAGTAAATAACTGTTTAATGAGTGAGGCCCATTTTACAGTGGGATATCAAGAGGAAAATGTCTGACTCAACATATTAGTTTACTATTGCAACAATAACAAATTACTACAAACTCAGCATCTTTTTAAAGAATCTTTTAATGTTTATTTAATTCTGAGAGAGAGAGAGAGAGAGAGAAAGAGAGAGGCAGAGCACAAGCAGGTAAAGGGCAGAGAGAGAGGGAGACACAGAATCTGACCAGGCTCCAGGCTCTGAGCTGTCAGCACAGAGCCTGATGTGGGGCTTGAACTCATGGACCATGAGATCATAACCTGATCTGAAGTTGGATGCTCAACCGAGCCATTCAGACACCACCACCCTTTTTTTAAATCAAACTCAGCATCTTAAAACAACACAAATTCATTATCATTCAGTCATGAAGGTCAGGAGTCCCAAACTCGGTCTTACTGAGCTAAAACCAAAGTCTTGACAGGGGTATTCTCCTTCTGGAAGCTCTAAGACAGAATACCTTGCCTTGCCTTTTCTAACTTCTGCAGGTGGTCTGTATTTCTCACCTCAGGCCCCTTCGGCCAACTTCACTTCATCTTCAAGACTAGCAGCACAGCATCTTTAATCTCTGACATTAACTCTCCTCTCTGTCTTTCACGTGTAAGGACCCCAGTGATCATACTGGGCCCACTCGGATAATCTCAGATAATCTCATCTCCAAATCCTTGACTTAATCACATCTGTAATTCCTTTTTGCCAGCTGAGGTAACAGATCCACGCATTCCAGGAATTAGGATGCGGTCATCTTTGGGGCCATTATTCTGCCTTTCACATGCTCAAGCTCACTCAGATAGTAAATAGCAATGCTGCGACTACAGTGTAGGTTAGGCTTTCCAAACCAATGGCTGATTCGTCAAAAAGAAGGAAAAGGAAAACTGAGAAAGATCCTGAAAACAGCATCACTACCAACGACAGACAGGTGGCCATGGGCTGGGAACCATTCCAGCCTGTTTTACTGCCTGCTCCCCTTGACCGCATCATAGGTGAGTATTCAGGCAGATAATCCTAGATGACTGTCATACTCATAGACTTAATTCTTGATCTGTTGACAAACAGGATACAGAGTTGGTCCCCATTCTTTGGGTCAGAATCAGAGGCAGGGGTGGTGCTCTGAAGTAGAGTTTCTTGATCTCTACTTTAGATAGTTTCAGTCAGATAATTCTATGTTGGGGATGAGAGTGAGTGCATTGCAGGATATTTAGTATCAGTGTCATTCTTGGCCTCTGCCCACACCACCACCTCTCTCCTAGTTATGAGAACCAAAATGTCTCCAGATATTTATAAATGTCCCATGGGGTTAGGGAGGCAATGAAAAATCACTTAGGTTAAGAACTACTGCCCTATAGGGCACCTGAGTGGCTCAGTTGGTTGAGCGTCTGATTTCAGCTCAGGTCATGATCTCACGGTTCGAGGGTTCAAGCCACGCATTGGGCTCTGTGCTGACAGCTAGCTCAGAGCCTGGAGCCTGTCTTCAGATTCTGTGTCTTCCTCTCTCTCTGACCCTCCCCTGTTCATGCTGTCTCTCAAAGATTAAAAAAAAAAAAAAAAAAAAAAAAAAAAGGAACTACTGCCCTAGAGGAAACAGACCTAAATGCCACAGCCCCGGGGCAGGGGCAGAGGGATGCATCAAATGTCCAAGAGTCTGGAATTATAGGTGTCTTTGTTTTCATCTCTGTGTAGGCCCATCACTTACAATGCAAGATTCTGGCTGAAATACATTTGGCTGCATGGAGTATAAAGTGCTTCCCCATACTGCTGGCAAAACATAATTAACCAAATGACAATGGCTTTCACATACACATTGATTCCTGTAATTTCAAGTCTCTATTACTAGATAAATCAACAGCAGAATTATATTTATCAGCAAAAGCCTCCTCTCCTGGCAGACTTTTTGTTAAATATATTAATCCTAGAAGAATAATACTTTCCCTCAGCTTTGCAAAGCAGTCCACCATAAAAATGTTAACAGCCACAACATCATTCTCAGTATGCTGCTCCTCCATTAGCTACGTGGCTCATCCACACAGGACCGTGTGGGCTTTTCTGACCATCAGGTGCAATGTAGTAAGGGATGGGTCCACAAGGACCACGTAGCTGAAGGACTTCTGGGAGAAAGTTCATGTGACCGATAACTCCTTGTCTGGACATGTACCACTTCACACAGCCCTCTGGAAATGTCACTGTAGGCCAGAAAGGACAGCAGGATTAATATCACTCCACTCTCAGTACTGGGGTAAGACCCCATTCAATGTGACCAACTTATATTATGAAATTACAAAGCAAGTGTCACAGCCCCCAATCACCTCCCCCTGGCTCATAAGTGTTGAGGTCAAGGCTTCTCCAACAGGCAAACAAACCCTCTGAGATCTTATTAAAATTCAGATTTCGATTTGGTAGGTCTGGAGTGGGCCCTGATTCCACATTTCTAACCAGGACCCAAGTGACGGTGGCCTGCACGCCACACTTTAAGACATCAGTGCTACACAACCTGCTCTTACACCCCTCACCACTTAGACTGCTGAAAAGGGCCTCATTCTAAGAGGGAGACACCCCTGAACAGAAGCCACCGGTAACTAGCTCTGCTTCACACACAAAGAGAAGTTTGCTGCCTCGGTTACTCTGGATTCCAAACCCAGTGGGAGAGATAATTTCCCGACTTATTTCTGTACCACGATAATTGCACAGTAGCTCTTGCCATTTATTAGCACGCACATCTGGCAGCTCTCTTGCCTGCAGGCCAGCAGGCTCCAGACTCCAGAGTCCTGCAGAGTCTGGGCGAGTATCCAGTTGCTGACACAGCAGCCAGAGGGTGCTTGGGGACTGCAGAATGACTGTGCTTGGTGTCTAAGGGGGCTCAGCCTGGCCTCTGCTTCGGCAACAGGACGGGACAGATCTGGGTGAAAGCAGAGTGCGGAGATCAGAGGCTGGCCTCTGCCCAGGATGTCATCTCTCCAGCTGCGGGCAGATTTGAATAACTGGGGCTGTGAGGCAAATGCAGATGCCTCCTTGGCCTGTGAAGTGAGCCCTGCTAGTTTCCACTCTGGCGGCGCATTAGCTAATCTGGAGGAAGCCCTGGCTACTTGATAATGCAGCTGCTGTTCACACACAGGCCAAACCGAACGGGGACAGCCGAGAGACTCTGCTATGGCCGGTGGGTGCATTTCTCCGCGGATTCTGGACACGCAATTCCTGCAGCCCTCGCCCTTGCCCGCACCACTGATCAGCCTTGCCCTTTGACCTTGACCAAGTCACCAAACTTTCTCCTGCTTCCTGTTTCCTCTCCTCAGACAGAAGGGAATAGAAGGAGCTCCTCTTCACAGTGCTGCGGGGCAGTGCAGTGTGGAAGATCAGGCACCGAGCCATGGCTGGGAAAACCTGAGATGTTGTCACAGACCTCGCCACACGCCGCTGTTTTATCCGGGACAAATCAGTTAAACGCATAGTGACTTAGTTTCCTCACTTATATAATGGGGTTAAGATGCCAATGCTTATCTCACAAATTTCTAATGGAGATCAAATAAAAACACGACCATTGTCAACTGCCCAGCGTGGCTGAGATTCCGTCATTGATGCCGAGTGGGATAGAGGAGGGCCTTGTTTGTATCACAAAGATACACTCCTGCCTAGAACTGGAGAACTCTATACTACTCTCTCGGGATTCACTGATATAGAGGGAATTCGACGACAATGGTTACAGAAAAGAGGAAATACTCCGTGCCTTGCCAGGCTAAGAAATATGATACTAAGAAACATGCTTTAGATCAAAGTTCCGTTATTCTAATAAATAATTGAAATGATGCCAAAAAAATTTTAAGATAACCGAACTCAGCCTTGCCTCCCTCATGGAAATGCAATCTGCCCCGTGTTCTTCCTGGAAAGCTAATGACACTCTGAGGAAATCCAAGTAAGGAACGGCAGCTTCCTTCCAGCCTTCTCCGCGGGTGCTTCAGCATTTTCATCTCTGCCTCATGTCAGGCAGACTTGGGGAGTGTGACCTTGCCCTCCAGACTGTTTATCATCCTTCCCCGAAATAGGAGTCCTTACTAAAATCCATGCAGCCTAATCGGCTGTGGCACTGCTGGCTGAGCTCAAATTGGAAAAACTGAAAATAGCAAGTAAAAACAGGAAAACAATTTTATATGGCCCCTTTGGATTAATGCAATTAATAATCTTATCAGAAGGAAGTTATTAGTATTCTACCATGGTTAGATATCTATGGTCAGTTAACCTGGCCTGGTGGAATAAGGCATTTATTGTAAGAGATATTCATTCATTTAACAAACCCTCCTTGAGCAACTACTATGTGCTGTGCCATGTATGGTAACTGAAAAACAAACTGGAAAAGGAGGTATTTTAAATCCTCCATTAATTACTTGCTTGGTCTTTACTGAGGTAGGCATCAGGTAGAGTTCTGCTCCCAAATGACCTTTCGAAGCAAGTAGGTGCAGACATGTTACCAAGTAGGGAAAATGGAGAGTGTGCCGGACCAAACTAACAAAGTCAGTAGAGGACTGACTCAAGCATTTTGAAAGAGTTAGTGTAATACTGTGAATATGTATAACTCCTGGGTGTGCATTAGAATCACCTGCGAAGCTTTCTAAAAACACCTGTGAGAACCGTGACCCAGCCTAACCTCTCAAAGCATGGTCCCAGTACCGGAAGCATCAGCATTACCTGACCATACATTCCAAATGCAAATTCTTGAAAATCCTCAGATCAACTGAATCTAAAACCCTGATGTCAGGGCCCAATAACCAGTGTTTTGCCTAATCCTTCAGGTGAATGTTAAAATTTGGAAATTGCTTCTCTAAATTATATGTTACAAGGACTAATGTTGCTTATAAAAGAAATCAATTTGTCGTTGGATTATTGCATACTATTGTGGTTCCCACAAAAGCAAAATATAAAGACAGAAGTCTCAGGGGAGGAAATTAACATAATCATGGAGACAGAATTGCATTCCTATTAGTTCAGACTAAAGATATGTAGTTGATAGCAAGTTTATAAAACCATAAATGGTATATAAGCATGGCATATATACATATATGTGTGTGTGTGTGTGTGTGTGTATATATACATATATATATATATATATATATGTATAAAAGCATGGATTTGATTGGCCAATACCAGAATACTGTAAAGCAATAGCAACAAAGTGAAACTTAAAAGAAGAAATCTTCAGAGTAAGTGAAAGCAAGGACTGCCTTGTCCATTATATAATAAACACATATAATTCTACCAGTGAAATCATCTTTGAAGGTAAGAGATAGTATCTTACTAAATTTATTCACTAAGAGTCAGTAATGCTTAAAGTTGCAGGTTCAGATTACAGATCAAATTTCTAGGGTTCTTCTACCTTGTAGCTCTATGATCTTAGACAAATTAATTAACTTCTCTATGTTTCAGGTTTCTAATCTATAAAATGGGAAAATACTATGAGGGCACCTGGGTGGCTCAGTCGGCTAAGCCTCTGACTTCAGTTAAAGTCATGATCTCATGTTCATGGGTTCAAGCCCCACGTCAGGATCTGTGCTGACAGCTCAGAGCCTGAAGCCTGCTCCCAATTCTGTGTGTCTCTCTCTCTCTTCTCTGCCCCTCCCCACTCATGCTTTGTCTCTCTCTGTCTCAAAAATAAATAAAACATTAAAAAAAATTTTTTAATTAAAAAAATGGGAAAATACTATGGACCGCAAAGCATTGTTCTGATTAACAAATGTGTTGCTATATGTAAAATGCCAGGAAGTACTTGATAAATGTTAGCTACCATAATCATTTTCATATCTTCTCTATATGTCCTATTACATCTGGCCCACCATTGAAGTATTGGTCAACTTAATTTGAAAAATATTTTAAAAGTCTTGGGAATTTTACTATGTATTTATAGACAAGGAGTGAAACAAAACATGGATTAAAAAAAGACAGCTAGATTCATTGGGGAGTGAGGCAGAAGGTAATTGTTCCATTGACTTAGATTAATACAAAAATTTTTAATGAAGGTTGAGATAAATTGATGGATATCAACTCTATAATTGGAAATTATGAGAATGTTAATGATATTTGAACTGAATTACAGAGATAAAAATAGACGAGATTAGGAAGGATCTTGGCAAGCACCTATTTCCAAAACAATGTAAGAATATATATTTAACGGCATCCCTGTGAGTCTTGGTATGAATACTTCCAGTCATGAGACCTCTTTATTTGACAAGATAGCACATTCTAGCTTTGAACAGTTTCAATGCCCAGAGAGGTATTGCTTATATTGAGCTCAAATCTGCCTTCATACCTTCTGATCACTGTTCCTCTCTCCTGTGATTTTTATAAAATACAAATCTTGCTGAGCATTTCCACCCATTGAATGTACTATAAAAAAGGAGAGTCACATCTCTGGATAAAACCAACCTGGTTTTCTGTTAGGGTTGAAATAAACACTACACCGAAATTCACACATTTTAAAATACTTTTGGATGTGCTTCCTTCTGAGTGGAGGCACTAATACTGGCAGGAAGAGAATGGAAGGGACTTGAGATATAAAGAGGATCCTACCTTTAAGTAGCTTGTGGTTAGAGAGAGGAAGTCGGCTCTGCACACAAGTACTGGCAATAAAAGGTTATAGATGCTCTGATAGAAATATGCGAGGCTACCCAGGAACAAAAGCACACTGTGAAGAAGGGGGTTATCAAGCAAAGGCCTGGAAGATGAGTAGTTCACCAGGCAAGTGAGGGGAGAGGCAGGAATTTGGAAATTCAGAAAGGTATGAAATGCACTGTGTATTTTGGAATTCAAAGTGATTCAGCACGATGGCAGCACTGAGCACCATGGGGAGTGGGGACCTTGAGAGAGAAGCCAAGAGATGGGCAGATGTCAGTGTCGGTAGAGTGAACAGTCTTCACATCGCAGGCTCTGAAACTTGTACCCCCTTGTCCACTACCTCAAGGCCTGCCATTAGCCCTGAAACACTTAGCGCAGCCCACACATGATGAAAACCTGACTCATCACAGCCTGACTTCCTTGCAAGAATTGGTATCGACTCTGTTCTATAGAAGGCAACTTGGAGCCCAGGGAAGTTAAGTACCTTATCTCAAATCTGAATACTATGGGGACCAACAAAGGAAAATCAATCTCCCAATCTGCCGAGTCCCAACTTTTCCAAATGTTCCTGTGTCTCTTTCAGGAACTAAAAAGCAAGATAAAAGAAATGACTGGATGAAGAAAGCGCACCACATCTCCTAGCTCCAGTGAAGAGGAATTGATGGGATACAGGCTCCAGTTGTTGGTAGATTAGTGATGAGTCCCCCAGCAGAACATTCTAGTAGGTTCAGCTCCCACAAATCTGAGCCAAATGCCTTGTTTTCTCTTGGGGATCTCCACTGTTATTAAACTGAGTAAGCTCCATTAAAAACACTTGAGTTGGTGGAAGGTACTCTGCCCACACTAATGCACTGCCAACGAATTAACTCCAGGTAAGGAAAACTGTAAGTACAAGGAAATTTATAACATTAATGACTTTAACAAATCTGCACTGATTAACAGGATGCCATGCACTGAAATCCTTGTGTTCCAATCAATCTCCCAGGAAACTTCACAAAAGTACACTTATGGGGGAAAAAATCCATGAGATATTCTAGGCCGGGTTCTTCATAAAAAGAGAGGACTAATTGGAAAAGACACAATACATTGACAAGTAGGGTGATTATTAGCTAGTAATTCTTAAGTTACTAGTCTTTTTGGTAAACAAATGTCTACATTTACATTTACACTTATTCCCCATAAAAGAAGTCTCTGACAGTTTTTCTTTTTTTTTTAATTTTTTAAAAATGTTTTTTATTTTATTTTTGAGAGACAGAGAGAGACAGCACAAGCAGGGGAGAGTCAGAGAGAGAGGGAGACACAGCATCTGAAATAGGTTCCAGGCTCTGAGCTAGCTGTCAGCACAGAGCTCGACATGGGGCTCGAACCCACGAACCGCGAGATCATGACCTGAGCCGAAGCCGGATGCTTAAGCAACTGAGCCAACCAGGTGCCCCTCTGACACTTTTTCAAACAAAGGCCCACCTGAGACACATACTTATCAGTGCAAAGCCTTATCAGTGCCCTTATCAGTTGGGGGTAGTGGGGAAGATACAGTGAGGGGGCATTTCCCTGCTAAGACCGTTTTCTAGAGTGGGAACCTGCAAGCAACTGGTGAAACAACAAGTTAGATGAGTCACTGGTAGTAATCTATCCAGCATTTAAGTTGACAAGTTGAAGAGAAGTTAGAAAATTATGGTTATGAACAAGAAGTAAAGCTAATGAAGAAACATTTAAGTGGAAAAAAAGAAACAACAGTTCTAGTCAATCATTACTTAGTTGAAAAATTAAATACACCTTTGGGGCTCCTGGGTGGTTCAGTATAGGGCCTCTGACTATTGGTTTTGGCTCAGGTCATGATCTCAGGATTGTGGGATAGGGCCCCACGCCAGGCTCTGGGCTGAGTGTGGATCCTGCCTAAGATCCTCCCTCTCTCTGTCTCTCTCTCTCTCTCTCTCTCTCTCTCTCTCTCTCTCTCTCTCTCTCCATCTGTCCCTGTCCCCAGCTCACTCTCTAAAATAAAAATAGATAAGTTGATGAATAAATAGATAAATAAATGAAAAATAGGCCTTGGATGGTTGCACATGCACTAAGTGACTGCAAGCAGGAAAATATCTGGATATAACCGTCCAGGCTTCTGTTCGCCTGACTAATACTCCATTCAAGACAGAACAAGTTTGTCCTCAGAAGTTGTAGAAAGCACCCACTCCTTTTCCAGTCCTGTGTTCTAGTACTTGTTAACAAGCAATCTTTTCCTACACCAAACTGTGTGGTTGCCCACTTTGGATGCTTTGGATCCAGTGAAACCACTACAAATCTGAGTGACAACATTCCATGACCATCTCAACAGGGTCTTATTCTAAAGAAATGGCCAAGGGCCTCACATCACCATTAACGCTATGCTAAATATCATCTACTAGTACTCCGTATCTACTTTTAACTTCTGTGCTCTTCCTCTGTCCTGCTGAGCAAAGGCTGAAAGGCTAACCGTTATATTTCCCAGGCTTCCTGATCACTAGGTCCTTGATGGCATTTATACTCTGCCTATGGAATGCACTCCTGCAAGATTTGAAAGGAGATGGAGCTCAATCTTGCTTTGGCGCTCGAGTATGGCTTCTGACAGCTGGGAGTTTTCATAGCATTTTCACTGACTAGACACCATATTTGTGATGTGGAAAAACTGACTCTCCCAGTAACTTCCTGGAGTTATCTGATCTTGAGTAGGTTACTTGAGTTCTCTGTACCTTGGAGTACTTATCTGTAAATGGTGGGGTGATAATGATATCTTGCATAGAGTTGCTTTAAAGATGAAGTCTCTGGAAAGGAGGTGTTAGGTATTATTTCTGCTACATATAACCACCCAGAAGAATGGCTGGCAAAAAGAAGTGCTCAGGAAGGGTTAGCTAAGATGATGACAATAATTCAAGACCGAAAGGATATAGCTGGTAAAGGAAGAGATTTAATGTCAGAAGACAGGGGACAACCCTGTGGTGTTTAACAAATTAACCTCTCTGTGCTTCCTTTGTTTAACGTTCTTAATTCAAATGGAGAATATATCAAGTTCACAAGATTATTTATTAAATGGGAAAATAGGTCTATAAACTTTGTGAAGCAAGAAGACTTATAGAAATGTTTATCAATATTAGTTGCAATAGAAAGTGCTGAGGGGTTCATAGGTAGAAACCATGACTTCTAAGGAGAATCAGGCAAACCACTGTGGAGGAAATGGCTTTTGGACAGGGCTTTGAGGGATGGATAGAATTTTTTTTATATAGAGAGATGGCAGAGAGAAACTTTCCAGTTTGAACTAAGGCATGAAGGTGAGAAATTGAAGGACCAATATAAAATATGCTATTCTTCTAACATCTTTTTCTAGCAGTTACGCCACATAAGCTTAGAGAAACATTTTAGCAAAGGAATCCTAAGTGAAACCTCCTAATTGGCTTTCTGCATACTTAGCATCACTTACAGAAGAAAAAAACTAGTTATGGGGGCAGGATGCATTGAAAAGAGAAAGCTCATGGGCACGATTATGTAGCCTACAGAATTTAAGATGCATTCCTCTACGTTAAAAGCAAAAGAGAAAAAAGAAAGCTTCCTAGCAGCAGGAAAATGTCAAGGTGGCTCAGATGAATATTATTCTGTTGCCTTGATTCCTGTTTTTTGTCAGCATAAGAATTTGTCACACAGGCACACCACTCACTGAAGAGATGAGTGACCCCACGTTAGGTGACTCCATTCCCAGCCTCTAAGTAGGGATAACAACAGGCTGAGAGCAGGTTATTTAATGAAAAGGAGAATTATAACAATTGTGCTGGTTTCAAGAAACAAACAAGCAAATTGACCACATGCCCATGCACTAAATAACTAAATAAGTAAATAAACAGATAAATAATTCTGGAGATGATGAGGGCAACTGGAATCAGTTCCTATTCGTGCTCCCACAGATATCAAAGACAAGTCTGCCTCTCTGAAGTAGATGTTTAAGAAACAAATATAAGGGCTACTTGGCATATAGCTCAGCACCTAAAACTGTGCCTCATTTTTCATCCTCAGGAGATTTCTGACAAACGATACCAATTTCCACCTAATTTTAAATTAAGAGAATATATTACCATAGACCAGGAGCTCTTTAATCTGGGAACATCAACATTTTCACTCTGAAAGGCTATCCTGAACACCTCCTGCCTGAAAGCTCATATTATTTCAACAATACAGGGTTAAAAGGCTCAGGGCAGCCCAAGATGAAACAGTTACCAGCCATACTGCTTTTGAAACGGGGCTGAAATAACTTACAAAACAGCACTGTTTCTTTTGAAAACTATAAGGAGAGAAATAGGAAGTCAATTCGTCAGCAAGACAACAAGAATGGTGGTGGTGCGGTTGTCATGCATAGCAGTACAATAGAGTAGGAAGTCAGGAGGAGAGCTTCATTTTTGTACTCAGCTCAGATGTGGACTGCAAGGAGATAATGGGGACTTACACCAGCTCATAGTAGTAAGTAAGAATTTCAAGTCATAAATCTCATCATCCAAATCCGCAAAAGCAATCAAGACCAAGTCACATGCAAGAGATATAGGCAATTAAACCCCAAACAAAGGAAATAAGGGGCCAGTATTTAGAACAACATGTCAACAGACTGGATGCTCTTGATCATGTGATTAAATTTGGGGCTCTGGAGTCCAGATTTCAAGACTCAGACCTGCCACCATGAGCAAGTGTGACTTGGAGCAGGTTGTATAACCTTTCTTAGTCTCAATTTCCACATCCACAACCCATATTGTAAGATATTTTCAAATTTGTTGATTCATCAAAAGCCTTATACATTGTGATGCTTAATTTTTTGTGTTAACTTGGCTGAGACATCATGGTCAGATGTTTGGTGAAACATTATTCTGGATGAGTCTGTAAAGTTGTGTTCGGATGAAATTAAATTGGACTTTGAGTAAAGCATATTACCCACCATAATGTGGGTGGGCCTTATCCAATCAGTGGAAGGCCTACTAGACCAAAAGCTGACTTTCCCCAAATGAAAAGGACTTTTGTCAGTAAGTTGTCTTTGGACTCAAACTGCAACTCAAGAATGCTAGCCTACCCCATCATATTTTAGACTCACCAGGCCTCCACAATCACATGAGCCAATTCCTTAAAACAAATCTGTCTCTCTCTATATATATACCTCTTATGGGTTCTGCTTCTCTGAAGAATTCTGACTAATGCATACATTATGGGGGAAAAAAAGGAAATTAATTGGTAAAGGTGGTTCAAAATAAGAAAGTGCCATCTTGATAAATTTCAAAAGAAAAATCATATAGTCATTTCAATAGATGCCCAAAAAGCCATTTGACATAATTCAACATAGGTGGATATGATTTTAGAAAAATAATTCTAAACATAATAAAGAAAGCCAAGTCAGGTCAATTTTCAACTGAGTGATCAAAATTAGAAGCACTCTTTTTCAAAACTCTCTTTAGAGGCTGTTGTTTACAATTGTTTGATAAGCTCTAGTTAATGCAACAAATATTGAAAAGAAGTGAGAAAAACAGCTTTTAAGACCACTGAGATTTAACACCAAAACAATCCAGAGGAAATTCCTAAAACTTAACTGAAAGTCACACAATTTGGTATAACAAACAAATATAAGACAAATATATAATGGGATCTCCAAAGCAAAAAAAACAGGAGTATAGAATAATGTAATGATAAATGGTTAGCAATGTAAAAAAGATACAAGCTTTTATACGCACCACAATTATAATGTCATAAACATGCTTACATATAGAAAAAGACTAAATAGAAAACTAACACACAACAGGATAATTAAATGAAACTACGTCTGTCTCAAGGGTTTTGGGAGAAACCATGAGACTAGAAAAATACAATCATAGGTGCTCAAGAAGTCTATTTACTAAAACTAGGGGCAAGATTATTAATACAGGACACCTGAAATTTTCTCACTAGTTCAGGGAGCATTTGCCCATCTCTGGCATATATAAGACATATGAAAGAGGAAGTGTTTGAGGAAGAAAGTAATCCCTCTACTCATCCTCAACTTGTGCGTTTTTTCCAGAGCAGAGATGTGATTACTCTATATAAATATTAGCCATCAGTAAAGGAAGCTGCGCGTGTGGTGGTGAAGAACCGAGGCTCTGAGCCAGGGTAAGGATCTCAGCGACTCCACTTAAGGACAATGTAACCTTGGAAAAGTCACTTATCCTTTCTGAGCCTCTGTTGCCTCCCTTCTCTGCTAAATGTGAAAATAATAACACCTAATTATCAGAATTATGAGATTTAAGTAAATTTGTGTATGTGAAACACTTAGAATGGTGTCTGGCACACAGTAAGCACTATATGTGTTGCCTTATCATCATCATTATTGTTGTGTTATTGTTCACATCTTATGGGGACATGATAAAAACATTGTCTTATGAGCTTTGGGAAAGATAATTGAAAGATTTGTAAGTGTCCTCAATTCAATAAACATTGTTGAGCTTTATTAGAGTTATTGGCAAAATGCAATACCATATCTAACCATCAAAAAGTTATTTACTTGTACCTTTCCTTCCTTGGAATTCTACAAATCATTTACGTTGCCAAAAAGTGGGTTGCATTAACAACAGAGGAAACTGCCTAAGTGCACAAGTACAAGTAACAGGAATTTAAAAGCTCAGATTGATTTCCAATGTGTTCTTGGAGGAATCTTTGAAGCATTTGAATTTCCTAAGAATTTTTAGGACGAGAGGAATTACTTCTAGAATATTCACTTTTTTTCCAAAAGTATTTCTTGTATTCAGTATAGAAAATTAAGACAATGATGTATTCACAATGCATTTGTCTTATACGTCCCTTCCTATAGGGCTGAAATAGTATGAATTTCAAATTGTTTTGAACCACCTCTTTCTGTGGTCTTCCTCGTCTCAGTTGATAGCAATTCCAACCATCCAGATACACAGGATGAAAATCTAATGCCATTAAAAAAATCAATTCCTGGGGCGCCTGGGTGGCTCAGTCGGTTAAGCATCTGGCTTCGGCTCAGGTCATGATCTCACAGTTTGTGGGTTTGAGCCCTGCGTTGGGCTCTGTGTTGACAGCTCAGAGCCTGGAGCCTACCTGAGATTCTGTGTCTCCCTCTCTCTCTGACCCTCCCCTGCTCATGCTGTTTCCGTCTGTCTCTCAAAAATAAATAAAAAAGCAGAAAAAAATAAAAAAAAATCAGTTCCTATATGGAAACCAATCTGACAATAAACTATTATTTTAAAAAATAAAAAATAAATAAAATAAATCAATTCCTTATTTTGGAACAGTTTTAGACTTACGTAAAAATTGAGAAGACAATATAGAGAGTTCCCAAATACCCCACATCCTACTTCCCTTATAATCAAAATCTTATCTTGGGGCACCTAGGTGGCTCAGTCAGCTGAGCATCCAACTTTGGGTCAGGTCATGATCTCGTGATTCATGAGTTTGAGCCCCACATTGGGCTCTCTGCTGTCAGTGCCAAAGCTGGCAGCATAGAGCCTGCTTCGGATCCCATCCCCCTCTCTCTCTGTCCCTTCCCTGCTTATGCACCCTCGCTCGCTCTCTCTCTATCTCTCAAATTATACATTAAAAAAATCTAATAATAGTATGATACAGTTGTTATAATTAATAAACCAATATGGGTAAATTATTATTAACCAAGGTCCATGCTTTACTGACATTTCCTTAGTTTTGACCTAGTAATGTCTTTATTCATTTCCAAGAACCCAACCAGGATATCACATTACAATTAGTAGTCATGTCTTCTTGAGGATCCTCTTGTCTTTGGTGGTTTCTCAGACCATCCTTGTTTCTGATAACCCTGATAGTTTTGAGTAGTATTGGTCAGTATTTTGTAGAACGGTCATCAATTTATATTTGTCTAGGGCTTTTTTCTCATAATTAGACAGGGATTATGGGTTTGGGAGAAGACCACAGAGGCAAAGTGCCTCACACCAAGGGTACATACTCCCAACATGATTTATCACTAATGATGTTGACCTTGTTCACCTGGCTGAGGGTTTTTGTCAGGTATCTATGCCGCAAAATTACTATTTTTCCCTTTTCTAAATTGTACTTTTCAGAAGGAAATCACTATAAGCATCTGACAGCTAAAGAGTGGGAGAGTACTCACTCTTAAAATACTCCAAAGAAGGATACCTGGGTGGCTCAGTCGGTTGAGCATCTGACTTGATTTTGGCACAGTGATAATCCCACGGTTCTGGGATCAGGCCCCGTGTCAGGCTGTGCACTGAGCAAGGAGCCTGCTTCAAATTCTCGCTCTCTCTCTCTCTCTCTCTCTCTCTCTCTGCCCTTCTCCCCCACTTGTGCTCTCTCTCTCTCTCTCTCTCTCAAATTAAAAAAAATAATAAAATACTCCATATGATATATTTATCTATATATTTTAAATTCTATTTTTTGGATAATGAAAACAGCTCTGAAATGTTTCACAGATGGATACTGCTTTAAAAATAAAATACTTACTTTTAGTAATTTTTCTAGTAATAGATACAATGCATGCTCAGTGTAGAAAAACTAGAAAGCATGTTTAAGAAAAAGGTCACCTAAAATTTACCATGCAGACAGAGATCCCTACAGGTAATACTTTGGGCTATTGTCTACAAACCTTCTTTCTAGGTCTATACTTCAAGACCTCAAACAATCCTCTACATAAACTACTCTATCTCACTTACCACCATTTAACATTATGAAAAATTGTTCTGTACTCTGTCTTTACAATTCCAGAGCCTACCATGGTGCCCAGCAGGTAGTGCATTCAGTGATGTGATCCAATGACCTTTCTGGCTTGATGAACTGATGGACCCTCAATGAAACCATTTAATGAAATTTGCTGACCAGTCCAATCTCAGTCTCTGCCTTTGCCCTCACAGGACAACTAAAGTCACTGGCACAGAATCGCCAATTTGGGGCCTTGCAAAATTAATTAAATCAGTAAAACAGTATGTAGTCTGTAAGGACTGAAAGAGATAATGGCATGTGAAGTGCTTAAGTACACAGGTCCACAATCCCTTATCCCAAATGCCTTGAACCAGGTACAGTTTGGAACTGAGAATTCTTCCATGAGAGGAGGACGAGAGAGCAAATGACTGTTATTATGTTAACATCACAACCAGGTACAGGGAAATACGTTATAATCAACTGTGGTGTCTTTTATAGCAAAGCATACATAATCACAATAACCAGACTGTTTGCTTGTGTTGTGTAAGTTTTAATGGCGCATTTTAAGACTCCCTTGAGTCTGAGTTGTGGGAACACCCGCCAGAGGGGTTTTAGTCCCTTTCACCCCAGTTTATCACTAGCAGGAAATGAAATTTGGGGGTGACTTCTCATCTTGCAGCTTTCCTAGAAATGCAAGTAGTAAAACTAGAAGACCCCTTGGGTAGAGGTCTAGCATTTTGAATTTCTAGGGATAATTTTTTGTTATGCAAGGACCAAAGATCTAAATAAGCCTCCTTATCTGCTCTGGTGCCAGTTTTCAAGTTTCTTAGCCTCTGTTTTCACCAGGGCAGAGCTTGTTAAAGGCCCAGCTTTAGGTCTGTGTGGAAGGAGCCATGGGGTGGGGAGGGCTCTGACTCTCTGCTTTCCTAGACCTAGGCCTTGCCTTCTGTTCCTGTAGGCTGGATATTACACATTCCCTCAGTTGTTGATACTAATAAAACTCCAGGAAACCACACACCATCAGTGTTAATGCTTATGTCTCTTTCCATTCTTTCTCAGTCCCTGGTGCCTAAAGATTTCCCTTCTTTCTGGCAAGGCCAGCTGGGCATTAAATAAGGTGTCCTATTTTATCCAGCAGGTGCTGGTGGTGTTACAGCAAGAGAACTGTCAGCTATCTTAGTTCACCATATTGCCAGACCAGAACTCTTGATTTCATTTTCCTTTTGAATAATCTATATTAAATACTAAATTTTTTCTATTAGCCAGATTGCTCAATTAGCCAGATACGCCATTTCCCAAGCCTTGTGGGATGACATTTGACATAGGAGCTGCAGAGTTACTTTTTAAATGAGAATTCTTTAATAAATATCTTTCTTTTGTAAGTAAGCCTTTGTAAGACTACTCTGGAAAATTATTAGGCTGGAGAAATCACACCTTGATGCCATCTACTTACTGACAAATTATCTTCCAGACATTGAGTGCAATTGTCTAATTGAAATTACTTGAAAGTTCTCTATTCTTAACAGCAGTGGAATAAGTCTGTTGTGCTGAAATGTCAATGTCCTTTAGGTGATATTATTCCAGGACACTTGTAACTATGTCTATCTCATTCTCTTGGTGAACCCCAATTTTAGTTTTTCCTTAACGTGCGGTTTCTTGCTGATCCTTAGCACATGGCCTGGAGCTGAGCAAGCACTTCTTAAATATTTGGTGACTGACTAATAGTCATGGTGAATACTAACTGCCACTCAATGAGTGGTTACTGTGCCGGTCATTCTGTCGGGCTATTAGCCAGAACTTGAGAAAACTGAACAAAAACCCTTACCACTGGGGGCATAGTTCTAGCTCCATTTTCAACTCTCAAATCAGGGTGCCTTTTTGTGGGGTGCTGTTTGGTTTTTCTCTCTTTCTTTTTAATGTTTAAAAAACCTTTTTTTAATGTTTATTATTTTTGAGAGGGAGAAAGAGAGACAAAGCATGAGTTGGGGAGGGGCAGAGAGAGATACACACACACAGAACTCAAAGCAGGCTCCAGGCTCTGAGCTGTCAGCAGGAGCAGAATGCAGGGCTTGAACCCACTAATTGCAAGATTATGACCTGAGCTAACGTAGGACACTTAACTGCCTCTGCCACTGAGGCACCCCTGTTTTGTGTTTCTTTGCTTGTCACAAATGAATGTCAACTTCTAACAGGCCTCTCTTAAGTGTGTTAACACGGCAGTTGGCAAAATGGACATTTATCTACCTAAGGGTTGATCATGAATAAAATTCCCTGTATCTTCCTGGGAACCAATTACTACATTGAAAACTGTGATACTAATGGATTTTTCATCAATAACGAATGTGATTTGTAAAGTGAAAATCAATCTGTTTTGACCGATGATGCCTCATAGCAATCGAGAAGATTTCATCTGAATAATTATAATAAAACTATATGATGTATCAGTTGAGTAAGACTAGAGATTCAGTGAGTAATCAGTCTTGTCTGGCCATTATCTGGCTTGATGACCCTGGGAAATTGTGACCTTCACCTCTCCTCCCTCAAAAGAACAAGCTAGTTTCTTAAACATGGGTCCCCGAGCAGGAAGATATACAGCATGCATCTCTGTGGACACCCAAGCTGACTAACAGACTGACAGACATGTCTCCTCATGCCCAGTCTCCCTGCGTGTGGAAGTATGGATTTGGATAGATAGCTCCTCTCATCCTGCAGGCTACACCTTGTTTAAAGACGAGCTTCAGAATCTTTGGTTGTTGTTCTTGTAAAATAACTATAAGGTATAACATATGTACCAGCTAGGACTCTGCCTGCAAGTGACCAAATCATAGTTCAAACCAGCACACATAAAAAGGAGGTATTTATTAGCTCATATGCCCAAACCACAGGGGAAGGTAGACTGGCTTTAAGAACCACTGGTCTCAGCACTAGAGTATTTGTTCATGCTCTGCTTTAGCCCTGTAACCAATGTCTACTTCTCTCAGTGTCTTGGTCTCGTTCTCTCCAGGGTACACAGACACAGCCACTTACAGAATCACATCTCAACAGCTCAAAAACCAAAGGAAAGAGCACAGCATTACCCAGAAAAACAATAAAATCTGGGAAGAGTTCAAAATGGCTCATCTTGGGCCCTGTGTCTCTCTCCTTTGACCAATTACTTGATTGGCCAGTCACTAGCCTGAATTTTCTGCTCACCCATCATTCGAAGGGAGAGATTGTTTCTGTAATAAAGGGGCGGTGGAGGGTAGGCAAGCACAAGAGAACCACATACACCTAACTGGCTAATCATATATTTTAACCATTTTACTGTGTACTATAGCATATATGCATAAGTCTGTGTGTATTTAAGAAAGTATAAATTGTTCTGTAAGCATGTGTGTATGTATATATTGCATGCATGTGAGTATATATGTACATATGCGTTTTCTGTATATTTGTATATATTGTATATATATTGTTCCTGTCAGGGTTACACGGAAGGAAGCATTATTACGAGAGACCCCATATATAGTTTTCAAGATAGCAGGACCAAAGTAAGAGCATTCCAAGACTGAGTAACTAGGGGCACCTGGGTGGCTCAGTCGGTTGAGGGTCTGATTCTTGGTTTCGGCTCAGGTCATGATTTCATAGTTTCATGGGTTCAAGTCCCACGTTGGGCTCTAGACTGGCAGTGCAGAACCTACTTGGGATTCTCTCTCTTTTTCTCTGTCCCTCCCCAACTCATGCTGTCTCTGTCTCTCTCAAAATAAATAAACTTAAAATGAAACAAAATGAAAAGACTTGTTAACTAGCTAAGCAAAATGAGGATGTAAGAGATTAGCAACAAGGGTAGCAGAATCTGAAAGAGGTAAGAAATGCATCAATGGAGTGCGAGGCAGCGGTGACGATCCACGCAGACCTTAGGAGTTTACCTTGACTTTTGGCGTAGTACACTTGGCCAAATGAGAGTGGTAAGAGCTGAAGGAAAATAGACAGTGTCAATTCAGAAATTTAAATCTTGCTCTTTTTCCCAACTCTGCTTTCTCTCCTCTCTCCATCCCATCCAAATCCTTTTCCTTAGGACATCTCACGTCTTCCATAAAAGACCATCCTGTCTGTCCCTCCCATTTGGCACTGGAGCATAGGGTGCCTTGAGATGCAGACATTGTTTGGGACTTGCTATTTCACAACCAGACTAGGAAACTTAATCTCTTCTACACTCAATATACATATGCCCTCATACTTAGGAAAAAGATAAATTATCTTAAAAATAATGAATCCAATATGCACATGCCAAATAAGTAATCTTTATGATATGTTAATTTAGTTGTTTCCTTTTCTATAACAATTTAATAGTTGAAACTTCTTTTGCTTTACGATTACACAAATGTGAATATTCAGAATTTAATTATCAACTAAATTGATCAGATTTAAACTTTTGGAACATTCATTTGCATATAATTGCTCTCAATATACTTATGTAAAATCCAACGCCTATATTCCCAAATATAGAAAGTCTATTCATGTCAGCTTTAGTTACATGTGTACATTTATTTGAATTTGTGGAGTGTGTGCTTTTATGGCCAAGAAAGTCAGCTATGTTCCTTAATTGTTGCTATAACCACAATTCAGGAAATTCTATTGCAACATCAATATGTTATGCACATCTTTAATTAGGCTAGTGCGGCCTGTCTGTCACAGCAACTGATCCTAAGTATTCTTATTTAGTCTACTTGAGGCTTTAAAATGTTCTCATTTTTAAAAGAGGCATATTTCGGCCTCATTAAATTGTTAAGCAAATCAATATGCAGCCCTACAACTTGATCGCTACGTTCCAGAAATCCTGTGTCTCTTCACATAGCACATCTTTAGGTACCTGAAAGGGCACTCTTCCCCAAATACCAGAAATTCTCTGCAGCTCAAGCGTGCTATATTCTCTTATCAGATGTGAGGGAGACATCTGTCACCCCTACCAATCACCAGCAGGATCTGGCTGGGCATCCTATTGATTGCCAGTGCTTGATTCTCTTATCTAATAGTTAATGCAAATAAGTTGCAGGTTGCTTGCTCTGAGCAATGTCTTCACACTGGGTCACCCAACAAAAAAGACAACACAATGACTCATTCTGTGGTCTAGAAACTAAATAGACTTTAGCCTGAAGTTCATTTCCTTTCTCTTTTCCTCAAAATCTTCCATGATTTCAAACATGGAGGAACAATGGCTGCCTTGAAGCAAGCCCTATGGTACCTTAGTCTTTTTACACCTTCTCTATCTGCCTCAATTAATTAAATTAAAACAAATCATTAACATTTGCATTAAGGAGAAAGCAGATTTCATAGGTTATTACCAAGTATAAACATGGATTTTTTGGAAACACGAGGTGTCATATGCCTTTTAACCATGTCAAAGGTCAAACTCTGCCATAATGCTATAGGTGGGGTTCCCCCAAAGTCAGTCCTATTAAAATACAGAGTTGCTTTACTAACACAGTAATGATGGGGAAGGGCAAATCTGAGCAGCTGGTGGGTCAGGAAGTAAAGTGAAGTGGACGCCGGGGGCGTGTAGGCCCACTACAAAACCTAAATCTCCCCGGGTCCAAACTTCAATTTGGCACTACCTCACAGTTACACATGAGTATTGATGAGGAATTCTGGGTTCCGTGGCCAGCAAGGACTTTCAGAACTTCAGCCCTCACCCAGTTAGCTGTAACTCATTTTACTTCCCTGCTTCTCAAGACTTCCCCTCCTCCAAAGATAAGAACTTTAGCCTGTACTAGTTAAGAAAGAGAAGGGCCATGGGACAAAGAAGTGGGAGGGGGGAGGCAATCAGCAATTGCATTGTATTTAGACTGTCATTGTTTTGCTGGGAAGGATACTTAAATTCTTTCAATTTATATTCACTAAAATAGTCTTCATAGTTTTCAAAACTTATTCTTTTTTATGGGTCTAGATCAGGAAAAAAGAATACTACCACAATTTAAAAAACAAGTGGGTGCCTGAGGGGCTCTCAGACTGCTGAGCATCTAACTCTTGATCTCAGCTCCTGTCTTGATTTCATGGTTCATGGGTTTGAGGGATTGAGCCCTGCATGGATGGAGCTCTGTGCTGACAGCACAGAGCCTGCTTGGGATTCTCTCTCTCCCTCTCTCTCTGTCTCTCCCCTGCTTGCACACATGCTCTCTCTCTTTCACAATAAATAAACAAGTTTTAAAACTAAGTAAAAACAAAATATAAAAACAAACTATCTTTCCTGTATTCCTTGTACTTTTACTTCTTGTACTTCTGTTGAGAATAGGTTATTTAAGAACCAGGTGAATTGGTAAAATCAATCCAAGCTAGAATAGAGTATAATTTACTCTCTGTGGGACCTTCAGGACAGACTTTCACAAATTTATAAGACTGCCTATACTTCCACTTGTGCCAAGCCGAAGGGACCAGAGTTCATCTTATTTTAAAGATAAACAAAGAATCAGATTTTGCTCCCAAGCAATCCTGCTCTCTCCAATGTCCACTAAATCTTCGAATTCTGCCATTCTACCCCCACTTTGTTTTAGACAGTAGTGGAGAGAGATTCTTTCTTATAAACATTTTCACTCATAAAACCCTTGTTTAATGGCAGCAACATCGAGTGACAAAGCCATCATCAGCAATAATCATGTCTGCAGATGTTCTAGGTCTGGAAATCATTTGCTGACATGTCTACATGTTTAAAAAATTCTTGGAAGTCTGGCGGTTTCTAGATAGCTTAATGCCTTCTTTTGAGAAATTTCTGAAAACACCCCAGGGACCAAGAAATTAAAATAAACCCATCAGCTTGGTGACTACTTACTCAGCTAAGCCATGGCCATTGACCCTTCTCCAGATTAAAACAGAAGGAACAGGAACATAGGAGCGTGTGGGTACCTTTGAAGCAAGGTTTGAGGGTCCCTATTGAAGCTGTTTGTCCCATAACACCAAGTGTAGCACCTGCCATTTAAGCTATGTTACTCTGGTTCTCGAGGACTTTTTCTTCCTTTATGTAATGCAAGCCTTAATTAAACGCGACCATCTCTGGGAAGGATTGCATCTAAAATCATTATTTGGTGAGGACCAGAATACAGAGAGTTTGAAGTAAGACTGAAGCTCAGACACAGGGGTGGGGTGGAACTGTGAGAAGGAAAGATGAAATCACTGAACAAGGAGATAGGGAACCACAAAATTCTGTTTTCCTCCCAATGTAGCCTAAAACGGACTGTGTTTAGAGGAAAATCTGCCATTTTCTTTTGATGTTATTAAATTACATTTCAACTTCCATGCAAAATTTTCTGCTCATCACCTGCTCTCATGTTACAATATGGAACTTCTCTATCATGCACAGTAAATTTACCACATTGTCTGTTTGTCTTTACATAAGATGAAATTGCCTATTTCAAATATTTCTTGTTTTAGATCGCTTAATCCCCCAGTGCTTCTTTTTAGTTACTTCTTGCTGTAAATTAGGTGAGGTGCTCTGTGTGACTCCTGGTCAATAAATATTCTACCTGGGTCAGAACATATTTGTAATTTTTTAATATGAAATAGACAGGCATAAAAATGAAACAACATGAACACATACTTAACAAAGAGGGAGGATGTAAACACCCCTGCAGCCTACAACTGGATCGGAAGACAGGAGATTGCAAATACCCCAGCAACCCACACTGATCGCAAACTGCCCGTCTCTCAGGGGTAACTGCTCTTCTCCTTCCTACAATGATAATTTCCTTACCTTTTTCTTCCTTTGTATTTTTCTCTCCTATATATGTCCCTAAGCAACATCATTTAGTTTTGCCTTTTCTTGTGATCTATAAATGGAATCACACTCTGGATTCCACTATTTTTGCATCGTTTGCTCAAAATTGCTTGTGCAAGATTCAGCCCTAGCGTCACACAAAGCTGCGGTTCCAGCACTGCCGTTGCTGCATGGTATTCCAGTGCGTGTAGCACAAATGCAATCTGTTCTCCTACTGACGGACATTTCAGTTGCTACCAGGTTCTAGCTGTTATGAATAATGTTGCCGCACATGCAGTCCATGCCTCCTGGTGCCTGTGCTCATGGGTGTCTCCACTGACTACATCAATGACTGGAAACACTGGGGCATGGTGTGTGCAGATCTTCAACTTTACTCAATTACAGGAAACTGTTTTTCCCAAAGTCGTTGCTCCAATTTATGTTGGCCCTACTAGTACACCAGAATTCCTGATCTACACCTCACCAACACTTGCTATTGCCAGATTCTTAATTTATATTTACCAATCTGGTATTTATGATAACTTAGGTGATGCTGTCATCCTTACTTCCTACATGTCAGAACTGGCATGTAAATCATGCCCGTGTGCCTCCGAAGCTTAAAAACTCTTTCTAGTAATTATGTTTCCTCCCAAGATAGAACCTCTGCAGGAGCAAAATAAATGATCAATATCCTTTAATAAAGTCACTGTACTAAAAAACTAATACCAACAGGGGTGCCTGGGTGGCTCAGTTGGTTAAGTGTTGACACTTGATCTTGGCTCAATTATGATTTCATGGTCATGAAATTGAGCCCCATGTGGGGCTCTGTGCTGGGTGTGGAGCCTGCTTAATATTTCCCTTCGCCCACCTCTGTCTCTCAAAACTAAATAAATAAAAGAAAAGAAATTAAAAAATAAAAACTATACCAACAGAATTTCAAAGGGTACTCTGGTTGAGGTGGTTAATTAAATAACTGCATCCCCAGGTCAGCTTTCTAGTAAGAGTCCAAGATCTAACATATATAACATACATCTGTTTATAATTATATATATACTTATTTATTGAGAGAAAGAGTATGTGCACATGCCCGTGCAGGAGCAAGGACAGGACAGACAGAGAGGGAGAGAGAGAATCTTAAGCAGGATCCATGCTCAGTGTGAAGCTCAACATGGGCCTCAATCTTACAACCTTGAGATCATGACCTCACCCAAAATCAAGAGTCGGGTGTTAACTGACTGAGCCACCAGGTGTTATGAATCCATTAATATTTAGATGCATGACAGGGTCTTTAATATTTGGTGGGATTTCTCTCACAAGAGTAATTCATGAGACATTTATTTCACATTTGATTTTCTTTCTGTGATAGACACTTATGAAATGACTAACACAATCCAGTAGTTATAGAATATTCAATGATGGCCAAAAATCAAAGTACCAAAAGACGAGAGTGAGAGAAATTACTCTCTAGGAGATACATTTTTCTATAGGTAATCAATTTATTACAACACTCAACAAATTCAACCAATGGACACTTTAAAAAATTGATTTAAACCCAATTAAAGGATAAACATCAAGCAAAGCTCCTAAGAATTTATATGTTATTAACGGTGTCTTTTTCTATTTTACTATAAAGATCTAATAAAAAGCCTGTAAATCCTGCAGATACAGAAACAATTTTCAAAGTATCAAATTAACCAGAAGGACTGACTCAGGTATGATATTGCCTACACAAGGGGACAGACCCGGCCAGCATTCAGTATCCACCCCGGACACTAAGAATAACTCTCAGGACAGAATCAGCATTCTACACATGAGTTTCCTCTTTAGTATCTTTACAAAATGACCTGTCAATGGGATCTGATCCAAAACTCTTCCCAGTGATGTAGACATACTGATGACATCCCCTTGTCACCAACAACTTCAAACAGGCTTGGCCTTTGCATCTAGCAATATTAAACTCACATATATTGCATTCTATAGAAACAAATAGTAAAAAACCATGCTATTAATGACTTCTATACACTTCCTACATTTTGAGAGGGTCATTATTCTTTACTTCGCTCCAAAATGTAAATATTTGCTTAAAGGGGGCTACTAGAATAGTGTATTATACTTTCTATTGTCCATATACCTCCATCCTCTCCTCTACTACCAACTGGCTACAAAGATTTAGAGGTTCAGTGATTATAGGATTTAAATGATTTTAACCCCTTTAAATTTGGAAACTCTTTAAATCCTATTATCTTGGCAGCCACGAAGAATTTTAAAATCAGCTTGGCCTTTCTAGCTCCAGGTCTAAGGATTACAGAGTTTTAAAGAATATAAATGCTTCTCTGCAGTTCTACAAAGAGCTGTCCCCAACCAGTTGACCTCCAGGAAATAAAGCCAGCCATTTCTCCAGCTGGTAACTGCTGACCAAAGTTTTAAAATAGAAAGACATGTATGTTAAACCATCAGGAAAACAAGTAATTGCCTCCTCAACTCCACATGAAGCTAGAGAATCAGAAGATTTGATGTGGGAGGGGCAGCAGACATTAGACATGTGTCAGTATGTCACAATGTCTGAGGATGAGAAAACTGAAAATATCGGGGACCCAAAGAAGCTTGGGGGGCCAGAGCAAGTAAGTTCAGTGATTGGAAGCCATCTTGCTCCTAAAGAAAAACTGTTACCATGGATACCCATGAATCCTAGGAAACCCTCTGAGGTCTTACCTCTTGTGTTCTCACATTTATATATCCATAGTGAGTTCGAAGGGGCCGCCTGTATGTGTAGGAGAATGGTATCCATTTTGTGCCAGGCTGTCCAAAGCAGTTTAGCAGCAGTGGGAAATTCACCTCATTTACAAGGCGCACAACCAGCAGGAAGAGGAACGCTGCTACGAAGCTCACTGCAATCATAGACTTTCTCTACAAGACATTAAAAAAAAAAAAAATGAATGAATGAATGAGTGAATGAATGATTTTCAACCAAAAGTAGTCACAGAGGGAGATCCTTTTCTCTCCCTCTCATTTTCTTTCAAAGGGATAAAAGGATTGTGTCATTTAGGAGATTTCATTTGGAGAAGAATATCATCATTTGGTGATCAGGTTGCTTTAGCGAGCCTCTGAGAACAAGCAGAGCAGCTTTCTTAGATTATCTTTCCATTCCATCCCTACCCTTCCTTACTTCCCCACATTCCTTGACAACTTCTATTCAGTTTTTGAAAGGCAAATGAGACATTTCCAACTATAGGAAGCCCTTCCTAACTGCTCCATCCCCTCCCACCAGTGTCCCTTTACCACAACCTACTTATCCTGACAGAGTCCCACCTGCCACTCCCCTTCCTTGAAGGCGCTTCTATGGCTGCACATTTTTCATTGCATAATTTTTATATGACTTTTCCTCCATCTAACTGCGAGTTCGTAGAGAACCAGCATGTACTGTCATACTGCTCTCTGTATCCTAGGTCCATAACACAGTGCCTAACATATTGTAGGCACCCAAGAAATAGTTGAGTGAGTGAATGACTATATTTTTCCCATCTTTGTAGAAAAATTATCAACAATTACCTTGTTCCCATATCTAGCACCCGCTACAGGCAGTGAGCTGCCTGTGTCATAAAAGACTATGCAAAAATAAGACTCAAAAAGCTAAGAATGTAAGTAGGGAAAAAAATCCATGCCAAGCAGTGTAAGAACATCCCCCTTAATGTGTTGCCATGGAGCAAAGGCAGGAGCAAATGCATCTGACTGGGGTGGGGGAAAGCAGAGATGTATTTGAGATTGAGCTGGATAAAATGCATGAATTTTAATCAGTAGAGATATGTAAGTGAAGCTTTCTAGGTAGAGGGAACAGAGCAAGGAGGCAAGAAAACATGGGGTGATTCATAGCTACATAGCACTTTGTCTTCCTAGGGTGCAGAGGAGGAGAAAAGGCCAGAAACAACAAATGATAACTTTAGGGACTCCCTGAAACACCAAGCTGAGAAGTCTACCGAGGGTGGCAGGTGATGGAAAATCAAAGGAGATTTTGTTTGTTGCTTGTTTAATTTTTTAAAGGTGACTCCTACAAATTATAATCAAGTATCACTGTTTCAGATGTTTTGGAGCAGGGAGGAACTAAAGATAGGCAGCAATGAGTGAGAAGGCTCTTCTGACTGACTAGGACAAAAGTAACGAGGGATGGAAACTAGAGCAGTGGCAAGAGGAGTACAAAGGCAGAAAAAGATATGAGAAACTCAACTTAGGTGGCAGGCAGAGAACACTGGCTCCTGATCGGATAGAGGTGCAGATGGAAAATTTTGCATCCAGGTTATTGCAAGAATAGTGGTCATATCAGGAGAAACCAGGGTGGTCAGAGTAAGAAATGATTTAACAGAGTAAGGAGATAAAGCCCTTGGCGTTCTAAGTCCTAGTTTTCATCAGATGGTGGGTCATCTGAATGGAGCCATCCAGGAGTCATGGGGAAGGTCACGTCTAGAGTAAGAAGAAAGGGCAGGGCAGAGGGTGGATGGCAGGAACAGCCATGCCTTGAAGTCCAGGGTGAAGATACAATCAGATATTCCTCCACAAAGCTGGGCTTGGCCCTCGATTCTTCTTCAAACTTAAGGGAAGCCAAATAACTTTCCAGGAATGACTGGATATATGCTGTTGTGTTTCCAGCTCACCACTTCTTAGTGAAATAAACTTCTTTTTGCTCTTCATAGAATGTCTCAAAGGAGGAAAGAAACCCAAAGCCAGCCCCTGTTCCTCCCCAGCCAGGATTCACAATCTCTGCAAGGACAGGAGAATAAAGCTCCCAGAAGTCAGAGATCCCAAAGGAAGTCTTTGCTCTTGCTCAGCTCCCATAATTTGGAAAACCCCGTCCCTCTGTCTAGCCAGCCTAATTTTCCAATCACCTGAAAGTCCCTTGAGTTCTGCCTCCTCAAAACCCCTTATCTCGCCACTAACTACCACAGCCTTACCTCATTTAACCTTCTAATCATGAAAAACTGTTTTAATTTGCTCCTCTGTGGAATCATTATGTCCACAACATTGCAATGTGTCAAGGTAACAGCTTAAATGAGGTGATGGATCTTACAAGTTTAAAGGGACATAGACCAGAACAGATGGCTAAATAAAAGCAAAGGGGCCAGTCACCCATTAAGTAAACAGGTAAGAACCTTTTTTATTGCCATCCGGTAGCTTGTTGCAAAACAGCAGTTTTCTTTGAAGGAGACCCAGATGGGATTTCTGCCTTTGTCTTTTCCAAAGCCCTGCATCACTCTCTGGTTCTACTGGTTGCTGCATTGCATTGCATGGCTGGGGGTCTGGGGACAAAGGCACAGAGGGCCTTTCTGAATTCGCTGATCTCGCGTAGGCACACATACATAATGCATATATGAGAGGAAAATAAATCATCCATTTTGAGAGCAACTTCAAAATGGAATGAGATCACAGTTGTAAAAGCCTTCTCCCTGGTAATCCATGTCTGCCTCCCATGTTTCATCAAAGGGAACCAAGTAATGAGCACAGAGAGGATGAGGGGAGCAAATGAAGAATGGAAGCCAGACAGACTCTTCTGTGCTTGACCTGGAATCATATTCTGCAGTGGGCAGAGGTGTTCCTTTCATAGCTCAGGCTTTGCCTGGACCTGCTTCTTTGCCTCTCTTTATGTTTCGACATTCTTATTTAACATGAAAACCTTCTCAAAGTGCTGATATAAAATCACCCTGAACTTTCACTAGAAAAGGTGTAATTTCAAACACATCCTGTACTCCAGACAGCAAGGACAGCAGGACACAACATTGATGTGCATCCTTCTAGCAGTCATTCCTGCCAAACTGTGACCTTGAGCTTTAGCAATTACAATAAAAACCATAGATGAGGCTTTTTAAAGTCTACCACACCAGAAGGCATTGAGAATGTGTGTGTTGGGGACGGGGAGGGATGGGGAGTTGGGGAAGTAACAAAATACTAATGTGTATGATATATATGAAAGTATTTACTCCTTCAAGTCATATGCACTCATTGAGTCCATACTGTGTAGACTCGGTGAGGTGCTGAAAAGGAGAAATGAAACCATAAAAGATGAACTATGCTTCCAGAGAGTCACACCTGAGTATAGATGGCAAGTAAACAGAAATGAATAATGCCACCTGTCAAAAGAGGCCATGGAGGTGTGCACAGGGCACTGTGCCAGCCCAGAGGAAGTGGGAAGGGTTGTGGGTGGGACATTCCAGGGAATGCTTGTTTGGGGAGGCAGTACTGAAACGGAGTCCTGAAGAATGAGAAGGAGTTAGACAAGTGGAGATGGGAAGAGCATTCCAGCAGAGGGAAAAGCACAGATTAAGGCCTCAAATTGGTCAGAAATTTGCAAATCATTTGGTAAAAAGACTACATAGACTGTCTGTGGGGGGAGATGATGGTAGGGAAGTAGACAGGGTACAAATCAAAACAAAAAATAGTGAGCCAGACACATTCAGTCAGATGCAAATTATCTGTCCCATCCATCTTATATTAGGACAATGAAAGGATAAATGCAAAAGTGCTATGCTTTATAATTCTAAACATTCTTCACTTTTCGATCAAGTGAAAACGTATCAATCACGTCACCTTATTTAAAATCGCCATCCATGTTGCCTTGTTTCAAGTTACTTAAGTTTATTCCATCAGTGACTTGTTCTAGCAATTGTTTTGAGTCTACTCAGCAAATTAGAAGGCTACCTATTTACATGTGTAACAATCTGTGTATGGAAGTAATTATGGCTGCCTTTACGGAAATAATCAGACCCTCTCCTAGACCCAACAGCCAGCAACTAGGTGAGAAAAAATAACAGGAAGTACTCATCAAGTTTCTAATGCATAAAACTCAATCTGACAAACTCTTCATACTGCAAATAACTGGCATTACATTTACTAGGTTATTCCTCTAAGATCAGAAGTATGAATGTTAAGGGCATCTGGCTGGCTCAGTTGGTACAACATGTGACTCTCAATCTCGGGGTCATGAGTTCAAGCTCTGCCTTTGGCAAGGAGCCTACTTAAAAAAAAAAAAAAGGAAGACGAATGATACAACGGGTGGAAAATGCAGAGCACAGTTCTGGTACACAAAGAATACTCAACGGGAGATGTTACTATGATGATGTAATTACTAATTGTCAGAGCCTTGTTGGCCATTAGCCAGTTGGTAAGAATTAGCCAGCCCATGTGAATGCATGAAGAAAACCTGGATATCTTTTTCTTGAATATTCCAAGCAGCTGCACACCCTTAAACTGCTCAGTGCAACTTATCCACACAAGCTCTGAGAGAATGTCACTGTGCCCAAATAGATCTGATGAATTGCTTTAGCGAAAGCTTTCTCCTTCTTTGTTCCTCATTTCGGGCAAGTCTGAAGGGGCCTTTAACAGCTGAGACATTTAGAATTTAATCCCCTCTGTGCTGCAAAAATATGCATCAAAAATGTGGCATTCCAGTTGCTTGCTCTTTAGAGTTGGAATATCATTTATCAGTCTTATAGCAGAAATACCTCTTTCAAAATAAAATCCACAGAGAATTCAAGATTGAGGGAGAAAACAATTGCAAATATTTGGACCTAGCAAATTTCCAAGCTATATTAATGTTTGTATGCTTTTATTCTTTCGACCACAGAATCAGCCTTTAACCTCAGGATAAAATATTTACCTTTTAATTTAATTAGTTGCTAGATTTTTTTGTTTCTTTTTCATAAATGATAAACAATAGCATAAGGCTGTATTTTTCTATTTAAATGATATTATTTAATGCCTGAAGTAGTTGCATTGTAGGGTAAAGTTGTATATATTTTTGTCCATATGCTGTAGTTTATCCAATAACAAATATTTGGGTTGTTTGTGTTATTTATATCAGTACTCAAATACCTCACACATTGACGAGTGCCTACCCACTGCATATTTGTGTCCCTATCAAATACAAAATCTTCTCCCATATAGAAAACTGTGCCATCACTTTAATTCTACCTTGTGTCATTGGCCAAGCTCCAAGTGTGGTTCTCGCAAAATACAATAAGCTTCTTCTCATTTGTACAAGGATGAATTAGCAAAGCTCAGAGTATACACACAAAATCCTCATTTGTTTTATTTATCTATTGAATCAACAAACTGGATCCTGCTTATTAAACTATAGTGAACTCTGGGGGAAATATCGCCATTATTTGGGAGGGGGTGAGGAAAGGGAGGTAATAACAAGGGGCCCGACCTAACTTAGTGGAGTCCTTACTTAGGCAGCAGAGCTGGTGAGAGAATCATTGAGGACATCTAGGAGAGAGTAGGGAATGCCAAACAAGGCCAACATAAGAGAATATGTAGCACTTCAGAATCCATAAAGCTGCTGAAGAAAATGTGATAACCTAAAAGAAATACACTTTGAGAGTAGGCTTTGAGGAGGGCAGAGGGAGTGGCCTAGAGAGGCAGACAGGAATCAGACTATGGAAGTTCTTGTGTATCATGCCAAGGAATCTGGACTTATACCACAGAAACCAAAGAAGGGGTCTAAGTGGGGATAGACAGGATAAAGTTTGATTTTGGAGAACTTACTCTGGACATGATGTGGTCAATGGATGTTGGAAAGACAAGGACAAGAGCAGTACGGACCACATCGTCAGATATCATGAATAGATGTTAAATTATCAATATGAGAACTGCAATTGTTACTTTTAGCAATTGGCTGTCCTTCTCCTAGTAGGGACACTAGGATTAAAATCCAGATACAGTGTATATGTACGAACAATCATCATAGTCTTTTAACTTATTATTTTGAGAGAGAGACTGTGTACATGCACACATGAGTGTGAGCTGGGGAGGAGCAAAGACAGAAGAAGAAAGAGGATCTCAAGCAGGCTTCACATTTTGGCCCAGAGCCCAATGCAGGGCTCAAACTCACGAAATGTGAGGACATGACCTGAGTCAAAATCGAGTGGGGATTTTAACCGACTGAGCCACTCAGGAGCTCCAATGTCAGTCTTAATAGAACATAATATTTAAGGAGTGTTATAGTTGGAGAAATACTTCTGTAATGGAGATGTAGAGAGGGTGAGTGACTTGCACAAAGTCACAGAGCAAGAAAATAATAAACACAGGTATTGAACTCAGAGCCTGTGTTCTAGTGTGTACATTAACTAAGTTGTCAATTTTACTCATACCAGAGGGAACACTCTTATAGGACTGATTCAGAAATTTTACAAACTGGCACTAGCCCTAAGTAGATTTTGTAATACATTTTGTCAATAAACAAAATAATTCATATGGAAAATGAAGTGCCTGATCTGAAGCATGGTAATTATATTTACCTCAAAATCAGTAATTTGTGGACAAATTTAATTCTGGCGTTATTCCCATTATTAAAAAGACAACTTCAGGGTACCATTGGTTAGCACTCAGGGAAAATAAAGCAATTATTCCTCCACTTTGACTACAGAATTAGGTGCCCTTTGTCAGTCAACGGTATGGAGCCCCGTTACAGGTAGTGTGTGTGGGAACCAACATGATAAAATGGGCATGCCTTTCTTTTTTAGCTCCACAATTCTGCAATTTCTTTTTTATTCAATGGAGATGCAGCTAATAATATTGACAGTTTCATTTAAAAAATTATGTAATAGACAACCTTTGATATGGTGACCTCCTGCAAGATTCTGGAACCCATGTCAACATGTCCCCATCAGACATTGGTAGAGTCCAGTAAGGATTACAAATCCAACGAACAGAAACCAAGGCAATAGAGTTCTGGTGGGAATCAATGTCATATATTATGCTGTACAAAAAGCTAGTCCTAGGGAAAAATTATAGGTGGCCAAAATTTCTTCAGGGTTTTCCCCCGCAAAGGAGACTCCCTATGGTTGTAAACACTGTAGAGAAGCTCAAGTTAACCTGAGCATGATGAGTCCGTCAGATGCTGTGATAAGAGGTCGCACTGAACTTTCTGACACCTCTATTAAAACCATAATGAAAACTGTCAATGAGGTTTTTGTGTGCCTCCACATTTTCTTATTTTATTTGCAAAGGGGATTTAGGTTTTCTGCCCTGATTTGATTTTCAAACTGTTAAAATATCAAATGAAAACAATCAAGGCTACATTGACTGCATCTGTTTCATTTTGAAAAATTATATAAAACCAGTTTATCCCATTTTGCCTTTCATCTTTATCATACTGCTTCAGCACATGCCCTTTCACGTGGCAGAAAGGAATCAAAGTTCTTCAGAAACAGAAGATAGAGCTGAAGATTGGTATTGAGTATATAGAATGAAGGGCCTGGAATGCAAAGTCTCTCAGTGTGGCTGTGCAGATAGACACAGAGAAATTTAAGCCAAAGGGCAGGTTCTCATGATAAGAACATCAGAGATTGGAGTAGATAGCCCTGAAGTTACCTCTGTTTTTCATTAAATTCTTGAACTTAGGGGAACCAATATCCTCTAGTCCGCCTGTTGTTTGTTGTCCCTCCGTACCGCCTGGCATTCTGTAGAGGGGAGAGAGGTGCTACATAACAAGAGACAATGAAGATGATTAGGTAACCAGGCCAGGTGACTTTGTTTTATTCACAGTCACTTTATGGCCCATTGGCCTTTTTTTGGTTTCTGCAAATATTTGCTTGGCCTCTTTCATTCTTGCAGAGATGAATTCATCTCTTAGAATCCAATTCTTACTTTCAAGGTGTTCAGGACACAGAAGGATAAATTCTGGTGATCCTGGTGCCATCAGGGAGGGAGTCATCTCTAGAGGCATCGTAATAATGGCGAGAATGACAACCATGAGACGATAATGGGACTCTTTCTTTTTCTGTGAATCTACAGGATTCATTGTGCAGCATATATATTTACAAGCACTTTCAGACCCATCACCCCACATGATTCTCCCTGTAACCAGTGAAGCGGAAAGGGAAGTGGCGGTGCTTGGAAGTCTCATGTCCCATCTGTCCTTTTATGCCCTCCATCTCACCATTTTCCCCATTCTCCTTTGCTCCCTGGTTCCTGTGACTTTGTCCAGACTGCTCCCCACTGGCACCCTGCTATTCCCTACCATCCTCATCTCTACAAGTTCACATATAACTCAGCTCAAATAGCGCTTCCTCCTTAAAGCCTGTATCCCTCCCTGGCTTCCTGGCCATGAATGAGACTGAGGTGAGATGAAGTGGATGGAGAAGGAATATGAAGGAAACGGAAACGGAAGGAGGAAGAAGAGGTGAGGGAAGGTGGGGGAAAGGACAGACTCCCCTATAGTTTTGTTTGCAATCAGTCCTTGAGAATGTGAACAACATCTCAGGGAGCCTCAAGTACAATGTCTCGAATTTGGAAGATATACAGTAAATATGTGTGGAAGAACTAAAAGAACGAAGGAGACAAGGAAAGATGGAGGATTAGAAATTATCCTCTTTGGGGGCACCTGTGTGGCTCAGTAGGTTAAGTGTCCGACTTCAGCTCAGATTATGATCTCTGGGCTTGTGAGTTTGAGCCCCATGTTGGGCTCTGCACTGACAGCTCAGAGCCTGGAGCCTGCTTTGGATTCTGGATCTCCCTCTTTCTCTGCCCCTCCCCTGCTCACACTCTGTCTCTCTGTCTCTCTCTCTCTCTCTCTCTTTCTCTCAAAAATAAACATTTAAAAAATTATCCTCTTCTAAATTTAAGCAGTAAATTATCTGAAAAGTTTCAAATTGGGATCATTAGGGGAAATATGTTTTCTACACAAAGTATAACTTGTTTTCCTCTTAATTCGGCTCACTTGCAGATCTGTGGTGGGTATGGTGGGGCGGGGGGGACAAAGTGTTAGGCTGGGGGAATATAAAGTGAAGTAATAAGACTGGAGTTTTCTGAGAATTGCTGGGAAGCTTGCAGATCTGAATGGTAGCAAACCTGCTTAGAGCAACATCTTTTATATGGTACATAATGAAAAGACTTAAAGAATGCACATTTTTTAAAGAAAACCAACTCTTGTCTCTGGATAGCACTTAAAACTAGAATCCCACATCAGAGAAGTGGGTAACACAAGGATACCCTTGGTAGTAATAAGGACAACAGCACATTTTCTGTGGGGAGAGACTTGTGCTCAGCAAGTACTTTACAAAGATGAAACAGATTCTCACCAATGGCCTATCTATAGACTCAAGGTCTGTATTTAAGGTACTTATTTAAGTTACACTAAATGAATCAATACATGTCAACTTGGGCATATTGCTCTTAACCTCTTCATGCCTGTTTTCTTACCTAAAATTGGACAAATAATAGTACCTACCTAATACAATTGTTAACAGGTTTTTGTTTGTTTTTAAAAGAATGCATGTTTTTAAGATAGAGAATGTAGGCAGGAGACAGGGAGAGGGAGAGAGAGAATTTTTTAAAATATTTTTAAATGCTAATTTTTGAGAGAAAGTGAGAGAGAGGGTGTGAGCAAGGGAGGGCAAGAGAGAGATGGAGACACAGAATCCAAAGCAGGCTCCAGATTCTGAGCTGTTAGCACAGAGCCCGATGCAGGGTTCGAACTCACAAGCTGTGAGATCATAACCTGAGCCAAAGTTGGACACTTAGCCAACTGAGCCACACAGAAGCCCCAGGAGCACCTTTCATGTTCATACGAGAGAGAAAATCTTAAGCAGGCTCCACACTCTTTGCAGAGCCTGACTCAGAGCTCAATCCCAGGAGCCTGGGATCATGACCTGAGGCGAAATCAAGAGTCAGATGCTCGATTGGCACCTCTATGATTGTTAATGGTTTAAATGAGTTACTACGTAAAAAGAACCCTACAGGCACTGCCTGGCAAAGAAAAGTGCTCAGTAAATGTTAGCTTTTATTGTTAACAGTATTTCATCAACTCTAAGATACCATCAATTGTTAGATACACAGTTACTCTAAATATGGTAAGAAAGAAAAGCAAGATGGGGAGTCTAATAATAGACCTCTGCAAAAAGCTAAGACACCAAAATGCGATTTCCTTAAAGTTAGAATATTCCAGAAATAAAGCTGCCATTCAGAAAGGCACAGCAAGAAAAGAGAAAGGAAGAATAATCTCCCCTGAGAATTCGAACCACAGGCAGGTACTCATGCAGGTTTTTGATACAACTTCACACCACTGGTGTGATTCACGGAAAATCTCGGTAAATAATTCAATTTAAAGTGGTCTCAGGTTGGTGGTATCCCCAGGTGGCCATTTGAAACAACGCAGATCCTATCTGGGAGAATTTAGCTTTGTTGCAGGCTGGGAGTGACTGCAAAGTGGTTACACAACACACCTCCCTCTCAGACATGTGAAAAAAACATTTTAAAATCAATGAAGTACGGCAGTATCAAAATCATTGTCATCATCATTATCTGAGAGAATAGAGTCAGGAATGGGTCCAGGATTATAGTAAACACCTATCCCTTGCCCTGTACTCTAGAGGAGCCATAACCACAGTCACAAACAAGTAACAACAAAGAGTCCGGAAGTTGTCCAGGACATTGGAATTCACCAACATAAACGCCTTTTGAGTGTCTTTTCTCCTATTTGAAGTTGCACAAGTTAAAAAAACATTTTTTAAAAGCCTCCTTTTCTTGATATGGTTAGATGACCCTGCACACACATGCATGTCACACCCCATCTCCATACACAGATGTCAACGGTGGCACCTCCCAGCACCTCCCTCAGGAATAGCCACTGTCCTCTTGTAAGTCAAAGTTGAACCCTGGCAGAGGAACACATATATTCAAACGTCTTTGCTGAACACAAGCAGAATTTTGCCGGAGCACAGGCCTCGTGGTGATCATAAATTGAACTGTGCCAAGAACACTTGAATTTCAAAGTGAGACAGTTTCCCTGTCAATTCTGGGCTTAATATTGCATTGGCAGTAATTTGATCGCGCATGCAACATAAAGCATATTAGTTTATTACTTTTGGTCTCCTGTGCTAGAATAGCAAAGGCAGAAAGATCTCCACTGTTAAGCAGAAGCCTAGAAATACACGCATAAGGTCTGTCATCAGTGAGTCTTTGATATATATTTTTATCATAAACAGATCAGTCAATGCCATTATTTCCAACAGCCTCCAGGCCTTCTCTATTTAGATGTCCCAGAGGCAACTCAAATTTAATAGTCCAAATCCAAACCAATGATATCTTCCCTCCCCGGTCATCTCTTCCTCATCTACAGTCCCTGTATGTAGCTGCCACTAAAGTCCCTGTAGAGCCCCGATAACTAAATTCTCATCCTACAGCATGACTTTGAGCATCTTAATTGTCTTTGTCCATGTTCTTCACTGTAAAATCTTAAAGTCATTTTGAAAATTAAATCATGAGATAATACATAAAAGGACCAACTTAGTGTCCAGCACATAGCAGGCAATCAATGATTGTTAATTTCCTTTATTTCTTTTTTCTCCTCATATTAAATCCCCTATACCAGCTATGCTGCCTTCACGGAATGTCTTCGTCTTTCCTTTCTGTTAGGAAAACTGCTAATCATTCCTTAAGACCAAATGTAAGTGGCATCTCCTATGAAATGGTCCTGATCCTCCAGGAAGATTTTTTGTGCTGAAGTATATTTCAAATCATGTGGTAATTATTTGATTACCAATCAACCTTTATCATTCAACCAAATTCAGAAAACACATGGCCCCCATGTTCTCCTCAGACACTGCTAATCAACTGTAGCCACCACCTCCCTTGAGTCAGGAAGCTACTTTGGAATCCTTTCAACACAATGCTCCAGAAAGCAGTGGTGTTAATTCTACCCGGTATATTTACCTCTCTACCACAAAACAAGCAGCAGCTTGAAAACAAGTGCCTTGATTATCTATGACCAATGTGACCACAGGTAAGAGTGTTAGCCTGTCTAGGCCTTGATTTCTTCATCTGTGCAATGAAATGTCTTCAGGATCCTAGCTGGCGCTCATGTCTAATGACATATAATGATGACCCAGGGACCTTGACCCTGACCCAGCTGCTGTCACTCCAAGTAAGACTTGTAGCATGGCTCTGTATGTGTCCCCACACGTGGTCAAGGCCCATTTCTTACCACAGAGTTAGGCATGCCTTTAGGAACTCACAAATTGAAGCCAGTGTCTCTGAAATTGAAATAGAAATGGGGTGAGAATCTGTGATCTTTCAACTTGCTAGCTAGCAGCTGCCACTTACCAAAGCCTACCTGATTGCAGCTCTTTTGCACCTGCTGAGAAAAAGTTTGCAGCAAAAGAGATTATTTCCTTTTTAACCCTTATCTGAAAAGTAGCTTCCATAGGTTTTCACTCTGTTGTGTAAAACAGAATCGAGTTCGGTCTCTCTTACGTACACCGGGTTAACATTCCTGGTGAAACCACTCCCACTAAGCCCTGGCACTCGCAGTACGAATTTTAAATATATGTTGAGTTTAGTTTGTTGAAAATCTGAAATCAAAGCAAAGAGAATATGAAAATGTTCATTTCTATGTATATTTCTTAAAATAAGAAAATATCTGTTTTTGTATCTTATATGTGACTGCATAAAGATGATGATTTCTCAGGGGTCCCTGGGTGGCTCAGTCGGTTAAGCATCTGACTTTGGCTCAGGTCATGATCTCTTGGTCCATGGGTTTGAGCCCCATTTCAGGCTCTGTGCTGACAGCTCAGAACCTGGAGCCTGTTTCAGATTCTCTGTCTCCCTCTCTCTCTACCACCCCCTCCCCCAATAAACAAACATTAAAAACAATGTTAAAAGATGATGATTTCTCTGGAGATTATTTGTTGGTTTTACAAGTCAAATATTCAGATTTACTCAGTAAACACTATCATAAAAATATTCACAAAGGTAGTTCCAAGGGAAGAAACACCAATAAATAGATGTGAAGAAACAAAAGCCATTTCCCCAAATTTAGAAACATTCAGTTGGTGGGAGTTAACTTGCACCAGATCTTAATATTTTAACAAAAATCTTAGCTCTGGTGCCCAAGATCCAGACTGGGTGGGTGGTTTTGGGCAGAATTTAGGCCCCAAAGACTGAACTTTCACAACTGCTAGAGGGCTTGCCCCACGGTGCACTGACCCTCCCCCAGCCTATCTCTGTCCACTGTTGCAACGGCTGGCTTCATAGCTCTTTCCTTGCTGTATTGTGAGTTCTTGAAAAGCAGACGCTCTATCTGCCTTGTTCATTGGTGCTTCCCCATTGGCAGAAGCAACCAAGTCAGAAGTCCTGTGCACACAAACCTCGAAAGCAATGTGTAATCTGTGAACAGTTTTGAAAGCCCAGGTGAGTGCGGCATGGTTCACCTCTATCAGCCTAGACCAGCCACAGGGCCAAGGCCACCTCCACACCCTAGTCCATTCTCGTCTTGAGCACCTGACCACCAATTCATAAGGTGATGCTTAGAAGACACATAATTCCTGTTCACTTAAAAACAATATTTGCCAAATTTGTTCAGTAATTTCTCAAAGCACGTCACTGGCCCATAATCAAGGCATATTTTGGTATCTTCTTGCAGTTTGTTATTTTTAGGCTCTATTTTGAAAATCAGGTTTTGCCTCTGATTCTAACAAAGCCTTTTCTTCCTGAGCAAAATAGATGCACAGTTCAGCAAGACAGGGCAGCTTTTATCTGCAAAAAAATCTGCCTTTCAGCAGAGCAGACAATATGAGCAAAACGGAGGCAAACACATTAAATATTTCCTATATGTGAATTGTGATTCTCTTCTCCCGTGGGATGTGCAAGTGGCAAGATAGTTTATTCCCATGTGGCACTGATAGCAAGTCCTGAATACTTCTGAATATATCACTTTTATTGCCTTTTATATTGAATCACTGTGAAAGAAAAAATACTTTTGTGAGAATTCAAAATCAAAATACTTTAGAGCTTTTAGAATCCACCTCCAGGACATAAAGAAAAGCTTAAGAAAACAAATAATTCTGTTCTGCTCAGGGATAGTAGGTACCACTCCCACTGAGAGAGGCTCCTCCACAGAAAGGGTGATGTTATCAAATATTTATGCTGACTTTCAGGGGAAAATGAGAAGTGTTCTACCTGGGATTCAGGTACTCTTCATCCTGTCCCTGTTGTTCTAGAACTTGCCATGTAATGGACAAAAGTTTTTCTTTTTCTTAACTTTTTTAATGTTTTATTTATTTTTGATACAGAGAGAGACAGAGCATGAGAGGGGGAGGGGCAGAGAGAGAAGGAGACACAGAACCGGAAGCAGGCTCCAGGCTCTGAGCTAGCTGTCAGCACAGAGCCTGACGCAGGACTCGAACCCACAAACGGGAGATCTGACCTGAGCCGAAGTCAGAGGCTTAACTGACTGAGCCACCCAGGCGCCCATGACAAAAGTTTTTCCAGGGAGCTTTTACCTGTAACATTTCAGCACTAAATGTTTCTTCCAGACCTTGGCTTAACAGGCTACTAATGGTATATTTCACTAAAAATCTCAACTCTCCATTACCCATGAATCATAAAGATTCTTATTCAACATATACCATTTCTTGTTTTTTTCAAATAAAATTTTGGTAGATTTCCTCTTTTGTTCCAAGCAATCAAGAACTCCACAAATCAAAATAAATTGTTTCAATTGCTTTAATTCTAAGGTTGTCATTTTCTTTTTTAGGTGAGAGAAAATTGTGCATATAGTAAGACAAAGTCTAAGTGACTTAGCATGATATAAAAATTTTTTTTGTTTTTTATTTATTTTTGAAAGACAGAGAGAGACAGCGCAAGCAGGGGAGGGTGAGAGAGGGAGACACAGAATCTGAAGCAGGCTCCAGGCTCTGAGCTAGCTGTCAGCACAGAGCCCGATGCGGGGCTCGAACCCACAAACCATGAGATCATGACCTGAGCCGAAGCCTGATGCTTAACTGACTGAGCCACCCAGGTACCTCTACTTAGCATGATATTAATGCCCCTTTATGATCTGACCTATCACTATTTGTCCAGCTTATCCCACAGCCTCCTCAAGCTAATATGTGTACTTTATTTATAGTAAGTATCTCATGGTTCTTGGAAGGGCCCATGCTTTTTGATGGCTTCATACACTGGTAGAGCTCCTTCTTCCTAAAATTTCAGTTCAGGAAAATGAAAAATAAAACCAAAAATATCTGTCTTCAGACACTAAAAAATTTTGCTTCACCTCAGATATTTCTCCTGGCCTTTCTACTGTCTTATCAGGAAATTCGTCCCTAGATTCTTGGGGAGTCCATATTCAGAAAGTAGGTAGGTAGATAGAGAGAGTAAGAGTGAGAGAGAGAGAGAGAGAGAGAGAGAGAGAGAGAGAAAACAAATATAGATACAAAATAAAATTTTATATACCTTAAATTTATCCAGCTCAGTCATGTTATAATTGTAGTACCATTAATTGAGCACCTGCTAGTGTGTGAAATTACACTGAACCCTATACACATACTTCCTCTAATATTTACAATTGCAACGCATGTTAATACTTTTATCCCCTGTTTTATAGTTAAGGAAACTTTTGGCCAAAAAGGGTAAATGATTGCCCAGGACAATCTAAGATCTATTCTAATAAATTATAATGCCTTGGAGAAAAGAACTACCTCTTGGACCCCTAATACTAGAAACTCATTGCTTGGCACATATTAAGTGCTCAAGAAATGTTGGTGAATCAATAAATTAAATGAATATGATAATTTACATCTGTGCTTTCAGGTGAAAAACAGTTATTGCAAGTGGAAATCAAGATGCTTGTATGTTTCTTGATGTTTTGTTTTATCATTTTCAAGAGGCAATGGCAGTCAAAAGAAAAGATGATTTGGAGACAGACTGTGGTCTCTTCTCAGCTCCACATTAAACAAATTGGTTTCTATCTACAGATTTCTACACTATAAATGGAGATTATAAGAGCCCCCTTTTAACAGATTTATAGGGTTTAACTCTGATAAAAGCCCTTTCTTCATAAACACTAAAGTTCCATACAAATGTTAATTGATGTTGATTATCAACTATAAAACATTACGTTTTTTTAAATGTTTTATTAATTTTTGATACAGGAGAGACAGAGCATGAGAGGGGGAGGGTCGGAGAGAGAAGGAGACACAGAACTGGAAGCAGGCTCCAGGCTCTGAGCTAGTCATCAGCACAGAGCCCGACGCGGGGCTCAAACCCATGAATGTGAGATCTGACCTGAGCCGAAGTCGGAGGCTCAACTGACTGAGCCACCCAGGCACCCCAAAACATTACGTTTTAACAAGAAAACTGAGCACTGAAGATATTTAATATTTTCTATAAATCAACACACATTTACTGAGCACCAACACCATGTTTCTATGGGGTCTGATTTCAGCCTGTTCTTCCAAACTAAGAAATTTGATGTTGAGAGAAAATATAAAGGAGAAAACGAGTATGTGCTCATTAAAACATAACTTAATGTCTCTCTTTGTCATTAGGATTGAAATTCAACAAGGTCAAGAACTTGTTTTTGTTGCCAATACATCACCCTGGTACAAGATTTGGTAAACAGGTAGTGCTCAGCAACCATTTGTTGACTACACACTCACAGTGTACTCACAGTTTTGTAAAATGTCATCATGGACAAAGGTTTCTAGGATAAGGCATGTTCTGGAAATGGAGGGTGAAATCTAAGAGAGAAATGAATTTTCTATGTAAAAAGCAACAGGAATTTTCAGATGGAAACTGACAACAGGAAAGCAAGAGAAGGATGACAAATGACAAGAAGCCCAGGAGGCACAAGCCAGGGCTCAGTGGGGGACCAAAAAACATTTCTTTGGAAAGAAAAGACACCCCTGAACTTCTACCATCTAGTGATACAGTTCTCAAAGCATTTCATTGCATGAACTTGTATTTTCTCCCTCCCACCAAACACGCGTATAATTTCCCCCTAGAGATTAGCTCTGATTTACAGGCTTTATTCTCTTCCCACTAATTCCACCTCTCCGGAGACTACCTTAGTGAGCTAACTGCAGACATGAAGGAAATTTGGATTTGCTCCTAGACGTGTAAACTTTAGCTCCCCTGACCCCCCAACCTGGAAAATGGGGATAGTAACCTGTCACGTCTCATGCTAACAGTGAGGATTGAAAAAAGAAATACACATCGTGTATCTGGCACATAGGAGTGCTCCTAAATGTCTACTCCATTCCCTGGCCACTGTCCGCTGTCTGTTCATCCTACATCATGAGAGCCACCCTTTATAACTATTGAGATTCAGTTCAGCAGAGGTGGGAACACACATAGGCATACCCTCACAAACTCAAACACTGTACCTTTTACCAAACGCAATAGTACTCAAGTCCAACATCTCCACAGAATAATCCACTTGGTAGAACATTCTGCGAGTTTTTAACTACAAAGGCATGTGCTAGTAGCACCTTGAAATACAACCTTTGGGTCTCTTTAGTTTGAAAAATCTTCAAGAAGCTCTTTGATATCAAAGAACATACCTATTTTCAGGAGCTTTAAACTATAATTGCTAAGGCTCTCTGCTGGGAAAAAAAATAAAGTCTCATGAAAAAAAGAAAACATCTCAATAAGGGCTTCTGGAGGAAAAATCTTGCGCTGCTTTGCAAAATTCTTAACAGAGCTCTTCTTCCTCATACTACAGAGTGGGGAAGCTGCCAGATGGAAGAGAATTCTAATAGGAGGAGCAAGGGAAGAATCACAGGGCTCCATAACCTGATTAGGTTTTGACAAGTTGAACATCTTCCCTTCCTCATAACAAATTATGAAGATTTGACTTATTTTCCCTTTTAGCAGGTGAACAAAATCTATAAAATAAATAGACTCTTCCCAGGATATTTCACTCTCTTAGAGTAATAGGCAAGTGTGTCAACTTCACATAAATTATATGCCTAAATACACCAACTAACAACATGCTACCACACACCCATCATTCTGCTTCCCTTAAGTGGGTTTAACTTGACCTTCAAAGCCCTTGAAATGCAAAAAAAACCTTACTCTTTTCTGACATTTATGAGTGTCTTTTCTGCTTGACTGCCTTTTACCACCTGGAAATAATAGTGAAAGCGTTGTAGACGAAACCGGCTATAAACACTGACAAATAACAGGAAAGGCAGACAGTTTTATTCCGGGCAGGTTAAAGCTAATCTAATCAAATCTAATTCTCTCTCTTTCTGTAAGCCTACCACTAGGTTCAATTTATTTTTTGATTAGAAGTGCAATATGATAGTCCTCTCTTGGATTGCAGTTAAACAATACTGTGGTTTACATTTTCCATACAAACAATTCTGATGAAACAACAGATTTTAAATGTGTTTTTTTTTTAACATAGTCTCCTATGAAAGTTAAGTTCTGAGAAGATTCTATGGAAAGCTTTTTCTCAGTGTTTTTTGACTCTAAAAATTTATGGATTGGTTCTATTCTAACCAATAATAAAATATACCTAAGAGGAAAGTGTTCTTTAGTCCTGGGTTTCAGAGATTTAAGGAAAAAAAAGCTCTTTGGAAACACTAACAGTAGTGAAGACATTATATTGTATGTATTTAAATACTGAATAGTGGGAACAATGAGACTTGTGGTTGAAGAATAGTTAGCAATTAAGCCAGCAAGGTACAAAGAGCTATTTTCTTTCCATTGAACAAAGTTACAATCCCTCATCAAAAATAGAGCTCCCCTAGTGAAGCACAAAGCAAGGCTCCATGGTTTCCCCAATGGTTGTGTATGAATGACCAGTTTGCCTTTACACAAAAAGTTTTCACTGACCAGCAAATCATTCTGTTTCTCCGACTCTTTAATTACGACAGAAGGCAAATATACATTTGCCTACCCACGCACACACATACTTCCTTGTATTCGTAATGTACCAGTTTTTAGGTGACACCACCATATCATGTTTTAAAGTCTTACTTTTGGAAATAGAATGTTACTGATGGTCTTAGAAGAAGAAAAGAGAAAGACTACCATTTTGCTCTATCTTCATATTAACATTAGTATAGGACTTTTGTATAAAAAAGATTAGGAAGTGAATCACTGTTGTACACTTGAAACTAGTGTAATATTGAAAGTCAACTATACTTCAATAAAAAAGCTAATTTTTAAAAAGACTAAATTTGAGGGGGCAGCTGGGTGGCTCAGTTGGTTGAGTGTCCGACTTGGGCTTGGGTCATGATCTTGCAGATCAAGCCCCGCTTGGGTTCTGGGCTGGTAGCTCAGAGCCTGGAGCCTACTTTAGATTCTGTGTGTCCCTCTCTCTCTGCCCCTCCCCTGTTTATGATCTGTCTCTCTCCGTCTCTCAAAAATAAATAAATGTTTAAAAAATTTTTAGAAAATACTAAATTTTAAAATTACTTCTACAAAATGTTGGGATTTCAACAAGACATTTAATGTTTCTGTGTTGACCTGGAAATAATATAAAGACTGGCAGCCGTGGAAGATAGTTTACTGGTTTCTTACAAAACTAAACATACTCTTACCACATGATCAAGCAGTCACACTCCTTGGTATTTACCCTAAGGATTTGAGAACTTATGCCCACACAAAATCTACACACACATGTGAATAGCAGCTTTACTCATAATTGCCCAAACTTGTAAGCAACCAAGACGTCCTTCAGTAGGTGAATGGATAAATGAACTGTGGAATATCTAGACAATGGAATACTCAGCACTACAAGGAAATGAGCTATCAAGTCTTGAAAAGATATGGAGAAAAATTAAATGTGTATTACTAAGCAAAAGGAGGCAATCTAAAGGGGCTATATACTATATGATTCTGACCATACGACATTCTTTAAAAGGAAAAACTACGAAGACAGTAAAAAGTTCAGTGGTTGCCAGGAGCTGGGGGAAGAGAAGGATGAATGAGTGAAGAAGAGAGGATGGTTAGGGCAGTGAAACTACTCCTTAGGTTACTATAATGGTGGATATATGTCATTACACATTTGCCAGAAAGCATAGAATGTACACCACCAAGAGAGAAGCCTAATGTAAACTATGGACTCTGTGTGGAAATGATGTGTCGATGTAGGTTCATCATTTGTAATAAATGTACCATTTGGGTGAGAGATGTTCTTCATGGAGGAGGTTATGTATGAGTGAGGGCAGCCAGAATATGTGGAACACCTCTGGGCCTTCAGCTCAGATTTGCTATGAACTTAAAAACTGCTCTAAAACATTGTCTGTTGAAATAAAAAAAGTTGTCATAGAGAAGAAAGGACAATGGCCGATGGTATCATATGGCCTTCATTCCAGCCTGGTATTTCTACTAACCAGCTGTGTAGCTGTGGGCTCTTCTGGATTGATTTGGTTTCCTTATATGTAAAATGGGTATAGTATGAATACATGGAACCTTTTCTAAAGTCACTTCTAGCACCATGTGGAAAATTGTGTAGGCTTAGTGGTCACACAAGAGGCTAAATGATAGCTTACTGTCACCCAAAGGGGAAATGAGGATCCCGTTGGCATCCACCAGAGTATCTAGAGTTTTCTGTTACCACCTTTTTTGCTCCAATATGCAAAGATATAACATTGTTGGCAAAATTGGCAAGTAAAAACCTCTCAATGAGGTAGAAAAATGGGTAAACACTAGGATGATTAAACTTTACAATGATAAATGGGATAGGTTACAAATTAAATAAAAACAACAACAAAAAAAACCTTTTTGCTCCAATCAAAGATGGGTGGGACTGTTTCCTTGATATTACTTAAAGGCAAAAAGACCTGAGGTTTTAGTTGACCAGGAAGTTCAAAATGATTGGCACAGCTGCTATAGCAAGTAATTAATTTAGGCAACTAGGAATTAATCTGGAACAGAGAAAGCCAACAGGGTGATTAAAAATCAAAATATTCACATAGAAGAAAGAGTTGGTATAGTTCTTTTATGGCCAAAAGATAGAATTCAGTCTGTCAAGTAGAAGTTCTGCAAGGTGGATTTTGACTCCATATAAATAACAATAACTTTTGTTTCAAACATCACAAAGTGTTTCAAGGGCATTTAATATGTCCCAGGCTTAATCAAGATGGGGAGCTACAGAGACTGGCATGAACTCCCCATCAAGGTGGCTGATGGTCCAGTAATAGGCAGGCTGCTTTGAGAGGAAGTGAACACTGGAAAGGAAGAAGGTATGCAAAGGCTTACTGATAACTTTTAAAGGGAAATCTTTTTCTTAAATATCCATCAATGGATGAATGGATAAAGGAGATGGGGTATGTATGTATGTGTACACACACACACACACAAAATGGAATATTATTCAGACATGAGAAAGAAGGGAAGCCTGCCACCTGCAACAATGTAGATGAATCTAAAGGACATTATGCTAAGTGAAATAAGCCAGAGAAACACAAATACTGTATGATTTTACTTCTATTTAGAATCTTAGAAAGAAAAAATGTCAAACTCAGAAACCGAGTGTAGAATGGTAGGTACACAAAAGCTAGGGGTGAATGAAATGGGGAAATGCTGGTCAAAAGGTAGCAGCCTTCAGTTACAAGATGAAAAAGTTCTGAGGATCTAGCTTACAGCACTGGGACTATTTAATAATACTGCTTTTTATACTTGAAATTTGCTAAGAGAATAGATCTTAAACATTTAAACATTCTTACCACCACACACACACACACACACACACACACACACACACACACACACAGGAGTAACCATGTGAGGTGATGGACGTGTCAACTAACCTGATTGTGGTAATCATCTCAGTGTGCATATGTATCAAATCATATGTTTACACCTTAAATACACACACTGGTTTGTCAATTACACCTCAGTAAAGCTGAGAGGAGAACAACCTGGTTTTCAACTTTGAATCCTGAGCTACTGCTTCAAGGTGTGACAGGGTGTTTCCTTTAAAAATTGCTTTAAAGGACAATCAAAAAGAATGACATCTTGCCATTTGCAACTATTTGGATGGAACTAGAGGGTATTATGCTAAGTGAGATTCATCATTCAGAGAAAGACAAATATATGACTTCACTCATATGAGGACTTTAAGATAAGAAACAAATGAACATAAGGGAAGGGAAGCAAAAATAATATAAAAACAGGGAGGGGGACAAAACATAAGAGACTCAAATCTGGAGAACCATTAGAGGGTTACTGAAAGGTTTGTGGGAGGGGCGTGGGCTAAATGGGTAAGAGGCATTAAGGAATCTACTCCTAAAATCATTGTTGCACTATATGCTAACTAACTTGGATGTAAATTAAAAATAATCAACATGAGCTGATCATACTGATACTTATCCCCTAGTGTCAGGGCTTCAGTCATAGGGAGCACTTCAGTGAAAAGACGAGGACTCACGGTCACCCGCTCATTCATTATTTTAACAAACACTTCATGGAAGTCACTTCCTACACGCTCTGTGCAGATCTGCCTTTGTAATGTCAAAAGTACACTAACTTTTCATGAGCATTCCTCAGCATCCAGGTCTATCAGTACGTAATCTCTTACTACACGGAAGCCACCGCTTCTAACAAAATAGTTTTAAATTGAGATCAAGAATACTTTAACTTCCCATGAGATGAGGCACCAACAATGGTCCGTTTTCAATGCTGCTGTCAGAATACTAAGTTCCTGAGAAGGTACACTACTCATTACTGGCTTGGGCAATGTTTTATGACAGGCTACAATGAATACAAATCCCAAGAATTATCTTGGAGCCTTCTCAAAATCGTACTGTAAGATTTCCTCAGTGAGGCTGCTAAATCTTGTGGCTATAAATCTCCCCCAATAACACTGCTTATTCAATTTAAGGCTGCAAGCCCAGAGAGATTAATGAGATAAGTTGTCCACTAGTCAAGGGAAGAACACAAGATCTATCCTATCTTATTTCATCTTCTGGCTTAATCATTATAAGTGTTATATAATGTGACATTCACACATTATTGAAGACGTTCAAGGAACAAATTGCATATCACTAATCAGCGGATCATTTTTCATTTTCATTTCTTGCAGACTCAAAAATTAATTATACCCTCTCTTTTCTATTAAATCTTTTTTTAAAGTGATCTTAAATAAGAAATTGAACATGGGAACAATAAGCATCTATTTTCTCTCTTTTTTTGTTCTTTTGCGATTTTGGTGCTTTTCCTCCAAGCTAATGAACCCCGGCAATGTTAGAAAAAGGCTTAAGAGCAGCAACTTATTTTGTTTCAGTTCGTTATACCTCTGACAAGCAACTTGCTCCTTCAGGATCCAAAATGCTCTTTTCCCACTTGATTCTTTCATGTGTGTCATTCTTCTGGTTGCAACACACTTGGATGTTATTTCCAATCTGCTAATTGGGTCCAGGGGAGTGTCTGCATGGATCGGGGCAGTGAGGCCATGATGAAATTGCCGGGCTCCTTGCTCTCTGCCAGAATCTTCTCTGGCTGGAATCTTCTCTGGCACGGCTGCCAGAGTGCCCCCTCCGGTCTGGGGCAGCTGACGGATGTAGGCCATCTAGCCCCTGGCATCACAGCCTTGTTCAGCAAGGGAAGAAAGGACCGGTCCAACCATCCTGGTCTGCAGCCCCAACAACATACTGGGGGATTTTAATTAAAAAAATCCTTTCACTATGCCATTGTAAAATATTGAAGAAGGCTCATCAAAAAGAAGCTTGAGGTTCTCTGAAATTTAAGCTTTTAGTAGGCCCCAGGAACCTTTTTTATTTTAAAGTATGATGACCAATTAGGGCATCCATCTCTTCCTTTCCTGCTCAAAACAAGCCAGTCTCCATATTAAGATCCTCTTCCTTAATAATTTAAGCATTACTTCATCGTGACATTTCTCAGTTGGAGCTTTCAATTTTCAGCCATGGATGGATAAATCTGGGCCTGCTTTGGCACAATGACTTGGTAATCAGGTCGGGCCGGCCATTCTTTGCCGTCTCCTCCGCCCCCATTTTATCTGCACATAACCGTCCACCTGCAGAAAGTGCCCTTCCTGCAGGGAACAGAAATAGCTGATCTATCATCGAAAGTGAGTAAAGAAGCAGCAACGGTTGGGGCGGCCCCTCCAGCATCACTGTGGGGAAGCAGGTCCCCCAATGCACGTGCTCCAGTCTGGGAGACTGTGAGGGAGCCGTGGAAGGGGAGGGGGCGAAGCCCATCAGACTTGAATTTGGACCAAAAACACCTGAGTTCTGGTCCTAGACCTGCTGCTAACTGACTGTGTCACCTATCTGGGCCTCGGTTTCCTCTGCTGTCAGATAATAACATGTGTTTCAAGGTGACAGCGACAGAAATATACCCACATACCCAGAGAGGCAGCATTCTTAGCTGTGGCAAACGAAAAACATGGAAATAACATAAATAACTACCAGAAGGGGAAATGGATAAGTAAATAATGGAATATTCCTCCCATGGTCATGCAGCAGTTTAACAGAATGAGATTAGCAGGTTTATTCGGGAATGATCTCCAAGACAGATCACGAGTTATAAAACAAGAGCTAGAAGTAGGTATCATATATAGTATATTATCATTAACGTAAAAAACACAAAATAATATGTACTTTTAAAAATAGGTTTATCTGTGTGTCAATGAACAGAAAAAGGTGTTGTATATACACACACCGTTAATGGTGCTTAACCTGTGGAGGGAGCAGGGAATGAGGCCCAGAGGGAATTTTTATGCTTACATAAGATGCATGTAATATGTCAATTTTCTTATAAAGAATATGTTTCTTTCTTAGCTGTGTGATTTGAAGATATTTTTAAAAAATTTTTAAATGTTTATTTATTTTGAGGGAGAGACAGAGCACAAGCAGGGGAGGGGCAGAGAGGGAGGGACACAGAATCTGAAGCAGGCTCCAGGCTCTGAGCTGCCAGCACAGAGCCCGGCGTAGGGCTCAAACTCACAGACCGTGAGATCCTGACCTGAGCCGAAGTCTGATCCTTAACTGACTGAGCCACCAGGCACCCCTGAAGTTATTTTTAAGGGAAAACAGTGCTTGTGAGAGATAACGTGTGTGAAACTACTCTGACAAAAACAAAACCTTCCTGGCAGATGTGAGCTTTTACCATTCCCTCTGTTCAGGCCGAGCCACACATACCCAGACCACAGGGCCCTCGGTCAAAGTGGGCCGAGCAATTCATTTCCTCCTTAGATCTGTCCTCCCACCACCACTAGCCTCAAGAAAAAACCCAACTAGAGGGGAGCTTCCTTCCTTTGGTCACCTCACTCTGCAAATGACCAAAAGGTGACCTAAGACTGTGCTACAACAGGCCTTGGAAAATGTGTACTGATTAAATACTCTGTTGATAATTAGATGTCAAAGTACATCTAAATTTCCTTTGGATTCTATCAGTGTTTCAATGAGACTACTTTAATAGAATCGATTTAAATGTTTCCCAAACCCTTTTTTTTGTACACATACACACACAATATTTTTCCTAATCATGCCATTCATAAATGTTTGCCCTCTTGGGGTGCTGTCACCCCTGTTAAGAATGCAAGACTTAAGCTGACGATTCTTTACTGTGTGCCAGGTGCCGCTTAGAGCATCAAACGTGAACTGGAAGAGAAATCTGAGAAGTTAAGCACCGACTTCAAGTTCCCCAACAGTTAAGCGTCAGAGCTGAGATCCCAACCCAGAGAGTCTGAGCCCCATCTATGTTCACTCTGCCTCTCAGAGAAAATGTGCCCAAAATGCTTAAGAAAAATATCTTGCCTCACAGAGAGAGATCAATGGAGTTTATCCTGAATGAAACTGTCACCTTTACCTGTATTTGTAGCAAATACCAGTGAGATTAAAGTGTGTAAGTGACGTAAGGTCCTGTACACAGAGGTTTCAAGAACACAAGTGGGAGGGGAACAAACAAACAAACACTTGTTTTTATTGGAATTCATAGCATTTAAAAACATAGCTTCTTGGATAAGATGAGAACATACAATAACACAAGACTTAACTTTGGTGGGTGACGACTGATTACAAAAGCCACCCACAAACGTCCGATTTTTGAGCACCATACCTTCATACACTACAGCGCAAAGTACAACATGTTCGTTTTCCTGCTCCCTGTAGGGAAGCCTGGTCAGTTGGTATTATTCTAACTTCATCACCCAGGACTCCAAAAACAGTGCTCTCCTCCCTGGCTCTGGCCGCTGCCAGTCTCTTCCATTCCCAGAGGCTTGTTCACATACCTCTACACATGGAATGTCCTCTCTAGTCATCCAAGTCTAACCCAGTTTGTGAGGGTCCACCTCAATCTCTCCCCCGTCCTCAGAAAAGCCCACATCCTGCCCCTTCCTTGGAGATGCCCACCCATCCAGCCAGTTAGGATTTCTCCTTTATTGAGCTTCCTAGGATTCATGGGGTGCACCACTCACCTAAGGCTCTTTGCGGTAATGATGGCCTCAAAGTTTCAGTGTGCCACTCTCTCTGAGAAACATTGATTCCTTGGTGAGAAGAATTGGCTAAGACTTAGACTTCCAGGTGTTTTCTCCAGAGCCCAGCAAATAGTGGGTTGCTGATGGGTTCACATGTTTGGGCAACCAGTGCCTGATGTGGTTTGTGTTTAGAAACATCTATATAGAGGTCTGGGGTAGGGAGGCATTGTTTTGGTCACACTGAAAGCAAAAATTGGACCACTAGACTTATAAAAAACCACTAACATTATTATTGGATATAAGATTGGAGAAAACGAAATAATCCACATTTCAGCTCTGAGCATCCACAATAATTTTATACCATCCTTTCCCCCCTGGAGTTTCTAGGTAATAGTCAGCTTAGGTCTACAGGCTAAAAAGTAGTAGCTAAAAATCCTGGTAAGCAGAAGAGGTTGCCCCATCAGTCAAATAATGGATCAAAATCCTCCCAACAGAGAGCTGGAGATGTGCGGCTTCTGAGGAGGAATGTCACCAACAAGAGCACTGGCTCCCAAGGCTGCTTGCTGATCTCAGCCTGCTGCTTCCAAGCTGTGTGGCCTCCGAAAAATGACTTAACCACCCTGTACTTCAGTTTCTTCATGTCTAAAATGAGGTTAATAAATAACAGTATTCCTATTAGAAGGTTGTGTGAAGAATTAAACGTGGCACACTCAGAGGGTGTCCTTGACTCTGCTACTGTTTACAAAAGCGCAATCATTTTATTACATGATAAAAGGTGCATATAATCAGGAAAGAAGAAACTCGCAGATGCTGTTTATATCTGTGTATCGTGGAAGAAGCACAGACTCACCCAATGGATAACTTTTAATAATGCTTAAACTCTCTGGGCATCACTGTGTGCATTTCTCACATGACAGTCATAAAGCTGGCTTGCTTTTATAATGCCTGTGATTTTGGCTAGAGATGATGGAGTCACTCTTTAATTAACCTGCTGCTACCAGATGATCCTAAATAAACTATTCATCTTCTAAATAGATGAGCTTCTCACACCTACTAAAATGAATCCAAAGTAATTGCAGTTAGCTTGTGGGGGCGGAGGGAGGCTTCGGCTTAATGTGGCCATATAACTCCATTTTTGGTGGGATTTATACACCATCCCACACTCTGATGCTGCCAACAAATGGCAGAAAAATAACCTACAACTGACAGAAACCAAGCTTATAAATAACTTCAACTGCCCTTATTCTCTTAACTGAGAAAATTATCTCTATGATGCTGTTGGAGAGTGGCTGTGACTGAATTTACAAACAGACACACGCTGGGATCCTTTGGGCAAAATGAGAAATTACTTCCCCTAAAAACACTTTCCACAACAAGGACGCGTGAGCAGTTTCTCGTCAAGGCTGGCACCGTTTCCCAAGTACCCTTGCCTATTGCTTCCTTTCTGGCCCTGAAAGGTGGGAAGCTCCGTTCTGGTTAAATAATTTCTCTCCCTCCAGGCGCCTGGGTGGCTCAGTCACTTAAGCATCTGACTCTTGATTTTGGCTCAGGTCATGAGCTCACAGTTTGTGAGATCAAGCCCCGTGTTGGACTCTGTGCTGACTGTAGAGCCTGCTTGGGATTCTCTCTCCCTCTCTCTCTGCCCCTCCCCAACTTGCACACGTGCACACACAGGCTCTCTCTCTCAAAAATTAATAAACATTAAAGATAATAATGTTTTCTCTCGAAAAATAAACACTTTAAAAATAATAATCTCTGTTTCTCTGTTACTCTCTTCTCCCCTTCCTTTGTTTCTTATTGACTTCTCCCTACAGCCGTCTCTAGCAATATTAGAAGACTGGAATTCAGAACAGATTGAAGTATGTACACTTTTTAGTGTAAATTATTTCATTTCACTGGCCTTTCTTGTAAGGCAGTTTAAATGGTATACATCCTCCTGGATCTTTTATAAATGATCTCTAACCCTATTTCCTAGAGGCAATACAAGTGGAAAGACTGATGCGACTTTCAAGTAAGTGAAAAGATCTTCATGTCCTGGTTGTCCCAGCTTGTCCAATCTCTGCTTTCAGAGTAACCAAAACATGCCTCCCTGCCCTCAACCTCTTGATGCATTCCTTTTTTTTAAGAAGCTTATTTATTTATTTTGAGAGAGAAAGAGCGTGCACAAGTAGTGGAGGAGCAGAGAGAAAAGGAGAGAGAGAATCCCAAACAGACTCTGGAGTGTCAGTGCAGAGCCTGATGTGGGGCTCGAAATCATGAACTGTGACATCAGGACCTGAGCCGAAACCGAGAGTCAGACGCTTACCCAGGTGAGCCATCCAAGTGCCCCCTAATCAAGACAGCAATCCTAAGGCTCGGGCTGGAGCACCTCCTGCCCCAACCCAATCTCAGTTTTCCAACTCCCACCTTTTTTGGGTGAAGGAAGCATGGCCATGAGGTCTGTGGCTTCGTAACAGGGGCCAAGGCACTTCTGGGTGGAAGAGAAGGACCATTATACTTCAATTCACTGCAAAAGGAATGCGGCCCAAGGCCAAGATCGGGGACTGACACAGACCTCCTTCTCAGGACTCCCAAGTACCAAGAGCATGGGGAAGCAAAGAGGGGCTGGCCCTCTTTTCTCTCCCCCTTGATTCTCCACAGCTGGGGCAAAGGGAACAGTTGAAGAGGCTGTAACTCTTCAGACACATTTACTCCTAAGTGGCTGAAAAAACTTCAGACGAAGATGATGGCTGCCCCCTTGTAGCAGAATGTCCCCTTTGACATTTTTGTCTGTATGTGTCCATCCTGGCCCTCTATCTATCTCATCCTCCCTGCCTGTCTGTTTCTACCAGGCTGTGTGTGTGTGTGTGTGTGTGCGCGCGCGCGCCTGTCTCTCCATCTGGGTAGGTGTCCTTCTTCATCCCCCCCACCCCTGGCCCTATTTTTCATCCTGTCTTTCTCTGTTCTGTCTGCCTCTGCAAGTCTCTGCTAGTCTGTCTGCCTCCATCATGGGTTTTTAGTCAGGGTCGCATTCTAACTTTTGTGGGGCCTCGTCAGTTTTGCCTTCATGGGCTCCTTCCTTCATTTCATATATAAAAATACACATTTTATGACTGCATTGGTAAAGAGGCAAGTATAACCCAGGATGGATCCATTACTGTATATTCATTATTATTATACTCAGGTTTTTCTCCTGATTAAAAAAATTACAACAGGGGTGACTGGGTGGCACCATCGGTTCAGCGTCTACTTCAGCTCTGGTCATGATCTCACAGTTTGTGAATTTGAGCCTCACGTTGGGCTCTGTGCTAACAGTTCAGAAGCTGGAGCCTGCTTTTAATTCTGTGTCTCCCTCTCTATCTGCCCCTTACTTTTGCTCTGTCTCTCTCTCAAAAATAAACATACATTCAAAAAAAAAGGAAGGAAGGAAGGAAGGAAGGAAGGAAGGAAGGATGGAAGGAAGGAAGAAACAGACCAAGTGTATGTTCCTGTCCATCTTAGCTCTAGCTTAGACACAAGGACTTCATGAAGCCGGTCTGGTCCACTAGACATCTGCTTCAGGGATGCAGTGAAAGCCCTGGGCAGAACTCAGATGCTCTCTCACTGCCTTGTTCCTGCATCTCTTACCAGGAGTGCTGGCTGGGTGAAGCCAGAGGATATGTGACCATCCAACTCCCTTGTACCAGCACCCTGTTGTGACACAACTCACACCTACCACCATCTCCCTGGATCCCTTGGGATCTCACACTTGAATGATCTGTTTGGAGGACTAATAAAACAGTGACACATGGTAAGGATTAGGAGCAACTGGATTTGATCACCTTGGCCTATAAAGACTGAGAAACCTTACGTGAGAAACCTTAGTAATCATTTGCCTCTGAACCTAACCATCACTCATACTCTATCCCCAGGACATAGTTTACAGGTTTGATATTTGGTTCTCCAACTTGTTTCTGTAATCGTCCTAATTAAAAAGTCCCCTGCAAAATCCCTAAGCTTTTTGCTATCTCCCTGGGAAATAGAATAAAATGAAATTGATTTTCTTCTTTATCAGCAAAGCTTATAAATTGAAGGCACAAATCCCAGGAAGCCAGCACGTTAAATTTATCTTAATGCTACTAATTGGATGAAAAAAACGCCCTCTTTTGCTGGTTAAAGTTTTGAAAAGCAACCAAACCCCACCTGTTTCAATCATGCTTCCCTATGTCCTTTAGCCCCAGTAAAATAGAAAATAGTCCAACGTGTTTTTTTAAGAAAGATTTCTCACTTTTGGAAAAATCATTTGACCATTTCTGGCCCCAAATCTTTCCTTTTTGTCCTGTTTTTGTGTATAATGCTGTCCTCTTCCTATTTGCTTTTATTTGCTAAGAGATTTCACTCTCTGATCCTTTGGTGATACCTATACACATTTACCTTCTAATTTCCTTCTGGTCTCAGAGACCTGTCAACAGTTCACCTTATCTAAGATTAGAAGAAAAAATTAAAATTATAAATCTAATAATGGTAATACCTTAAAGCATAAATTTCTGTCCTTTCAATATCCTCTGCATATCTAACTCATTTCTCTGACATTTCCATCGGTTTGAACCAATCACAAAATCCTCGACTTCCAACAATCAAGGACACAGAAAGGATGAATGACAAAGGAATCAGGTTCCTAATAACATATTCATGAAAGTTCCCTTTTGCATGGTCACATGGAGTCTATAAGTCAGGCCCAACATGTGAAATTTCCAGACGATTTGAATCCCAACATCTGAAGAAAAAAACGCCACCTATTTATTTATTAGCAGCTATGATCACACTCATTCAGAGAGGTTCACGTTGGAGGGCACAAAAGAACTGCAGTGAAAACACAAAGATGGATGCCTGCACCTCTGGTTCCTGACTCCTCCGCTCCTCAGAAATCACAGGAAAACCAGAGCTTCATTGCAAAATCTATTTACAGTAATGACAAGATGTGCTGGCTAACAGTTCAAACCCTCGCTTAAGGTAGAAGAATCAAAAGGTCAAGACATGGAGAAGCACAATAGCACCATCCAGGCCAGTTTTTTCTCTTTTATCTCCAGGAGACATGGCTGATCCTGGTCCCTTGTGCGTTCCCCTAAGTCAGTGGGACAATGGACACTGAATGGACCTCATGTCACTACTCAGGCACACATAACACTTCAGTGAGTCTACACCAGGCTGCTTGCGTGCGTTTGCATGTGTTGAACTATAAAGGCTCTATTATAACATATATAAATAGATTTAAATAAATCCCGGGGTCCTCTGGGCTACTATGGGAGCTCAAGGGTCCCTGGCGGGGAGGGGGAAAGAGGCAAACCCAGGAAGAAAGAGCCACCTCTGTGGGTTTCACACAGTATATCCTCCCCAAGATACTGCTGCAAGAATGATTCCAGTGCTTCAGAAAATTAGCTTGAAAATACAGGTAACTCCTCTGACAATAAACCTTTTCCCTGATAAATAGAAACTGTGCCATTAAAAAAAAAATTTCTTTCCCCGGGGGCATCTGGGTGGCTCAGCAGGTTGAGTGTCTGACTCTTGGTTTTAGCTCAGGTCATGATCTCATGATCGTGGGATGGAGTCCCACATTGGGCTGGACACTGGCAACTCGGAGCCTGCTTGGGATTCTCTCTCCCTCTCTCTCTGCTCCTCCCCTGATCATAGTCTCTCCCTCTCTCCTTCTCTCTCTCTCTGTAAGTAAATAAAACAAATTTCTTTCCAGGTGTTATTGCAGTAGTGTCCATAGTGCTAAAAACTGGAAATGAGCTAAATATCTAATAATCAAGTATTGGCATATACTTTACAGAGTTTTAGGCAATATTAAAAAATGATATTAGAGTTTTAAACATTCTGACATGGAAAAATGTTCATAATAAACTTAAAGGGTTTAAAACAGATAACAGAAGCTTAAGCATAATATAATCTCATTTTACAATGTTCATGTATTTATGATGTATGAAGTTTATATATGTATATGTATAAAATATAAATGGACTTACACATAAGCCTCTTGCCCCCTTCTCCGCCCTCTCCCTCCCGAAATCCATCACAAAAGTTTATATAACGAGTCTCTCAGGATGGGACAAAGGAAGGAAAGTAATCGAATAGATGAAGCCGAGACTCCTTACACAGGAGGAGAGAAAAGAAGAGAAACACATATAACATAATTTTTGTCTCCTCACACAAGGCAATTATATACAGTCGTTACTCACTTCAGGTGACTTGAGGGCATGGATTTTGGAATCAAAACCATTTTGAGATGTCCTACCTTTCCTGTTTCCAGTTTCCAGGTATCCCGCCCCCCCCCCCCATTAACCTTTTCCTCTTTTTCCCATTACTGTCTGAAGGCATTGCTGCCTCTCTGCCATCATCAGCTAAGCTAATGTGGGCAGAGGTGCCCAGCTCAGCACCTGGCACCTGGTGTGTCCTCAATCTGTGGTCCCTCCTTCCCCTTCCTTCCTGTCAACTGTGCCTAAAAACATGTGGATGATTTTAAATAACAATAAATCTAGGCCACATAAATTAACATTTTTCTCGAAAACTCCTAACTCAGCCATATGATTGTGCAGCAAAGTGAGGTTTGGGGTCTTCCCAAGGACCAAACATTTGAAAATGAGAACAAGATGCTGGAGATACCCAAACGGCAGACAGTTTGTAGTCATTAGTCTCTGGACCCGGCTCCAGCGTTCTGGCAAAACAGAAGGGCTCTGTCTGTGGGCCATCTTTCATATCCCAAACCTTTTCCCAGTGACCTTGGCCCCACTTGAATTCCCATCTGTGTGCCTCTGAACACAGGGCGCCCCGCGCAGAGGAGGCGCAAGCATGCCCGGAAGCAGCTGGCCGGGGCCACCTCTGTCATGTGGCCGCCTCTGTGTGGCCAGCTCCAGGTCTTAAAACATGGCCGCGGCTGCAATCCGATGCTTCTTCATGCTGGAACCGAATGTGAGGGTGATTTGCAAAATCTATTCACCCCTTGACGATAGTAACACAGAAAACAAACTCATCATTAAGTGTGCTCTTATTTCATGTTTTTGTGTTTTTCCCCCCCTAAGGTCTCTATGAGAAAATTTGCAGACTCAAGAGAGAAATCTATGTTGATTTCTAGACAACATCTCGGGGTAATGATATCTTCAATTAAAAGAATAGAACACTTGCATTAAGGTGTCTTTACACAAATAGCAGTTAGTGGCTTTGGGCAAGTTATCAAACCTCTCTGTGCTTTCGCTTCCCTATGTGTAAAGTGTGTAATGATGGTTACGTACTCAGAGGGCAATTATGATATTAAAGAGTCAAGTTTATAAAACACTTAAAACAGTGCATGGCACAGGGTGGCCTGGGTGGCTCAGTTGGTTAAGCATTCAACTCTTGATTTGGGCTCTGGTCATGAGCTCATGGCTTGTATGATCAAGCTCCCCACTGGGCTCTATGCTGACAGAACACAGTCTGCTTGGGATTTTCTCTCTCACTCTCACTCTGCCCCTCCCCAGCTTGTGCACATACACACACACTCTCTCTCTACTTCAAAATAAATAAATATTAAATTTGGGGGGCAGTTGGGTAGCTCACTCGATTGAACATCAGACTCTTGATTTCGGCTCAGGTCATGATCTCATGGTTCGTAAGTTCAAGTCCCACATTGGGCTCTGCACTGACAGACCTTGCTTGGAATTCTGTGTGTGTGTGTGTGTGTGTGTGTGTGTGTGTGTGTGTGTGTGTGTCGCTCTCTCTCTCAAAAATAAATAAACATTAAAAAAAGAACAGTGCTTGTCACAAAGCAGGCATTAGACAGACATTTGATCAATAACTACATCCATACATAGACATACATACATATGTATGTACTAGTGGACCCAAGGAATAGACATGGGTTGGGAGAAGAAAGGCAATAATCAGTGAGCATCTACTCTTTGTGAGAAATTCCACAGTTATCTCATTTGTCTTGATGACCAAATGGGTATTACTAATACCCTTTTAAAGAAAAGAAAACTCCAATAAAGAAGGAGCCTCCAATAAAATACAGGGACGTGGCTAAATCTGCAAGTGAATGAGCTGTGACTGGAACAGAGGTTGATCCACTCAAACCTTTAAACCACACCATGAGCATACTATTAACAATGAGGATAACAACTGGCAGTTCTTTCTTTCTCAATTCCACGCCTACTATTTCACTTAATTCTTACAAGAATCCTTGGTGATAGGACAGAGGCCTGGCCCTGACTCATAGTGCATCCAACTCAATCTTTTGGCTCTGGTGGCAGCAGCAAAGGGAAGTGCCAACACAAGATCACAGCCTTCATCCCCGACACAAACAGTGACAGGGTTAGCTCCCCAAGTGGCACTCTAGGTATTCTTTCACCCAAAATAATAAACACTGAAAGAACCATACAAGAAACATAATCCACACATTCCAACTGGAAGGGATGTAGGTCATTCTGAGATGAAACCGGATATTTGAAGGCGATATTCTCTTCCTTACTTCATGAGCAACGTATTTTTAAGAACATATCCCGGCTCTACTCACACAAAAGGTAGAGATATACAAGGTTGAAATACTCACTGACTCAGAATCTAAAAAATGGTAGAGTGGAGGAAGAGAGAGATAGAAGATAGGAGAGAAGGAGAAATTGAGAAAAAAGGAGCCAGGAGAAAAAAAGGAGAAAGAGAAGGGGAGGTGAGGGAAAGAAGGGACAAGAGAATGACAGAAGAGAGAAGAAGAGAAGGGGCAAAACAAGAAGGGGCTAGGGAGAGCCACAAAAGAGGGGGAGACAGAAAAAAATGTTGACAGAGCACCCACTCTCTCACAAAGCCATTATGGCAGAGAAGCATTCAGAGCCTCCCCAGTTGAATCACCCTTATCTCTATCCTGTTTCTGAAACTGTGTCTAAGAAGAGGATCTCTACCCAGTTTTAGAATCATTCTTCCCAACTCCTCCTATTTCATTTTTGCATTCTGCCAGAGACCCTGGCGAGGCTCCCGAGGTCAGCATGCCTGGGGAGTGACAGTTGTGCTCCGGCTCTAACAAGCTGGGGGACCTCCTGAGGCAATGGACACCGAGGACTCCGCTCTTGTGTTGGACGGCAGCCGGCAGCCACTGCTCCGGGCACCGCAGATGAATCCAGCACTCTCAGGTGCTGTGCTCCCTTGATTATGGCCACTACCTGCCTCTGACAAGCCATCAAGAACACTGATCATCTGTTCCCCACAAAAGAGTCCTCCTTCCCATTTCTTCGGTAACAGTATCCCCTGAAGCTCCGGAGGCCTGTTGGATAGTGCAGGTTGATTGATAACAACTGTGTCTTCCAGCAGAAGATTCCACCCATGAGGATCCCAGATGGCGAGATGACTTGCGGTAATTTTCTCACTGAAGAACACTGGGCTCAGGCATCCGGGCCATATTCAGCAGAGAATCCTTTCCAGTCAAATCCACAGAGGAGACTTTTTGCAGCCATAAGCCTTAACTCGAGTTGTTATCAGAGTTTTCCATCACTGACTGTTTAAGAAAATATTAAAAGGCTCCACACAGGCTTCTGCTTTACAATTTCAGTTCTCCAGCCTAGCTATGTGTTTTGGCATACAGTCCAGGGCAAGCACACTGTTAATGTCTGTTATCTGCTTCCTCACATGTGCAGAAACTCTTCCCAGGGGCCAGTTGCCTCCTTAGTCAGCAACAGGGACCAGGACCAGGATCACATGCTATCCAAGCCCTGCTGACTTGATCAGGGTAGGGGGGTGTCACATAATTGGGCTACAGAATGGATTACCCATTCTGGCCTTTGTACTCAGTGCTCAGAAAACTCTGAACGTCCTATTTGCCTGAGGGAAACCACAGTATGATGAATAAAACCATTTTGGAGTGCAACTCTCCTCACTTTAAATCCTGGCTTTGCCCCTAAACACATCAGCTGTGTGACTTCGAGCAGTTTACTTGGCTTCTTTAAACCTTGGTTTCCTCATCACTGAAACAGGAGAACTAACACCTCTTTTAAGAGGTGGGGTTTAGTAAGATCATGTAGGTGTGGCAGGCAAATTTACTAAAATTACTTTTTGAATTGTACGGATCTTCCTTTAGTTTTTTGTTCCTCCTCCTTTCAAGCAAGTTGATAAACTCATTCCTTGCCTCAGTGATTTGGGCTAATCAAAAAGTAGAGGTAAACAGATATCAAAAGCCCTTTTTATGTAAACACTAAAGTCCATTGAAAAAAAATTACACAGCAATATTAGGAAATGTGATGTTGAGGGGCACCAGGGTGACTTAGTTGGTTAAGCGTCTAACTTCAGCTCAGGTCATGATCTCACAGTTTGTGAGTTTGAGCCCCCCATCAGGCTCTCGGCTTTCAGTGCAGGACCTGATTCGAATCTTCTGTCTCCCTCTCTCTCTGCCCCTCCCCTGAACTCTTTCTCTCTCTCAAAATTAAACATTTTTTAAAATGTGATGTTAAAGAATACCATTTATAATAGCAATCAGACAGAAATACTTCAATTAGTAAAGATAGACTCAATGTTACCAAATTATAAAAATGTCAGTTCTCGGCACAAAAACAGACATATAGACCAATGGAACAGAATAGAGAACCCAGAATTAGACCCACGAATGTATGGCCAACTAATCTTTGAAAAAGCAGGAAAGAATATTTAACAAATGGTGCTGGGAGAACTGGACAGCAACATGCAGAAGACTGAAACAGGACCACTTTTTTATACCATATCCAAAAATAAACTTAAAATGGATGAAAGACCTAAATGTGAGACAAGAAACCATCAAACCCTAGAGGAGAAAGCAGGAAACAACCTCTTTGACCTCAGATGTAGCAATTTCTTGCTCAACATATCTCCAAAGGCGAGGTAAATAAAAGCAAAAATGAACTATTGGGACTTCATCAAGATAAAAGCTTCTGCACCGCAAAGGAAACAATCAACAGAACTAAAAGGAAACCGATGGAATGGGAAAAGATAGCTGCAAATGACATATCAGATAAAGGGCTAGTATCCAAAATCTATGAAGAACTTAACAGACTCAACACCCAAAAAGCAAATAATCCAGTGAAGAGATGGCCAGAAGACAGGTATAGACACTTTTCCAAAAAAGACATCAGGATTGCCAATAGACACATGAAATGATGGTCAGTGTCAGTCATCACCAGGGAAATACAAATCAAAGCTCACTGAGATACCACCTCACACTGGTCAGAGTGTCTAAAATGAACAACTCAGGAAACTATAGATGCTGGTGAGTATGTGGAGAAAATGGGAACCCTCTTGCACTGTTGGTGGGAAAGCAAACTGGTGCAGCTTCTCTGGAAAACAGTGTGAAAGTAAAAAATTAAAAATAGAGCTACCCTATGACCCAGCAATAGCACTACTAGGAATTTACCCAAAAGATACAGGAGTGCTAATGCATAGGGGCACGTGTACTTCAATGTTTATAGCAGCATTTTCAACAATAGTCAAATCATGGAAAGAACCTAAACGTCCATCACCCGATGAATGGATAAAGAAGGTGTGGTTTATATATACAATGGAATACTATTTGGCAGTGAGAAATAATGAAATCTTGCCATTTGCAGCAACATGGATGGAACTTGAAGGTATTATGCTGAGTGAAAGAAATCAGCCAGAGAAGGACAGATATCATATGTTTTCACTCATATGTGGATCTTGAGAAACTTAACAGAAGACCATGGGGGAAGGGATGGGGGAAAATATTTACAAACAGAGAGAGAGGGAGACAAACCATAAGAAACTCTTAAATACAGAGAACAAACTAAGGGTGGATGGGGGGTGTGGGGTGGGGAAGAGGGGAAAGTGGGTGATGGACTTTGAGGAGGGCACCTGGATGAACACTGAATGTTATACGTAAGCCAATTTGACAATAAATTATATTTAAAAGAAGAATAAAAATAAATTTCATCTCTCTCTAAAAAAAGAGAATGTCAGTTCTCTCCAAATCTATAATTTTAATGTAATTCAATAAAAATGTTGCAAATTTTCAAGCCCATTATCAAATGTATACAAAAGAGCAAAGGGCCAGAAGTAGCCAAGATACTCCTGAAGAACAAGGTACAGGAGGTCGGGAGGTGGGAATAGACCTGCCAGATCAGGTTCAAAGCCAGTGACAGTGTGCTGCTGACACCAAGGCAGACAGACAAAGGCAGGAAGACAGACAAAGGCAGGCAAACAGAAAATGCTACACAATGGAGACTCCAGAAATGAGTTCACATATATATGGAAACTTGATAAGTGACAGAGATGTCATTGCAGAACACTAGGAAAAGATAAACCGTGTTAAGATAATTAATAGCCATATCCAAAAAATAAATGGAGGTTACCGGGGTAGCTCAATCATTTGAGTGTCCAACTCTGGATTATGGCTCAAATTATGACCTCAGTCATGAGACTGGGCCCCATGTGGGGCTCTGCACTGAGGGAAGGGGGATTCTCCTTCTTCCACTCTCTCTGCCCCCTCCCCCAGCTCACACACTCTCCCTTAAATAAACAAACAAGTAAATAAATAAAGGAATAAAGAAAGAAAGAAAGAATAAGACCCTCTTCCATGCCAGGTCAATTAAGGATATGTGTGTGTGTGTTAGAGTGTCTGCGTGTGTGTGTGCACACGCACACACGTGTGTAAAATAAATTTGGGAGTGTCAAACAATTTTTATAGAACATCAAACTATAAATTATAAAGAATAGTTTGATAGATTTAATTGTCTCAATCTTGAACGTATTAAAAGACATTATTTTTTAAAATAAAAAAAGTAAAAATATAAATTATAAACTGGGAAAAGATATTGTAACATAAATAACCAATACTAGATTAGTAAGCAGACTATATAAGAACTTTCTTACATATTTAGAGAATTTAGAACACAAAAAAAACCCAAATGCAAAATGGATAAAAGACAAGAACAGATGTTTCACAAAAGAGGAAATAAAAATATTGATAAACAAATAAAGGTCTTTTTGACCTAATTAATTTGTCAAAGAAGTAAACTGAACCACAAAATACAATTTTCACAGGCCAATTTGGCAACTGTTTAAAATTCGAACACAACCAAATATTGGGAAAGAAGTGGAACAATAGCGGATCTTGTATTCTACTTATATTGAAAAATAATTGTATTCTATTTTGGAAAGTAACTTTCCTTTCCCTAGCAATACTAAAAACTGTGCATGATCTCAGTTAGCAACATCATTCTTTTTTTCTTTAATGTTATTTTTTTTTTAAGAGACTGAGAGAGACAGCATGAGCAGGGGAGAGTCAGAGAGAGAGGGAAACACAGAATCCGAAGACAGGCTCCAGGCTCTGAGCTAGCTGTCAGCACGGAGCCCAATGTGGGGCTCGAACCCATGAACCGTAAGATCATGAGCTGAGCCGAAGTTGGATGCTTAACCAACTGAGCCACCCAGGCGCCCCAGCAATATCATTCTTAAATATATGTGTGCATTTCAGAACTCTTTCCACACAGGCAGCAGCACAAGAGATATCTGGCAGGATAGTCTCAAACTGGAGCCAACTGAAGGTCCATCAAGAGTAGACAGATGAATATGCTGTGGTTTCATTACACAATGAAATGCTGCATCACAGTGAAGACATCCATCGACATAGATGAATCCCATAAATAGTGTGGAACAAAAAAAGCAAGTTGTAGAAGATTAAACATAGATGGGATTTTTAGTATAAAATTCAAAATCATACAGCGTTAAATAATATATTATTTGGGAATATATACAAAGAGTAAGACTATATAGAAAAGCCAAATATTAATAAAGAAACCTTATCTCTGGCATTGAATGTGGGAGGCACAGCCAGCGAGGACTAGAGGCAGTCTCCATGGAATTGGTAATACGCTAGCTCTTAAGCTTGGTGGTAGCTCTAGGGAGTTGCGTTACACATATTATTCTTCATTATGTTACATATACTTTATATGTATGGAATATTTCAAAATAATTTTAATGAACTTGTGGGATCCAGGGAAGACTAATAAGAAGTTAAGAGAAGTTTGATGAGAGAGGAATTCTTTATATTCTGAGAAGCTACCCAAGCCAGTTGTTTCTCTCCTCTTCCAGAAAATGTGGTATGCAAATATAAAATCTGGAATCACTTCAATTATTCTTCTTCCCCTTGAAAAAAGGAATAGCTCTTAGGATCAACCTCACATTACAGTCCCCCAAATATAGAAAAATCAAACTGGTATCATGGTGATGCTGTTAAACTACTAAATCAAATCAATCCTAAAGCATGCACTACCAGTGGATAAGCTAGATATATACATCACCATATTTCCTTGCTGTTTAAAAAAACATAAAAACTAGAGGAGGTGATTTTCTTAAATACTAAGAAAACCATCAAGTAAACAGAAAAGATGTATGTACACCCACAGAGGCTCCAGTAATGTCCAGGAAAGGCCTCAGGATGGTTCCTATGCACCATCTGGGACCAGAGACAACTGGTCTAGTGTAGACAAATGAGCAATGATCAGAACTAACTTTGGCACAGCCCCAACAAAGCCCAAGGTGACACTTCCTGCCACCCAGGAGGGACGAGCTTTAAAATCAGAAATTAACATTTCAAATAATAAAAAGTGCTATTTCTGACTTTGTAGACCAAGATTCAAACCTGCTACATTGGCAAAGCTCCAACACAGAATTTCTCAAAAGTAAGCTTTCGAGAACACTACTCCCTTGTGAAGAAAGGTTTCATGGTTATACAGGTTTAGGAAATGTTGTGTGCTAACAACCTGCTCTTACTGATTCACAATGCACCTTAGAAAATTAAAGCCCTGCAATGAATCTTTCCCTAAATGCATTTAAGCAATGAACTTTTCTAGAGGAACATCTATCACAAGCTGAGAAACTGTAATTGCTAAACACATTTTAGAAGACACTGTCACCACACAGCATAGGCAGCAGCCTCTCTGTCTATAGGCATGCCGTACGACCATCCTCTCATGCCATATACAAAGCAGAACTCAAGGCTCCATCTATTGCCACCTCAGAGAGTGACATTTTTCCATTCCCTAGTGAGGCAATGGCCTTCTGCCAGGTTTGAATTCACCACAAGATGAAGTTTGACATTCTCCAATGTTGAGTGCTTCTGCTGTCATAGTAACAAACCGTTGGTGAAAGTCTCCACCAGTAACTGCTTCATCACAGGGGTCTGTCAAAAGCACCCTCTAAAAGCATCCCGTCGACCCCCGGACCCTTAGAATGCCTATGTTTGCATTTACTGTTTCCTTCAAAGATTAGAAATTGGACCGAGAGGACTGGGGCTAATATTTTAAAAATAATATCGGAATCATATTAGAATTTAATAACTCCGAACTATAGAACTGCTGACATTCTTTTATTGATTGAAGAAGTTTGGGCCGCAGAAATAGCTTTAAGTCATGTTCCACTCAAGGTTTTTGAATTGCTTACTAGTGGATTCCTGATGTGGAATGATGAGTTATGGGAGAAGAGGCCGATCAGAGATAAGGTTGAGCGAAGTGAAATGCCTGAATTACTGGAGGCTGGGAGAGGTTGGGCAAATTCATGAAGAGGGCTGGTGCTGGCTCCTGCATGCTGTGCTATTAAGAGTTTCAGAGACAGAGCGCACAGCGGGATCCTCCCAACTTCACTTTGCATAGCAGGTGTGTTCTTAAAAGGCCATGGGTAAATTAGAATCTTTCTAAAAACTTTAAAAATTTACTATGAGTTAGAACAGGCTCAGAGTCCAGTATCTGAGTTGGAGAATTAGGATAAAACTTGTAAATAATATATAGTATATATGTATGCACTTGTGCATACATATACAATCTAAGCATAGTTTGAAGAGGCTTTTTCATTATTGAGTGAGGACAAGGGAAAATTCTCTCTATTGATCCGTTTTACAAAGACTGAAAGGAAAATACTATAATATTAACTATGTCTGACTTTAGATGTGGTGATTATGGCTAGGCTTTTTCCTCCTTTTAGTTGTATGTACTCTCCAAAGTTCCTGTGATAAATGGGATTCTCACTGCTGAGCCATGTAACATGTTCCCACTGAATGAAGTCATGAGGTGCCACTAGCTTTGGAAATGGCCAGAGACCTCCATAGTATACACAGCAGAAGAGTGGCACAAGGTCCATGTGTGGGGAGGTCACCTTCCAGGAACCTCATTCCACCATATGAGTATAACAAAGTTTACCTCCATATCTTGAGGGGATATTTAGATTGTTTCCAATTGCTCCCTATTGTAAATCAAGCTAGGATGTAAATCTTGGCTCAAATATTACCTTATTCTTTTTTAGAATAAAGTCTCAAAAGTAAGATTAATGGATTGCTGAATATTAATGTCCTAAAAATTTCAATGCATATCACATATTGCTTTGCCTGTTGCTTTCCAGATTGATATACCAAATAATTCTACGAAGAACGTACAAGCAGGTCTGTCTTAATTTGTTAGCTTTACATATTAAAATTTTTATTTAACCTTTACCAATTTGACAAACAGAAAATGATGTCTCATTCTAGGTAAGTTTTCATCTTCTCAGATTCCCAGGTTATACCTTTTCTCCTGTAAGTTTATTGGCCATTGGTATTTCCTATGTTTTGAATTGTAACTTCTTCTCTCAACTCCATTATCCATTAGTGTTTGGGTTTTTTCCCCTCAAGATGTACATAAACTTTTTTACATTAAGCTTATTCATCTTTTGTCAAATACGTATTGCGAATGTTGTGGTTGTGTTGTGGTTATGGTCTGGTTGTGTTTTAATTTTTTATGTGATGAATAGTATGTCATACCCCTATTTTTTCTTTGCTTTTAAACCTTCAAAATCCCTCTCTGTTCAGTGATCAAATAAATACTCACTAAATTTCCTTAGAGTTTTTATGATTTTTTTTCATTTAAATTCTAATCCATCGAGATTTTTATTTCTGTCTACGATATGCGTTGAAAATAGAACTTGATGTTTCCCCAGATATCTAATTTTCTCAACATTCTTTTCCTGGCAGTACCCTCTTTATCAAATATATTGAATTATTCTATGTACCAGGATGTAGTTTTCTTATAACAGAGAAAATGTTATAACTTTTTTAAGTTTATAAATGTAATGAACATTTTGTCACTGAAAGGACCATGACCGGTCCCTCAGAACATTTTTTTCAAATGGCCTCTCTTCTCCCCAAACGCTCCCATTTTATGTTATGTAAATACTGATCCAGCCATCAAGTTTCCCAAAGCAGAGTAACCTCCTGTTCCCATTTTATGTAGGCTCTGTTACTCGTCCCCTCTCTGCAATGCCCACCAAATAGTGAGGATGCTGAGCTACCCCTATCTTCTCAATGCTCACAATCGCGAGGGCAAACACATTGATCAGTCAGTCAGTCCCAGGAGGGTTCTGTGGGGTGGCTGGGACAGGGGAGACTTGCAAGTTTAAGAACAGGACACTTGAAGATAGAGGTGAGGGGAATGTAAAATGAATACATCAAGCTGTCTTCTGGGGAAAAAATTAAAAAGAGCATTCTTCTCTGCTGGTGCTCACTTAAAGTGACATCAAGTTGAAAAGTGATCCATGGTTCAAATATAAATGTAATGAAAGAACACTGGACTACAAACAAGGAAACCTGAGGCTCTGATCCTGATTCTGCCTCTAATGACCTTGGACAAGTCAATGAACTTCCTATGACCTTGGATCTCTCATCTGTAAAATGAAGGGCTTGACTATTAGAGGATGCAGTTTGGAAGTTCACAGGCCAATCATGCAAATGTATTTAGTTTGGCTCATATAGTGTTTTATTTTTTTTTAATCCAATAGAGCATAGCATTCTGTTTCTAAAAGCCTCTGCTGTCATGCAGCTGGTTTCACTTACTCGCGTTCCCTATCTGGCTTTAGAATAGAGCTAAATGACCCCTAACGTCCCTTTCTATGTTATAAATCTATCAGAAATCCATGTTAACTGTACCTCCGAAGTACCGTGGAATCTGACCATTTCTTACCTCCTCCATTGCTACCGCCCTGCTCCAAGCCACCAGCATCTCTCACCAGGATTGTTGTAATGGCTTCCTAAGGGGTCTCCAGACTTCCAGCCCAGCTCCGCTGTGGTCTTTTCCCAGTAGAAAGCCAGAGTAGTCTTTTTAAAATATAAGTAAAGTCATCACTCAAATGTCACCTAATCAGGGATACCTACTCTGACCACCCTATTTTAAACAGCAATCCTGGGGCACTCAGGTGGCTCCTTTGGTTGGGCATCTGACTCTTGATTTCAGCTCAGCCCATGATCTCATGGTTTGTGGGTTTGAGCCCCCACATTGGGCTCTGTGCTAACAGTAAGGAGGGAGCCTGCTTGGGATTCTCTTTCCTTCTCTCTTTCGGCCCCGCTCACACACACTCTCTCAAAATAAATAAATAAATAAACTTAGATAGATAGATAGATAGATAGATAGATAGATAGATAGATAGATAGTAATCCTTTCCCCTATGCTCCTGACCCCCCTTACCCAGCTTCATTCTCCACATAGAACTGTCCCCTCCTCACATATTATGAAATGTACTTCTATGTGTGGGTTTGGTTTTGGGTTTTGTCTGCTTTGTCCAACTAGAGTACAAGATCACTGAGGACAGGCGTTTGTATCTGTTTTGTTTCGTGGTTGCTATAGCCCCAGTGCCTGAAATAGAGACAGGCACACAGGGAATACTCAATAAATAATTGTGAAGAATTATGAATCTATGAATAATTTCTCTGCCTCCTAGAATAAGCTCTTTTGGTTCCAAGAAGTAAAATCAGTTAAGTGTCATTTCCAAATGGAGCTAGGATCCTCTCTCCTAACCCTTACCGTTGCAGCAAACCACTTTAAATCTACTCTAAAGCCTGAAAAATTCTCAGCAAGGAAGTCACTTGCCAAATCAATGAGGGTTGGGAAGACTTTCATGTGATAAGCAGGCTGGTCCTTTATTAACAGCAGCCCACAAAGACATGAGTTCAAACAGGAGGGAGACGTCTTTTCCACAGCCATCAAGTAAGAAATCAATATGAGGATTAGTTTATAAAACAAACAAGGCAGCCCATTCCAAAAAGCGGACTCGGTGATGCTCATATGAAATAGGTCAAAGTTACTGATTTCATCCATGTTCTTTGAGCCCATCATCCCTCGGGACCATCTCCAGGTCTGTTTGCTAAATTCAAGCCTGCTGACAATAGGATCTTTTGTTTCTCAAGAGTAATATATCCTCTTTCAAAGACTGGAAAAGGTCAAATCCCCCTCCCAACCGCCCTCAGGGCAGCCTCTCCATCCCACCAAAAGCCAAAACCCTGAGCTGCTTGCAACAGCTTTTCGATAAACCTCTTTCAAGTGTGGGATGACTGAGCACACGCTCCTCTGGCACAGGTGACCACTGTCACTCCACCTCCCCCTGCCCCTTGGGCTCCCTGCTGCTCCCACCCTTCCCTCCTTCTCTGTACCTCTCATCAACTGAGGGTGTGGCTTACGGACTTTCATTTCACAGACCAACACAATCTAGAAATAAAGAAATAAAGAGAGATGGGAGGAACCATTTTAAGGTTGCCAACTTTTTATTTGGTCAAGCAAATGTACTCTTTCTAAAATGACCTCCTTGGCTGGATATTCTGACACACTCACAGGCAGCACTAGGTACATAATCGCAAAATGAGGTTAGTAAATTTAACTCTATGACATACTTGTTTGTTTGTTGGTTTGTATTCTCATAGCATGAAATACAGGTCAGAGAAATTTCCTCAGGTACCAGCATTTGGGAAGCACTAATGTAAATGCTCCTGAATTCCTAAGCTGGGGACAAAATCTCAGAGTGAGCCTGGCATTGGGAGCATGGCCATGAGCCTAACTTGATGCTTTAGATAAGGACAAAAGAGAGGAACTCAGCCTTGCTGGGTTTCAGGCACAAATGCATTTGGGTTCCCTGCTAAATGCTCCAGAGCAGTTAGTCTGGGAGAGAAAACAGAGCGCATTAGCAAGGTCCTGGATTTTGAACAGTGTATTCATAGTGGATACAATATGGTCTGGCTCTTTATAGAACTAAGCAACTAGCCTTCCTTTTTCTTAATCCTTTCCAAATCCTTCAGTGGCTTTTGCTGATCAGCAAAACAGCACTTGGCAAGTGACCAAATATGCATAGCCTTATACTAAAAGAGCCACGGTAGGATAGTCAATCCCATTATAACTGGGCAGCTACCAAATAAAACTTTAAAGCAGACAGTGCAAACCAGTGGTGCACAGGCTGAATACGGCAGCCAAATATTTGGGGGTAGAGGTGGGGGTGAGGATGTACAAAGTAAGAAATACATACATATATGTGTATATATATTTCTGTGTATATGTGTGTGTGTATACATATGTGTGTCTATATATACACACACAAATAGTTGCCTATGTTTCAGAATTGTAGTATTTACTTAAGACTTGATTTGATTTCTCTTGAAAAATCTAAAAATTTAGCAACAATAGGCTCTCATTCCAGTGTGGCCACCAGTGCCCGGAGCTGGGCAGGGATGAGTCATGCCCTCTTCTCTGGGCTGAGTCATTTCATTACCAGCCTGGAGTCTGGAAGCATCTGTGTTGATAACCCCTGGCTTCACGTATAGAAGGTTATTTATACACTGCCTAATCCCTAAAAGGATTGAAAGAGGCTTAGAAAAGACAGACAACAAGAAGAAAGGGGAGGGAGGAAAAGAAACAATGCAATGGAGCCAGGAATAGGGTCATGACCCACAGTGTCTACCATACAAGTCTACACTTAACTGGAGATGGGCTGCAAATTTAGTTCCTAGCTTCTCCACAGATGACCAGAGCTTAGAGCCTGAGATGAAAACAAAGTCAGATTTTCTCCCTTTAGGGAAATACAGTCTTTCTAGAGCGATACCACTAAATCCCATGAAGCGATTAAACATGAGACAGCAATACAAGACATCATAAAGTGTCCAAATGTGTGGTATTAGTGATAAAGTAACTTGAGTGGTCCCTGGAGGCCTAGGGGTCTGACCAAGGAGCCCTCAGTTGGGCCTCTGAAGATGGGCACCACACCTGGAGCTGAATGAAAACAATCGTGTCCAAACAAGAGGAGAAGAGAGTGTCAAATCCATTCTGCCGTCAGGCACTGCCCTTAATTTCCAGCAGCTCTACTCTTCTTCCTGAAGTGTTTTCTTGATTTGGGTTGTTGTCAAACTATGAGAAACAGGAAGCCAGTTAAAAATGAAATGCCTCTTAGAGTTTAGTGCCTAAGTACCTCTGCTTTGAGACTTTGGGAGCCAATTTCTTTCTCTCTCTTCAAATCAAGATGCCTCACGCATGGCTTTACTGACTTGTTTGGCATGGGGGCTGAAGGGAAAGGCTGATTGCCACTAGGCTGGGCTCAGAGAGGGAGGGTCCCACTCAGGGCCACAGTCACTGGCCCGGCTCCGGCACCTCAGCGCGAGGTACTGCTTTTCCTTTCTCTCTGTCTTAAATCTGCATCAAGCATCATCATAAAGATACATTCTGGCAACTACTCAAAAATCCCACCTCCATTTCTGGATGTCACTGATGTAGAATTTTGTGGGGCCTGAGTGAAATTAATGGCAAATCCATGTGGCAAAGTAAAACAAATCTTGAATTAACAAACAGCACCACTACCACATCTCGGTTTATTAGTGGAGAAAGATATATTTCGTGCATTTTCTTCAGTTCAACACCTTATCTGTATCAAAATGAGGAACAAAGAGCTTATCACATCAATAATGGAATTTCAAGCAGCTGTGGGGACAGGACTACAGTTTTCCTCCCCACATAAATGGAGATCTGTGAGCTCTACAGGGAAGGGGCTCTCTCCAGACAAATCAATTAAAAAATTATAAAGCATTTTGGTCGCTGAGTCAGATGGACATGAGAACACTGCGTACCGCTTCCCTTCCTCTCTGTGCTGCAGAAGGTAGAAAGTTGAAATCTTTTTTCATGAGATATCGACTACATCCTCATATCAAAGCAGCCACAGTCATTACAGAGTCTGCCAGTATTTTCTGTAAGAAACCCTATCTAGGGAGGATTTACAGAATATTGGCTGCTTTCGATTCACAAAGAGCTGATTTTAAATCCAGGGTCTCGGCTGCCATGAATTCATTTCATTTGCATATCACACATAGTCAGAACAAAGCCATTTCTCGGGCCCCAGACCGTCAGCAATCTTACAGGGGTGACAATTAAGATAACAGTAGACTTTCTTCAGAAAATATGTATTTTTTAAAAAAAATCTGAGAATCATAAAGATTGGATTCATAGTCCGCCTCAGGACTCACATATTTTCCTTCAGAATCTTGATCTTATTTTCAGCTGGGCCCTGGAGAAAAGGTGGTCAAGGTCCGGGAGTGTAGCTGCTCTTCTCTAGTAGAGGAGGAAAGGGGAGGAGGAGGAAATTACAGTGAGGAATGCAGGTCTGCCTCATCCGACTTTGGACAGTGGCAGGACAGACCTTAGGATGAGAAGGAGGGTGACAGAGCAAATGACTTAGCAAGATCCCAAGTCAAATGGAAGAGTGACCAAGTCCAGAGAAGTCACTACCAGCCTGAAAGAGATGGAGAGTCCCATGGGTCCATCAAGCAAGGGGCCATGATCAAGAAGTCAGGCTTTGAAGACTCAAGCCTGGAGAAAGTGATCGGGGACAAGGGGTCAGGGACCTAAGTCAAAGAGGTCAAGATGTAGGAAGGAGACCTTAACCCAACGCTGTCTGCCATTGCTCCGTATGGTATGTGCTAGACAGCTCGGTTGCAAGCGTACCCTGAAAGCCCCTGTTAATCACTATCTTGAGAATGTGGAGATACTGTCCTCCCTCTATATTGCCATCAAGCAGAACATATAGAAGAATGTGTTGTATTCAGTGTTTGAGGTCAGGGGCTCTGTCCTTTGTAATAAAGATTGCCTGGATGGCAGCTCTTGACCTCCTTGGAACCTGGTTGCACAAGGAAGGGAGAGGCTACAGATAGTTGCTAGGCTAAGCAGCTACACTATAAGAGTTAGCTGCACATAGATCCCAGCATAGATGCTTTGTCCAGTTAGCTGCTCCTGGACTCCCTGTACATCAGTTTTCCCAATAAACTTGTCACATTCCCTGCTTCCAATCTTTTCTTTGGGTTCACTAGACCACACCCCACCCTTGCTTAGAGTCTGTTGGGGTGTGAGTGCACAGCCCCACAGACATTCTGGGCTAAAAGAAGAGTTAGAATTCTCTGGAAAGATGTGGTCCTTGGCCAAGGTGGGGAGCTGGCTGGAGCAGAGGGGCTTTGGCTGCCACTGCGGGGCCCCAGTCCAGTTCTCTCACCACCCACCAGGCTGCCCCTCAAAGAGATCTGAGCCTGGGCCCCCAGGGGATACAACCCAAAAACATGGCTTCCCTGGGCCATTTGTGACTGGTCCTATAGAGCCGCTGAGCTTGAGATTGTAGGTGGCCACAGCATCTAACACATGGCTGGAGAGGCAAACCAGATGAGAGGGCAGGCTTTCTCAACATTCTAGATCGTTTCTGCCTGCAGTGAGACTGAGGGGAGCAGAGTTAGTGGCTGGAGCACTCACAGGAAGGATGACAGCTTAGATGGCTGGTGAGAATCTAGCCAGAGAAGGGAAACGAGAACTAGAGAAGGCATCTACTGAGCCAGCGGTTAGACAAGGCCCTAAGAGCAGCTAACTCAGCTCCTCTAAGCTTCAAAGGGCCTTGCCTTTATACACAGAAGGCCACATCTGCTGTCCAGGAGACTGTGCTCCATATCTGATAATAGTAAATCTGTTCTTAGCCAGGAATCAGGAATGCAGGGTCTGGTCCCAAAAAAGGAGAGATTTCAGGCTCTACTTCCTCTGAGACAACTTCCTTGAAGACCCAACATCTTTCTGGTACAAAGGCAACAATCTTAGCAGTGGGGACTAAAAGAAATCTGTGAGGGAAGGAGCCAAGATGGCGGAGAGGAAGGGAGCTCTGTAAAGTTCGTCTGCCCCATTTATTGAACTGAGAAGGACATTACATTCATCTGCAAGAGAAGAAGGAGAAAATACGGACTCCAGAAAGAAGACAACCTCAAAGATACCTGAGTGAGTGAGTGCGAACTGGGGAGATTGGAAAACAGGCCAGCCTGAGATGGGCAGGGGAGGTGAGCCCCAGCCCAACACGGGGCAAGCGCTCGGCGCCTGAGAGACAAAGGGAAGAGAAAGAGAAACTGAACACGCTCATAGTACTGTCTCTGGGGAAGAGATAAAGAAATTTTAACCGCACTTGGAGAGAGAAACTCTCACTCCACATATAACTGTTGGTAACCCAAATCCCGAATGCAGGTGGCACAAGGGAAAGAAAAGCTTCCAGCCCTGAGCCACCCTGGAGGGGAGTCTGTGGCCGTGGTGGCAGCCCCAGGGGCGCTCACTTCTACCTCGGCTACAGGAGTGGGAGCACGCACCTTATTTCCACGGTGCATCTCGCCTCCAACATTGGCTGCACGAATCACAAATACTGGGTGCCAACAGAGAAAGAATAGCCCCCACTCCTATGTGATCCTGGAAGGGAGTTGGTGGCAGTGGAGGCCAGAGCTCCTGCTTCAGCTGCAGGAGCGCGCAGCCCATTTCCGGCAGCGCCCAGGGCCTCCAGCACCAGCAGCATGAATCAGGCTGGCTCCAAGAGACACTGCTCCCTCCCCCTACGCTATCACTATTCTCGCTGGGGCTAAAAGTCAACAGCGGTGTATGTGAGGGTGTGTATTTCACCTCCTGTTGCGCACCCTGCCTCAGGCAGCACACCTCACCTCAGGCAGTGGCAGCGCAAATCCCGGCCTGAGCCTGGAGAAACTGATTCTTCACCCTAAGAAGCCAGCCACCAAAGGAAGTACATCTCCTCTGTGGTAGCATAAAGTGCATGGACTAGGACTTTGAACCAAGGCAGGCCTGGAAAATACAACTTGGCTCAGCTGTGGCAGAAGAAGTTCGAACTCATTAGAGTGGCCTACAGTGCTCAGTTCCAGTGGACCTTGGGGTGCCCCCATTCTACTCTCTGCAGCCACCAAGGAGAAGCCTCTGAGAGCAGTCCCCCCAAGGCCTATTACACCAAACCATGCCTATCCGCAAGGGGGAGATGCTGCTTTTCTTTTTTTTTTTGCTTTTTTCTTCTTTTTTCTTTTTTTTGTACTTATTTTTTAATATTATTACCTTATTACCTAAAATTTTTTAAAATTATTACTCCTTATTTTCCTTTCTCCTTTCTCCCTCTTTTTTTGTCTTTCTTGCAATCCAGATATATTCTCCTATATCTCATCCTTATCTCTCCCCTCAACTGGTCATACACGTTTAGACTGTCCGTTGTCCTTTTTTGTCTCTGACTCGCTTTATTTTTTTCCTAATCTTCTTTTTGTCTCTTTCCTCTCCATTTTCGTTCTTTCCTTTCCCCCTTTTAATTTGCTTGTTTGTTTCATTTGTCTGTGCTTCTGTTCCCTCTGCGTTTGCCTGTTTTCTTTCTTGGGGCTACAGCAAGAAACAATCCAAAGTATGCATGATGACGAGTCCCAAATATCGCTGAGAAGGGAAATAAAATATTCAAAAGCACAACAAAAGAAACTCAGAGAGACCATTAAAAAAACATATCCTGAAATGACAAGCCTGGACAGACAATAAGCATCCTTTAACAGAGCAATATTAACAGGTACACAGTGCACAATGAGCTTTTTAAAGCTGACAAGGGACAGAAAACTAGCAAAAGTGACAAAACGAAGGAACTCTCCCATGAAGAACCTCCAGGAAGAAGTTACAGTCACAGAACTGCTCAAGGCAGATCTAGACAACATACGAAATCAAGAATTTTAAAAACTTGTCATAAAAATAATCACTGGGGTTGAAAAAAGCATCAAAGAAGCAACTGAGACAATGACTAGGCACTTTGAAAATAGGTGTGATGAGTTTAAAAAAGGGTATAAATGAGGTAAATAATAAAATGGAGGCAGCCACCTAAAGGATTGACGAGGCAAAGAGAAAAACAGGGAAATTAGAAGATATAGTTATAGCAAAAGAGGATGCTGAAAAAAAAAGAGAAATTGATCCAGGAACAGGAAAGGAGAATTTGAGACCTGAGTGATACAATTAAACGGAACAACATCTATATCATAGAAATTCCTGAAAAGGAAGACAGAAAAGTCCTGAAGGGATACTAGATCAAATTATAACTGAGAATTTCCAAAATCTGGGGAAAGAAATAGACATTCAAATTCAAGAGGCACAAAGAACCCACTTAAGACGTAATTTGAATCAACCTTCGGCACAACATATCATTGTGAAACTGGCAAAATATAAAGATAAAGAGAGAATTGTGAAAGCAGCTAGGGAGAAAAGGGTCCTCAAATACACAGGGAAACCTATCAGAGTGGCCAGAGACCTATCTAATGAAACTTGGCAGGCCAGGAAGGAATGGCAGGAAATCTTCAATGTGATGAACAGAAAAAACATGCAGCCAAGAATCCTTTATCCAGAAAGCCTGTCATTTAAAATAGGAGAGATAAAAGTGTTTTCAAATAAACAAAAATTGAGAGAATTCATGACCACCAAACCAGCCCTACAAGAAATCCTAAGAGAGACTCTATAAGGGAAATGTTGCAAAGAATACAAGGTGCCAGACACACCACTATAAACACGAATTCTATGGAGAACACAATGACTCTAAACCCACATTTTTCAATAATAACACTGAATGTAAACGGACTGAATGCTCCAACCAAACGACACAGGGTAGCAGAATGGATAAAAAAACAAAATCCATCTATTTGCTGTCTCCAAGAGACTCATTTTTGACCTAAAGATATCTTTAGGTTGAAAGTAAAGGGATGGAGAAATATCTATCATGCAATTGGAAGCCAAAAGGAAGCCAGAGTAGCCATACTTCTATCAAAGAAACTGGACTTTAACATCAAGGCAGTAACAAGAGATGAAGAAGGACATTATATAATAATTACAGGGTCTTTCCATCTGGAAGAGCTAACAATTATAAATATCTATGCGCCAAAGGTGGGAGCACCCAAATACATAAAACAATTAATCACAGAAAGAAACAATCTTATTGACAAAAATGTGCTAATTGCCAGGGACTTTAATACTCCACTGACAGCCATGGATAGATCAACCAAACAGAAAATCACTAAGGAAAAAAGGGACCTGAACGACACATTGGAACAGATGGAATTGATAGATATATTTAGAACTCTGCAACCTGAAGTGAGGAAATTCACCTTCTTTTTGAGTGCACATGGCCCATTCTCCAAGATAGATCACATACTGGGGCATAAAGCAGCCCTCCATAAGTATAAATGAATAGAGATCATACCATGCACACTTTCAGATCACAATGCTATGAAACTTGAGATTAACCACAGGAAAAAGTCTGGAAAACCTCTAAAAATGTGGAGGATAAAAACCACCCTACTAAAGACTGATTGGACTAATCAGGCAATTAGAGAAGAAACTAAAAAATACATGGAAACCAATGAAAATGAAAATACAACAATCCAAAATTTCTGGAATGCAGCAAAGGCAGTCCTAAGAGGAAAGTGTATTGCAATCCAGGCCAATTTCAACAAACTAGCAAAAGTGCAAATTCAAAATTTAACAGAGCACCTACTGGAACTAGAAGGGAAGCAGCAAGAGCACCCCAAACCCAGAAGAAGAAAAGAAATAATAAAGATCAGAGCAGAAATAAACAATATCGAATCAAAAAAAAAAAAACCACAATAGTGGAGCAGATCAATGAGACCAAGAGATGGTTCTTTGAAAAAATAAACAAAATTGATAAACCTCTAACCAGGCTCCTCAGAAAAGAAAAGAGAGAGGACCCAGATAGACAAAATCATGAATGAAAAAGGATCTATTACAACCAATCCCTTAGAAATACAAGCAATCACCAGAAATTACTATGAAAAATTATATGCCAACAAACTGGAGAAACTAGAAAAAATGGAAAAATTCCTAAATGCACATGCACTGCCAAAATTCAAACGGGAAGAGATAGGAAGCATTCATAGACCGATCATCAATGAAGAAATCAAATCCGTTATCAAAAATCTCCAAACGAATAAGAGCCCAGGGCCAGATGGCTTCCCAGGGTAATTCTACCAGACATTTAAAGCAGAGCTCATACCCATTCTTCTCAAACTATCCCAAAAAATAGAAATAGAAGGAAAACTTCCGAACTCATTCTATGAAGCCAGCATCACCTTGATACCCAAACCAGACAGAGACCCAGCAAAAAAAGAGAACTACAGACCAATATCCTTAATGAATACAGATACAAAAATACAGGGCTGGGTCAATATTTGCAAATCCATCAATGTGATACTTCACATTAACAAAAGAAAGGATAAAAACCATATGATCCTGTCGATAGATGCAGAAAAAGCATTTGACAAAATACAGCACCCTTTCTTAATAAAAACCCTTGAGAAAGTCGGAATAGAAGGAACCTACCTAAACATTATAAAAGCAGTTTATGAAAAGCCCACAGCTAATATCCTCCTCAGTGGGGAAAAACTGAGAGCTTTCCCTTTGAGATCAGGAACATGACAGGGTTATCCACTCTCACCACTGCTGTTTAACATAGTGCTGGAAGTCCTAGTATCAGCAATCAGACAACAAAAGGAAATAAAAGGCATCAGAATTGTCAATGAAGAAGTCAAACTTTCACTTCTCGCAGATGACATGATACTCTACATGGAAAACCCGACAGACTCCACCAGAATCCTTCTAGAACTGATTGATGAATTCAATAACGTTGCAGGGTACAAAATCAATGTACAGAAATCAGTGGCATTCCTATACACCAATAATGAAGCAGCTGAAAGAGAAATCAAGAAACTGATCCCATTTACGATTGCACGAAAAACCATCAAATACCTAGGAGTAAACCTAACCAAGAATGTAAAAGACCTATATGATGAAAACTATAGAAAACTTATGAAAGAGATTGAAGAAGACACCAAGAAATGGAAAAACATTCCCTGTTCACAGATCGGAAGAATAAGCATTGTAAAAATGTCATTACTACCCAAAGCAATCTACACATTCAATGCAATCCCATCAAAATTGCACCAACATTCTTCTCAAAACTAGAACAAACTATTCTCAAATTTGTATGGAACCACAAAAGACCCCGAATAGCCAAAGTAATGTTGAAGAAGAAAACCAAAACGGGAGGCATCACAATCCCGGACTTTAGCCTCTACTACAAAGCTGTCATCATCAAGACAGTATGGTATTGGCACAAAAACAGACACATAGACCAATGGAATAGAATAGAGAACCCA
>NC_043707.1:80204696-80293435 GCF_006229205.1 Suricata suricatta
AACCGACAGAATGGGAAAAGATAGTTGCAAATGACATATCAGATAAAGGGCTAGTATGTAAAATATACAAGAAACTCACCAATCTCCACACCCACAAAACAAATAACCCAGTGAAGAAATGGGCAGAAGACATAAACAGACACTTCTCCAAAGAGGACATCCAGATGGCCTACAGGCACATGAAACAATGCGCAACATCACTCATCATCAGGGAAATACAAATCAAAACCACACTGAGATACCACCTCACACCAGTCAGAGTGGCTAAAATGAACAATAGACTATAGATGCTGGTAAGGGTGTGGAGAGATGGGCACCCTCCTACTTTGTTGGTAGGAATGTAAACTGGTGCAGCGGCTCTGGAAAACAGTGTGGAGGATCCTCAAAAAACTATCAGTAGAACTCCCCTATGACCCAGCAATAGCACTGCTAGGGATTTACCCAAGGGATAGAGAAGTGCTGATGCATAGGGGCACATGTACCCCAATGTTCATAGCAGCACTGTCAACAATAGCCAAATCATGGAAAGAGCCTAAATGTCCATCAACTGATGAGTGGATCAAGAAGATGTGGTGTATATATATACAATGGAGTATTACACGTCAATGAGAAAAAATGAAATATGGCCATTTGTAGGAAAGTGGATGGACCTCGAGGGTGTCATGCTAAGTGAAATAAATCAGGCAGAGAAGGACAGATACCATATGTTTGCACTCATAGGTCTAATAGGAGAACAGGAGAAACCTAATGGAGGACCAGGGGGAGCGGAAGAGGGAAAGAGAGTTGGGGAGAGAGAGGGACGCAAAACTTGAGAGACTATTGAATACTGAAAACGAACTGAGGGTTGAAGGGGAAGGGAGAGGAGGGAAAAGAGGTGGTGGTGATGGAGGAGGACACTTGTGGGGAAGGGCACTGGGTGTTGTATGGGAACCAATTTGACAATAAACTATTTAAAAATAATAATAAAAGTAAAAATAAAAAGGGTCTGTGGACTCTACTCAATAGAGACATCTTGATACTGAGGAAGAGAAGTCCTGGGAATTAGAGCTTCAGGCTCTCAGGAGAGGGAGGTGCTTCTCTAGTGCTCTGCCTCCTCAGCGACCTTGTCTGCCATTGTGGTCCCTGCAGCTTGGAGAGTTTCTCGCTGGAGAGAATGTGCCCGATATCGCAGTGTGAATGAATAAATGAATTCCACTACATCCAATTTTCCACCACTAGCTACTACTTGCAGGTGGTGAAGTGACCTCTGAACGTTACAATTTCTTTCTCTGAAAAACTGAGGGAAGTTGACCATAACCTGGAAAAGTTGAAAGAACTCTTTATATAGCTCATTCGCTTACATCCTCAAGCACGATTTTTCTAACTATGATCCTCAGACCATCTACCTGTGAAACTTGGTCCTAACCAAGTTTCTGGTTCCTAACCAGACCTACTGCATCAAAACCCTTGGCAGTGGATGTGAGTAAACACAAGAATCTGAAGTTTTCATAAGCTGCTGGTGATACTTATGCATACAATAATTTGAGAAACACTGAGATTTAATTGATTGAAAAACACTCAATACTAGGCCTTAAGTTTGAGATTTCATACACACTTTCTTTTAACCCTTATCATTATCTTGTGAGGCAAGTCTTATCCTCCTTATTTTGTAGATAAGGAAACTGAATGAATAAGAAAGTCACACAACCAGTAAGTAGCTGAGCCAGGATCCATCCCAGGTCTATCTAAAACCCACCCTCATGCTCTTACACAGGGGAATGTGTTCAGTGAATGCCTGCCACAGAACCAAGAATTGACAGAATGATCTGTGTGCCATTTTCAGTCTTATTTTACTTTAACTTTGATGAAAATGTATGCTTGTGGTGAAGAACTGAGAGCAAACCAGGTTGCATTTGTGGTTACGCGTGTTTTCACAGCCTATCAATGTGAAGAGCAGTAGGGGCAGAAAAAAGAGGGAGGAAGGAAGATAGCAACATGGGCAAATAATGTAATGTTTGTGCACTGAAATGGAATGTTACAATTGCATTTAGGAGTCTTGATTTAAAATGATTAGCAATGCTGGCTTATTACGCTGTAACAGGCTTAGAGCACGGCACTGTATCAACATCACCACCCTGTATAACCACCATAATGCCTACAGGTAACCTTGGAAGGCCAGCGCAGTCACAAGTGGTCTCCATAACTTAAATTGTGAGAACAAAACAAAACAAGACAAAACAAACCAAAAACAAAAAACATGATTCACTGAAAGCCACCATATCAAATTTTAATTGTGCTCACTCTAGCCAAAAGAAATTTTTTTTCTTCAAAGCATTTGTCAAAGTCAAACATCACCTGTGTATAATTATTCCTGAATCAAAGTAGCACTGAGGTTTAACTTTTGGATGCTGTAGATGCTCTCTTGATGTTCCTGAAAAAGCTACCAGACTTCATATAATGAGGACTAGGTAATTTATTTTTTAATCCAGAAGGACAAAGACCACTTCTTAAAAGTACCACTATGTTAGCAAGGAAAATGCATCTCTAGGTAATACAGTCTAGTAGGAAAAAAGCATTGGAGTTACAGCTGAGCATCATGGGGTATAGTTTCACAAAAAACCAGTCTGGTGTTTTTAAAGCCAAAAAAGATATCTCCATCTTATTTTAATAATCTGTCACAGTATCAACCATTACCATTTCAGAAGGATTTAATGAAGATATATTATTAATTCAATAAATATGAAACAGCCTTGAACACATAAGTTGATACTCTAATGTCACGAATCAGGATCACGTCTGAACACGACCAAGTTGGGGTTTGGATTCTAGGAGCTCCTGGCACTCTTCCTCCGCTCCTACTGAGCCACTCCACTGGAAGCTATTCCATATACCATCTCAAAGGATAGATTTAAGTAAGTGATTCCTGCAAAGCACTTTGAGCAACTCAAAGAAAGAGACATTTGAAGCACAAATTATTATTTTTATAGAACATATTACAAGAGTAGGGCAGCAGTTACTACAATTACCATTCAGTGGAGAATCTCCGTAAGTGCATATGGCAGACGTGCTTGGTGAACCAAAGTATTTTCATGGATCTTAAAGGTTTAAACTAATAACACCTATCTAGTTACTGAAGATAATTTGATGACTCTAATAGATATAGATAGATAGGTTTATTATAACAAATGAATCAGCACAGTATGAAGAAAAATGGAAGCTACTCCCATTATGCTGATGTGGCTGCCTAAAGCTAACCCCAGCTCCCTCCTGACACATTCTCTGCTTGTTCTAATAGAATTCAGACTATTACTTACGTAAGTTTCCTCATCTGTAAAATGAGGGGGACAGAGGTAATCCCTGTGCCTCCTTCCAGCTCCACAGTTTTTGTATGTTTTACAAAATAACAATCATATTGCAATGGTATGCCACTCGGGAACAAAAGCCACAGATAGAAGATAGAAAAAGAGCACGTCCTAAGTCAAAAGAAGGGTAAGCCCAACTTTGGTTTAATGAGGGATTCTAACACATAAACATAAGGAACATGTCAATGGCCAGGGATGAGCATTAGAAAAACATGGTTTTCAGAGGGGCAAAATGTGCTTATTTCACAGTCTCCAAGGGAATGAGATGCTGGAGCTGAGACACTAAACTAAGTCCGCTACCAGGCAGGTAACTGCTATTGTGAGGCATGAACATTGTGTCACTTCCCCACAGTGTTTCAGGATTACTTGCCTAAATAATCTCCTTTCTTTGTTGACTCCATGCCCACTGAGCTACCTTCTGATGAACAATTCAGTTTCCCAGTAACTTCAATAAGAGAAAGCGAGTGGGGGGAAAAGGGTCAAGAGGAGCACAGAGAGCCCTTAGTATAGGGACCTGAGATTTAACATCTCTATACAAAGGATATCACACAAGTTACTTCTGATTTATAGATCAATCATGATAAACCAGCATGTAATATTTATTGAGCACTTGCTATGTTCCCAGCACCTACTTAAGTGCTTTCCACGCATTTAATCAGGATGGAATCTTACAAGGAAAATCCCATGCTAAAATGAGGAAACTGAAGCTGAGAAAGATTAGGTATCTTACCAAGGCTTACACAGTTATGAGTGGCAAAGGACTAGAACCATAACCTCTATATTGTTCTTTCAGTTTAGTTTTCCTGAGGCAGAGACTGAACTGGATCACCTGACAATACTCACAAAATGGAAGATCAGATCTGAAACATGGTGACAGCTAAGATGCTGTCCCTGAGAACCGCTGCCTGAGGTACTCCTAGACAATGCCCTCAGAGATATGGCCTTTGGATCACCACATAACCCTGGACTCTGTGAGCCAGAGATAAAGGAGGAGCCTCCCCAACTAGAACGTGACAAATGGAAGCTATCACTCCCAAAGGTTAGGAAATACCACCGGTGAATGTTCCCTAAAATTCTGGAAAGGTTAATAGGGAATGCTCGGGTGCACCTTTTCAATCTCCAGGGAAAGGTGACATTCTGAGGGATGATAAGCCACGCTCCCCACTCTCCACAATCCACTCCTAGTCTAATAACTACCCTATGTCCTGCCGCACTGTTTAGCACATTTGCTGATTTGTTTATATTTCCACTACCGCCCCTCTCATCCCAGATTCCCTGACCTCATGCCTGAAGACTTCAACAGCCTCTTAGCTGCCTCCCTTGATTCTAGCTTTTACCACCTCTCCTTTACTTTACAGAAAGTAGCCAGAGCAGACTCTTGAATATTGTTTTCATCATATACTTTCTTAAATCATCCAAATATCAACATTGAAGGGGAGGCATCAAAATGAACAGAGCAATAGTCTCGTCTTTTAGTCCTCTGTATGTCTCTCTTTTGCTCTTATAGTAAAGGTTTCCATATCTTTACAAATACAAATTTCCATAAATTGAGCCCTATAGTACATAATTATTAAGAATGTGGCATGAAATCAGCATGGTGGCTCTGATATTGGGTAGAGCTGGGTTAGAGCTCTGGTCCCACCAACCCAAGCAAATTTGGTATATTAAAGAGTCCCAGTCCCCAGGTACTAGATGGGGATAATGAGGCCGTCTTCCTCATGGGATTGCTGTGATAATTAAGGGATAGTTGGTAACGGGTGCTGGGCACATTTTTCTGGCATATAAATAAGTGCTTGTTAAGTGTTAGCTATTATCATATCATCATTATCATGGCAATATGGCTCAGTAGTTGAGAGCCCAGAGTCATAAACACATGGTTTGGGCAAATGAAAATATGAGGCAAGATCTCTGTAAGTTTCACTCACTCTGTAAGTTTCAAATAAATGTGAAAAACATTTATTTCCTCAGCAAGATTAAACCCCTAAAGGTGCTCCATCCCAGACACTCTTGAATATGGTCCAGCCATTTGTTATGGTAAAGATACAGGAAAGAAGAGGCAAGTATGTTCCAGAACAATAGTCCTTTATCAAACCACTTTGATCAACAAATATTTATCTCTATAATGCACAAAAGATAAATGACATGGTCCTGGCCTCAGAGGACTGATGTCCTGGTTCTAGCCAGGGGACATTTTTGCTGGCTCCCTGTCATATGGTTGGTTGTTCCTGTTGTATAGCATCTGTGTCATGCCCAGCTCTGTGCTAAGCCCAGTGCACACAGTATTCTGTTACTTCTCTGGGTTGTTCTTTGAGAGCATCACTACTTCTTTCATTTTTCACATGAAGTAGCTGAGATAGAGAGGTTGGGTGGCTCATGCAAGTTCAGAGAGCAGGCGGGTGGTAAGGCCACAACCTGGACCAGGGTCCAGCTGACTCTACCACCTGGGTGCTCATTACTGGGCTTAAATGTCTCCTGATTATCCAAGCATCATCAATACTCAATTTTTATCACATGGCAGCTGCAATGCAGACAGCAGAAACTTTCAAATGGAAAATGTACCTAACTGGGAAAAAAAAAAACCCCACCATGGAATAACATGAATGCCCATCAATAATAAAAGAACAATCGATTAAATTACAGTGTAACCACCAACAAAAGAATCCTTGAATAAATTATGGTGTAACCAAACCATACTATGCAACAATTAAAAGACAGACACAAATGTATCAACCTGGATGTTCATGGTATATTATTAAGTTTAAAGAATAGAATCTCTTTGGGAGTACTTTGGTGGCTCAGTCAGTAAAGCATCTGACTCTTTTATTTTTTTAATTTATTTATTTTTGAAAGACAGAGCACTAGTGGGGGAGAGGCAGAGAGAGGGAGGGAAGGAGACATAAAATTTGAAGCAGGTTCCAGGCTCTGAGCTGTCAGCACAAGCCCAATACGGGGCTTGAACCCATGAACTGTGAGATCATGACCTGAGCTAAAGCTGGACACTTAAGCAACTGAACCATCCAGGTCCCCCAAGTGTCCAACTCTTGATTTCAGCTCAGGTCATGATCACTCAGTCGTGAGAACAAGCCCCATGTTGGGCTCCAAGCTGAATGTGGAACCTGCTTGGGATTCTCTTTGTCTCCCTCTCTGCACCTCTCCTATGCACCGACTCTCTCGCTCTCTGTCTCTATCTCAAAAAAATAAATAGACATTCAAAAAAAGAATCTTATTTAAAAAAGTAAGATTGTTAAATGAATAAGTAAAGGAATAAGGGAGACTGACACATTAAATGTAATCTGAGTCTGTCCTAATCTTCTCTTTGCTCCTTCTGATTTATCAGCAAAGTAAAATATCTTTTCAGCATAAACTGTACACCCAAGGAACATACATAAAAAAGTCTAGAGAAGTGGTTAAGAGCACAAGGTTTGCAGTCAGACAGATCCAGGTTCATATCCCATCTCTGCCACTTACCACGTGTGACCTTGGACAAGTTACCCATCTCTCAACCACAGCTGCCTCAACTACAAAATGATGACAATTATATCCCAGCTCATAGGGATGCTGTCCTGATTGAACGAGATAATGTAAAGAAAGTGTTGAGTACAGTACCTGGCACACAGCAAGTGTTCAATAAGTAATGATTATTACTTTAACTATTTTCTAATTGCCTTAGAGAACAGCCTTTGCTAAAAACAGAAATCCTTCTGCAGATTGACATTTAAAAGGCCACCACCACAAAGAATATGCTTAGGCTTCCAGGAAGGTACTTGTGAAAGCGTAGGCCTATGAATAAATGACATTTGATTTTCTATTCCAACATGTTTTCATTTCAACATTTTCCGATTAGACAGCCACATGGTGCTCTCTAGCTGCTCGGCTTCCCTCCCACATTTTCAAACCAGGACTATTTCAAATGGGAAGCATGGTCCCCAAAGCTTCCTGCTTGCCATGATCACAGATCACCCACAGGACTTTGGGTTCTAAAGCCCTGGAGCAGGTGAAGTAATTAGCTCAATGAACACAGCCCAATTATTCCGTGTGTCAGTTGGAAAAAGGAAGAAAAAACCAAAATGAGACCAAGAGTGAGAAAGGACAGATGGACCAGCCTCTATTCACCCTCGTGAGGGACACTGTAGGTTCTAGAGCAAATATATGAATGGAGAAAAGTCTTAATTATGTAGATTCCTAGATTTTTGGACAACCTCGGCTGTTTTGTAAACCAGAGCAAATAAACACAAGTTCATCAATAATGAAAATGCTACTCCCCAAACATAATTAAATTCAGCTCCAGAGTGTATGTATGCGGCACCAATTTGTATATACTAATATACAGAAGTATTACAGTGAGTCCCAAAGAGATGACGACACCCATTCCACTTGGAATTTCCTCAACGAAATCTATGGAGTACTGTGTGTGCCGATGTGTGTGCGTGTGGATGTGCTAACTACTTAAAAAGAGCTATTGGTATTAAAGTATAGACTTATCCAAGATGGTTCTAATATTTGTTAGAGGAGTTGGTTGCGGTGATGAGAACAGTTAGCATTAATTGACCACTGACTAGATGACCGGCACTATGCAGAGAGCTTCGCCCAACAATGCATGTGATATGTACTATGCATGAAGCCAGAAGAGGTGAAATTACATTCCCGGGTAGCAGTGAGTGAGGATGTAGATTCGCGCAGTCTCTGCTTGGAGCCCATGCTTTTCCCATGACATCACCTTCCTTTTATGCCTTCAGTTAGTCCTCAGTCCCCACTACATGCAGCATTCAATTTCTTCTGCCATTAGAAGTGTCGATTGCTGCAGCTGCTTTTGATTTTTTTGTAAGCAAATGGTAACCTAGAGCATTTCATTCTAATGCTCCCAACCTACGTATTTAATTTTTTCATCTCCTAAAAGAAATCATGGCCATTTCAGCTGAGCATCGTAATTCTATATTCTTTCAGAACATGCGTTCATCTTTTATTTTCCTGAATGAGGTTTGCTTATAGCATCTAAGATAGGAAAACAGGATTGAAAAGGCAGGAAGAATATAAATCTTCTCAGATAAACAAGATACTCCCATCACATTTGATAGACTTTAGAATTTTTTGATGCCCTAAGTTCACTAGAAGATTTTGGAGGAAGTAAATTCTGAAGGTCACAAATATGTCCAAAACAACCTTGCTGGTTTTTCCAGGTATGTTGTGCAACCTGGTGACTTCTATGTCTTCAATCATATTATGAATCCTGTAGTGTGTAGAGTCTGATCTCTGAGTTCATTGTGATCGCTTATTGCCAGATCTTTATTCCCAGCTAGACAGCAAGCCCCTTGGGAGCCCAAGCCCCATGTGACAATGCCACGCACACCCAGCCCTCCCACAGTGCCTTATATATATCAGGCGCTCAAAAGACATTTCGTGAAGCCAGAGACCGTACTTTGTATTTGTTTAAGCAAACTGCAACCCTCTGAAAAGCTGGCGCTCTAGAGGGCACCGCTTCCTCCCAGCGGAGCCTTCAAATGACAATAAAAATGATTTCCTTCTCCAGCAACCTGAAGCCCTGATGGCTCTGGAATTATCTGGATATGAACCCATTCATGTTAAAGGTGCCCATTTCTTTAAAAAGCTAAGGAAGTAAGGACATGAGGAAGCAATATTTGATGACAATATCTAGCCTTTCAATTTAAAGATTATGCAGTTTTATAAGGGGGTACACTATACTTTTGAAACTGAATTGCATATCTAGAAAGTGTTTAATAAATACTTATTGAATGAACATTGTCTTCCAAAAACAATGAAACTTAACACCTCATCTTACTTTACAATTGAATTTCCCTATAAAAGTTGGAGATAGGTTTATGATGAAAAACTCTTTAGATTACATGTGAATCATTTTAATTAAAGACCAATTCTGCTTGGAGAACGTTTCATCTAGATGAGAGAATTTAAACATGAAAAAGCCACTGCAATATGCTTATTGCTTTTAGATGGGACACTAAAGCTTAAAGTCACAGCAGATTTCGGGTTCATGAGAAGGGCCTAAACAGTGTCATCAAGTCAGATGCAGGCCAAATGGCCAGCCAGAGAAGCGCCACATTCTCCTATGTTAGAGTGTGATTCTGCATAAGATTCAATTTAATGAAAGGAAAAGCACTCAAGAGTGCAAAGATACTGGACAGAAAATAAAATAACACCATCGGGCTTCTATCACAGCCTTTTTTCCCAATATCATTCAGCAGAATAGCCTGTCGTTTTTTTCTCAGTTTATATCAACTGTGTAGCTTGGCCCATTTTAGAAACGACTAGCTTTCGTCAGTGAACAGTGGCTACGAGCCAAAAAGACAGGGACAAAGCATAAGCAGAGACCCAAGTGGGGCAACAGAAGAGCAGATGAAGGAGAGATTTACTGGAGTATGCATGGCAGCACATGGAGCTACTCTTGCTGAAGTGCAACTAAAGAAAAACACGTGTGAATTCCTTGGGCTAAATCAGGTACTACCCAAACCAGCGCTCTGCAAACCTAACTAGGGTTCAAAATTGCCCATGGGGCTTGTTGTAAATATAGATGGCTGAACTCCACCTCGGATTTCCTTAATCAGAATGTCTGGGGAGGGGGGAGACCTGTATATTTAACAAGTCCCTCCAAATTATTCTGATGTACACAGGCTTCACTATTAAATGCCATATCGGTGTTATTCTTGGCAATGTGAACAGATTCTAACAATGTAATTCTTATAAAGTCAATTTTCTAAAATTAAGAAGTAATCAAGATATTTTGATTGGTGATAATAAAACCGTGTATGTGCAATAGAGGTATTAAAATACCTTCCAACACCCAGGAAAGTTAACTGTCACTTTTAGAAATTGGGGATTTTACCATACGCTCTGAGACCTTCTTTATAAACATGACATCATGATGCAATCAATGCCTCCCTGTAACAATTCTATACTTGCAACAGTGAAAAAAATTTCCCGTCTCACTCATAATAACTAGCTGCTTTTGACAACTGTCAAATTTTCTCATTGCTAGGATCTGGAGATTCATCAAAATGAATTGCTAACCAGACATCTGGATTTGTAAGTTTCTTTAGAAATATAATCAGTAGCCCTGAATATGGACAGGATATTCAAAGTATTGTGAATGCCTCAGATTACTCTGATTCTAACTTTTGTGACTGGGTTTTCTCCCCCCACCCTCACTCCTGTGAAATCACTATTCAGTGTGTCCTGTTTAACTTCCATAGCACTTGTTTTCTCAAGCCTCCTGGAAATTTAAAAAAAAAAAAATCCCAAGTAATTTTATGTTTTCAGAACTTTAATCTTATTAAAACAAAACAAAATTAAAAACTCTAATGGACTCACATGTCTCTTCCAAATTATTTTTTAATTGACACAGATTTTATTTGGGGTTGACACAATCTCAGGTCACGGACACGGTGGGAAGCCATTGATGATATCACTTTAACGTGTACACCTAGCCCGCAGTAAAGCAACTTGTCCAGGAATTTTCCCTTCTCCCCGCTGTGAGTCTCTGCTCTCATAATGGGAGTCTCCTGCCACCTCTGAGTTCCAGTGTCTCTTTGTTATGATTAAAGAATATTACAAATAGCTAGCCTTCTCCTACATGAAGATTGCCTTCAAAAATTACTACAATTTTAAAAAGTGAATGGATTTGCAATCAGTTCCACAATGGCTGTTCCAAAGAAATAGAATTGGCAAGAGGTAGGGAAGACCATTACCTTTTTCCTTTCTTTTTTCAATTACAAGGGTAATTTAATACTTGTTATAACAAGTCAAATGTTTACAAAGTAGAAATATATTTTTAAACTATTTTAAAGCACCTTAATTTTTACCTTTAAAATATTAGATTCAATTTTGCTAAGTTTTATACTATAAGTGCCTGTATTTTTCTTTTCCTGATGAGTTAAATATCTTAGACTTGGGACTCCTCTATAGCATTTCCTAATTGTACTTTACTCTGTGTGTGTGTGTGTGTGTGTGTGTGTGTGTGTGTGTGTCTTACCACTGAGAGTCTTTCTTTAATTCTCTATTTTTGTCCTGTATCATTATATTTTATTTTCCTTTTCTTATATAGAAGCTCTCATAGTAGTAAATGTATTTGATTTATACTGTATTTCCTTATATCATTATGTTGCTGATTTTTACATATTATCCTTTATGCTTTCTAAAAATATTTTGGTAAGAACACTTAACATGAGATCTACCCTCTGAACAATGTCTTAAGTGTACAATGCAGCATTATTAACACTAGGCACAGCATTGTGCAGCAGAACTTAATCATGAATTTAATCTTGAACTCAATCATCCTGCATAACCGAAACATTACAGCCGTTGAATTGCACTTCCCCATTTCCCCCTCCCTACTACTGCTTTTTCCTTTTGTCCCTCTTTTCTCACTACACTTCCAGTTTTCAACTATTGTTCAGATGTAGCTATCCCTTCCTGGCATATAAGAAAAAAGGATGAAGTACTTAGCATAAAAATGCACAGCTTCTTGGTAGGAACAAGTCTTTCAACCAGAGGTAGCAAATTCATGTTCACTCAGGGAGCAGGAGGCAATAAAGCAGTGAAACAGGCAGGGAGCAATGGGGACCGTAACACACTGCACTGGAAAGCCACTTAAATATGGTTGAATTTAAATTTGCAACAACCAAATACAATATGTACAGGGGCCGAATTCAGCCTTACAGGGCCAGTTTGCAACCTCTGCAAGATTTCATTCCCAATCTCGGTTTATCTCTCTCCAGACAGGAAGTTCAATTGACTCTTTCTTATTTGCGCCAATGGAAAAGTACTATGGAACAGATAAAACAAAAGAGCACATAATTCAAAATCTGCATGCAGATGGCCTCAGTGTGCACTGCTTTTCCTACAAGATTTATCATTTAGCTATAATTTGTTCAAGCCAACCCAGCATTAAAAAATAGTTTGTATCCCTCCCAAGCCCAAATAACTCAGGGGGAATAAGGGTCAAGGAAGGTGATAAAATGGTACAGGGATGTAGTCAACATCGCAGGGCCAAACAGCTTAATATAAAATTCAGGATGGTTTTAAGAACAAGAAATTCACAGGCAGACTGTGACAATAACTAGATGCCCAGTGACTACGGGACATTGAATTTAGTCACTGAATTTAGCCTTTGCAGATGGTTGAACCTGGTAAAAGAAAAGCCAACTACAGTCTCTCCCCTACCATTTTGCCATTGTCAAGAGGGAATAATTTGTCACAAAAACAAGCCTTTGAAATTTTATCCAATGTAAACTCTGCCCACTGCTTACCAAAAATGGAAGCAACACACGAGGAGGCTAATTGTCCCTTTCTCCTATCACACACACACACACACACACACACACACACACACACACACACACAGACTTCTAACAAACAGAACAAGGGAGAAAAGTGAAAAACCGGCATGAGGCAGCCTCCCCATCCTGATAAAGGGTGACTCAGTAATTCCACAGCAGCTCCTTAATTGTAACTAAGCACACCAATATCCCACTTAACACTAGTTTCCTTCTTACAGCATTAGAGTCCCATTCTCCTCTGATCCACTTACGCCTAGAAATAGTAGCTGTCCTAAGACAGAGGAAAATCACACCCTCGATGGTATATATTTAGCATCTCTACAGCATTTTATGGTTTCAAGGTTTCTTATGACCATTTGCATGATTCCTGCCATCTGCAAAAGCAGAGAAATGAAGGCATTTGCCAAGGTCACAGAGGAAATTAACAGAATGAGAATCCAAACTTTGCCCCTTCCAGACCATTACTTCATTCACAGAAGTCTTCTACCTCATTTACCACCATTTCCCCCTTAAAAGCCAAATAGCCACGGAGAATCCTTTCAAGGATCCCAAGGTCCGTGCTGCACGCACCATCCTTCCACAGAATCCCCCTGGAAGATGCAAGTCAGTGTGTGGGGAACTGATTATACCCTAACAGCCCATGCCATCTGCTAGAATACTGGCAACTAAGAAAGTCAGAATACTCTGCGAAGAGGGGCCTCCTGTGCTAAAAGTAAATGATGCCTGATTTGCCTGCCTTATCATGTTTTCAGCCAAGCTTAGAGTGTATGTCACCATGGTGATCAGGGGTACTGTAATTCCATCAATAATTTTCCTCGGAGGCTATGCTCCAAATAAGCCCATGTTAAATGAGAAATAGGAAAAGAATTCTGTAATTTGACCAAATTTGAGATACATTCTAGCAGTGTCATGCAATATACTAAGTCTGATGCTTCACAATATTTTCGAGACCCGGTATGTTGACATAATCACTCTCTTTCTGTCATGGTTTCACAAAGCTTTGGTTCTGTGTCAGCTTGGGTTCATGTGAAGCTTTAATAGTGAAAGATTTCACGTTTTAAATGAGCTCCTCCATTTTCATGTCAACCAAAAGACATCAATGACAGCATTCTTGTCCAAGACTTTAGCACTCATTTCTACTTCCTTCTTCAGAACAGGGCTTTGTTACCAATCTACTGATGAAAATGAAGCAGAAAAAGAATTTAAGGTGGAAATAATCCTAAGCATAGACCTCAAATCTCCTGAGATTTCTTGTAAGACAAAACTATACTTGTCTCTATATTATATTTTCTTCAGATTTCTACTCTTAGAGTAAGTGTATGTGCACATGTTTCATGTGAAAATACTCACCGGTAATATTCCAGTACCATGGGCCAGAGCACCTCCAATACCACAAAGAAGCTGCACAATACAGACGTGGTCAAATTCTATTTTATATCCTCATTTTTTCCACCCCCTCCCACTGGCATTCTACCATCAAAAAGAGAATCTGATCGATCGGTTCATGACAGTAGACGGTGATTTAATTTCTGACACATGGCAATAAGGTAGACTTCATCAGCAATCTTTGATCCATGAAAGATTGCCTTATGATCCTCCCCTCCACAAACCTCATTTAAATTGAATGCTATCACAGAACAGCTTACCAATTAAATCACAATGTCTTAATATTACAGAAAATGGATTCTTAAATGCAATAACAGCATTTCTCAGCTGTGTTTACAGCCTTGGACATTGCCATTTAAATACCCCCAAAGATATAAATTCTAGGAAATTTTACTTTGCACAATTTCAGTTCACTGGCTTGAACTGCACATCTCTCTCGGCATCAGTAGCATTCAGGAAAGAGAGTCTGGTCCTCAGTCCAAGAAATTAAGAAAAGGAACTGTGCTCAAGGGAACTGGGCCAGATGAGTTATATATTCTTTTTCCAGACTAAACAATACATACATATCCTTCCAAACATACACATGAAATAGGTCCCATTTGACAACCACATGCAAGGATTTGGCTAAACATCACACAAATATTATCCTAGTCATTCCTAAAAAAAGCCTTAAGGGGAGTGGTTGTTTCCTATCTCAGTGGTAGCTATTCACATCCAGAGATGTTAGGGAAATGACCTCAAATGAAACCTATACGCCTGGATTCAAACCCCTTCAGACTCTAAGGCCAGTGTCCTTGTAACTATTGCAGTGCAATGCTACCCGTCCTATGGGCCATCTCCACGGGCCTGTGTACAACAGTTACAGAAGTGACTGCACCAAGTATGGGACCAGATGAGCCACTCCAGGCTTGGCTCCTGGCCCTCTGTGGCCAATTTAGCACCATTAAATTCCTCCTATTTGGTTTTCTGGTTTTTGTTGCCCTGGCGTAACTCTCTCCACCATCTAAACAATTAGCACATGAAAAACACTTAAACCACACTATGGACTAATTCGACATTTGGAGATGTTTGCCTGTAGGTGGGCAGTATTAATCAGATTTGGGGCAGTAAATTCAATCATCAGGACCTTTAACATCTATTCTGAGTGAAGCACTATGCTAGGTTCTGAAGCAAGACAGTTGCTGCTTATGTAGCAGCTGACAGATTTATAAGTGAAGTTTGGGGATGCAAAGAGACTGAGAGAGCAGGAAAGGGGAACAAGGGATTGGAGAATGCACTGGAGAGAGCAAGAGTGAGAGACTGGGCAGGAGAGAAACTTGTGACCAATCACACAAGTATGATAAGAACCATAACAGAAATCTATGCAATGTCCTATGGGTCTCATGAAAGATTTTGTAGAGTTCAATTTGGGTCTGAAAACTTAAAGAGTTGAGTAAGAGTTCACCAAGCAGAGAAGAAAGAGACAGGACACTCTGGGCAGAGGAAAGAGAGTGGTCAAGGGTGTCGATGTACAGAAGACAAGGATGTGACCAGAGAACAGAGAGGAATCTAGAGATGTGGGAGACAAGGCTAGAATGGGAAGCTGGGGCCAAATTTAACAGGTCAGCATAAGCTGTATAGAGAGTCTAGACAATTCTTCAGGCAGTGGAGAGTCACCGAAGACACCTTCACAAAAGGACTGGCAGCATGAGGTTACAGGTTTTGAAAAATAATTTTGGCAGAAATGTAGACCAAGGATTAGAGGAGAAAACGGGTATAAAGTCGCTTTATACTGTTTATACTGTTCAAAATCTAAACGAAGTCAGTGGGTAGGAAAGGAACATAGCAGACTGGAAGTGGTGACATGGGGGTGAAAAGAAGAGGATTTGGTAATTAGAGTTGGTGGTTTTGCCACAACCAAGAGAGTAGAACAGATGGGTGAGGGTAAAAGAGGTGAGAAAGAAGGGGAAAAGGAAGTTCCATTTTCAATGTGTGGCCCATGCGCTGCCAAGAATTCTATGTAAAGCTCTGTGGGAGGCAGGTGGCCAGTCAGGGTGGCGTCCAGAAGAAAGGTCAATGCTGTAAACACATATTTGCAAGTTGGTCATATTTGGCAACGAGTCGGTTATTGGTGACATTCAGTGTTCTCTGGGTGAAAAAAAAAAGTGGGTGTAGAGCTGTCAACTGAAGCCAGAGTACACGAAGCTGAGGAGTAAATGGAAAGTAGCTTACATAATTAGTGGATTATTTCTAAAATTTTCATATGTGCTTTTTCTATTCCTTCCAATGAGTAGAAGTTCGCTGGGGCAGGCACCATGACAGACCTTCCTAGTGTCACTGGCGCCATGGACATTGGCTGCATTAAAATGTGCAATTGAGAGACAGCAGTTAGATAAGAAGACCTTTCTCCAGACAGCCCTTGGACATGTTTTGGAAGCTCCCGAGATTGCAGACAACAGCTCTTTCTCTTTCACCTCTGCAAATGAAATTCAGGTTTCCTCCTGGCTGATGGCCTCTGCTTATTTTCCATGGATTAACACTTCCAAGTGAGCAGGAATTGACTTGCCAAGTAGTCTAATTCACTTGGCTGCTGTGTCTCACTTAAAAAGCCATTAACAAGTCAGATCAGAGAGGTGAGGAATGTCCAATTAAGGCAATTGCTGTGGTGTCCAAATGCCTAGCAGCTGTGCCCTCCTCACGCCATCAGCCTGCTATGAAAATAAGATTTGAACAATTCTTTGATCACACGGCCAAAACTTTGCCTGGAAGCCACTGAGGCCTGACAAGGGCAGGCTGGAAACCTTGAGCCATCCTCTCCTATATGCCTCTGTTTTCAAAGCCGTAAAAGGAACTTCTGTGAATTAGGCCATTCATTATTTCTTAGATGTGCCACCTAAAACACAAGTGACAAAAAGAACAATAGAACAAGTAGACGTCAAGAAAATTAAAAATTGTGTGCTTCAAAGGACTCCACCAAAAAAGCAAAAAGACAGTTCACAGAGGAAAGAAAATATGTGCATATCATATGTCTAATAAGGGACTTGTATACAGAATATATAAAGCACTCGTATAACTCAACAAAAAAGACAAACAGCTCCATTTAAAAAAAACTGGCAAAGTACTTGAATAGGTCTTTCTCAGTAGAGGACATACAAATGGCTAAAAAACACATGAAAAAGTGTTCAACATTACTAATCACCAAAGAAATGCAAATCAAACTATGAGATAGCACTTCAAACTCACTAAGACGGCTAAAATAAAAATGATGGGTGATAACAAGTGTTGGCAAGCATGTGGAGAAGTTATCCCCTCGTACACATCCAGGAGGACAGGATAAAATGATACAATCACTTTTGAAAACAGTCTGGTGATAAAACATAACAATTACCATTTGATCTGCACTTCCACTTTTAGGCATATACCCACAAGAATAAAAAGCATCTACACAAAAATCTGTATACAAATGTTCATAGCAGCACTGTTCTTAATAGGCAAATGGTGAATAAAACTGATGGATGAATGAAAAGGTGGTAAACTCATAAAATGAAATACAAGCAAAAGAATGAAATATTGACATCAGCCACCATATGGATGAACCTCAAAAACCTGATGCTAAGTGAAATCACTGCATGATTCCATTTATAGAAAACGTCCAGCATAGGCAAATCAGTAGAGACAAAAAGTAGATGGACAGTTTCCAGGGGCTGGGAGAAGAGGGCATAGGAATCTAGTGCAAATGTGTACTTCTTTTGAGGGGTTGAAGAAATGAAGAAAGCAAACAGTGGGGAAGGTTGTACAACTCTTTGAGTACACTAAAAACTACTGCATTGTATATGTTAAAAGAGTGGATGAGTAAGTAAATAAGCATTAAAAAAAAGACACTGAACACATACATCTCTCAAAGTTTCCCCCTCAAAGAGAACATAAACAGCTTCCGTGCAGAAAGTGAGAAGGGTGTACTCAGCTCTCTGGTGTACTCACCCTCTTTCCATCTTTGTGAACAAAAGAGGAGGAAGGAGGAGAAAAGGGGAAAGGAGGCAATGCGGGAGAGAAAGAGAGAGGAAAAGGAGGGAAAGAAGAGAGACATAAGTAGTGGAAAGGGGGAGAGGAGATGAGAAGAGAGGGCAAGAGAATCAAGGAAACAGGAATTTGCTTTCAAGACAGCAGTATTGGAAAACACATGCTTCATGCAGACAGTCCACATTATGTATCTTCAACAAAAACAGAGAAAAACAAAACACTTCTGGGCTTAGGATAATAGCCATTTAGTTCCACCCCTCTTTCTTTAAAAATTAAGGGGCAGTGATTCGATTAAGGGAAAGCATTAGGTAAGCAAAGAGCTTTAAAAATAGGGATGCTAGACTTGAAACCTATTCCCCTAATTCCAATGAAGCTAATTGCTCTGTTTCCTTAGATGAGATCCAGGGAGAGGTTAGCTGTTATAACTGCACACTTACGGAGATGGTGACATTAAAAAGGCTATGAAGGAGAACAAAAACAGCCTCAGCTTTGATATTGCAAATACATTTTAGAAGGGCTTTTTAAAGGGGAAAAAAAAAGAATGTTTTCCTTAATGAGAAAAGTCGAAGCCAGTGGCCATTGATTGTGGAAACTGCTCTTGAATAACCATTGTTGAACCACTTCTGTAAACCACAGACTACACGCATAAAAACTGTAAGCCCTATAACAGCCCTGAAAGTTAAAAAAAAGAAAAGGAAAGGAAAGAAAAACAATCTTCGCTTCCCAATTCCCACTACCCACATATTAGGAGGTATTAGAGGATGTCCACTTATACCAAATAGAAACACTTTAATATCTCGAGCAGCACTGATAGAAATGTAATATGAGCCACATGTGATGTTAAATTTTCCAGCAACCACATTAAAAAATCGAAAAGGGAATTCATTTCAATAATATACTTAAACTCAATACATCCAAAACATTGTCATTTCAGCAGGGAATCAACATTAAGATTCTTGAGTAAGTTGGCATTCTTTTTAAAAATTTTTGTTCGAAGGGTCACCTGAGTGGCTTGGTCAGTAGAGAGTCTGACTTCAGCTCAGGTCATGATCTCATGGCTCGAGAATTTGAGCCCCACATCGGGCTCTGTGCTGACAGCTCAGAGCCTGGAGCCTGCTTCAGATTCTGTGTCTCCCTCTCTCTCCGCTTCTCCCCTACTCATGCTCTGTCTGTCTCTCTCTTGCAAAATAAATAAACATTAATTTTTTTTCTTAATGTTTTTGTTCAAAGACCATGAAGTATTTAATAAGAGCATATGATTAGGAGCTACCATTTTAGATGCTAATGCTCTAAAGGACTGTCCAGATTTAAAATCATGACATGCATTATCCAAAGTAATCTTTACAATAGTTCTGTGACATCATTTGCAGGTAAATAATCTGAAACTCAAGAAGTTAAATAGGACCAACAAAGTCACCCAGGTTATCATTTTTCTTTTCAATAAGGAGAAAGATTAATAAGTAAATAAAAAGTTCACACAGCTGTTAGGTGCAAAGCCAAGTCTCAAGCCCGTTTCTGTTTGTAGGTTCAGTGCTCTTTCAAAAGTGCTTCACACTTTGGCATCTTCTAGCTATCTCAGTCACCCTTGGAGAGAGTAGGAGGGAAAAAAATGAGTTTTAAGGTAGACTAAACAAAAAGGCCCAAAATTAAATGGCTCAAAGACAATAGTTTATTTACTGATGCTACATCTTTTTCAGTGTGTGTGTGTGTGTGTGTGTGTGTGTGTGTGTGTGTGTGTGTGTTAGGGTAAACATCAAAGGTTTACTCTACTCGACAGTTATTTGGGGACTCAGACTGAGAAAAATTCAGCTGAATGGGTTCCAACATCACTCTGGGCGGCCCAATCCCAGTTGTCTGGAAGGGGAAGAACAGCACAGAGGAGGGCTTGTGGGAAATGAATGGCCACGTCTGGAAGTGGCACACATCACTTCCACTCACTTAGTCAAGTGGTTACACTTAATGATTAAGAAGGCTGGAAATGGAGAGAAAATGGCCAAACAAAAGAAAAATAGGAGAATGGATTTGGGTGGACAGCCAGGAGTTAGAGTTCAACATTGCTAACTAGATAGAATTCTACCAGAAACTGAGACAGAATGTGAGCAGAGAGTAAAAACAAGTTAGAAACTTTGTATGGGCTTGGAAGAGGAGGAGGGGCTGGTATTTGTAAGCACCTTTTATGTAAAATACCACACTAAGTATTTTCTGTAGGTTCCCCCCCCCCAAGTAATCCACATGAAAAACCCAATGAGGTGGGTATAGTTTTCTCAATTTTCCAAAGACAAAACTAAAACTAGTCGAGGTGAAATAAGTTGCCCAAGGACAAAAAGCTCATAGTTGTTGGAGACTGTTCTCACAATCTAAAGCTCTTTCTAGTCTACCATACAACCAATAAAGAACTGGCAGTGAGCAAAGCAGAGCTGCCATTTATAGAATGTCTGGAGGACAAGGCACTGTTATATATTACACATATTTTATCTTCTTTAACTGCCCAGCAAATCTAAAGTCATGACTTAATTCACATTTAAGAAAGCTAAGACCCAGAGAGGTTAAGTAACTTTCCCACTGTCATGTAGTTAAGCTAATGATGGTTCCAAGATTTGAACCCATCTCTGACTTCAAAATGTATATACTCTTTCCCCAGAATTAATTTATCAATGGCCACCACAATAGAGAAAGGCAGGGGTGCCTGGGTGGCACAGCTGGTGAGTGTCCAACTAGGGGTTTCAGCTCAGGTCATGATACCAGAGTCATGGGATCAAGTTCCCCATCAGGCTCTGCACTGTGTATGGAGCCTGCTTAAGATTCTGTCTCTCTGTCTCTGTCTTTTTCCCCTCTCTCTCTCTCCTCTGCTCACATACTGTCTCTTTTGTTCTCTAAAAATAAAAATTTTTTTAAACCAAGTATTTTTTTTTAAATAATAGGGATAGGCAGAAATGAAACAATGGATTAAACTTGTGACTGTGAAGGAGACATGAACAGACACTTCTCCAAAGAGGACATGTCCACAGGCACATGAAATGATGCTCATTGTCACTCATCATCAGGGAAATGCAAATCAAAACCACACTGAGATACCACCTCATGCCGGTCAGAGTGGCTAAAATGAACAAATCAGGAGACTATAGATGCTGGCAAGGATGTAGAGAAACAGGCACCCTTTTACACTGTTGGTGGAAATGCAAACTGGTGCAGCTGCTATGGAAAACAGTATGGAGGTTCCTCAAAAAATTAACAGTAGAACTCCTCTATGACCCAACAATAACACTACTAGGAATTTACCCAAGGGATTCAGAAGTGCTAGTGCTTAGGGGCACATGTACCCCAATGTTCATAGCAGCACTTTCAGCAATAGCCAAATCATGGAAAGAGCCTAAATGTCCATCAACTGACAAATGGATCAAGAAGATGTGGTTTATATATACAATGGAATACTACATGGCAATGAAAAAGAATGAAATCTGGCCCTTTTGTAGCAATGTGGATGGAACTGGAGGGTATTATACTAAGTGAAATAAGTCAGGCAGAGAAAGACAGATACCATGTTTTCACTCATATGTGGATCAGGAAAAACTTAGCAGACAACCATGAGGGAGGGGAAGGGGAAAAATAGTTACGGAGAGGGAAGAGGGCAAACCATAAGAGACTCTTAAATACTGAGAACAAACTGAGGGTTGATGGGTGGTGGGGGAGAGGGGAAAATGGGTGATGGGCATTGAGGAGGGCACTTGTTGGGATGAGCACTAGGTGTTTCTCCTAGTTTCCTTCTAGGAGAATTCAGGCTCCTGTCTCCATAACCTCCCCTTCCCTCCCATGGAAGAAGAGTATTATTACTGCTAGGTCAAGTTCAAGGATCCGATTTGGGCCACATATTTGGAAATGGGAATATCAGAAGGAAAAGCATTATTGAGGTAAAATGCCCCTTCTTCTGTGTGTTCTCTCCATATGACCAGGGAGATAAGAAGCTACACCAATCCCTTCAGATTCTTCCTTCTGTGGAGCCAAACTGAGGTCCCCAGAATTCAACTGGTGGCCCACCAGCTCTGCCAACACTCTGGGACCAAGTGTGCTCTTGTGCTCACTTCTTGCTTACTGGGCCTCATATTTTCTTAAACAGTAAGAATCCAAAATATTGGAGCAGGCTGAGTGGGAAGATAAGACTGGTTATCTAGACTGTTCCAGATGTAAAAAGACTTGAAATACTTTGATAAAGAATGGACCCAAAATCCCTAGATGAGCCAGACAATCAGGTACAATCAGGCCCTTCTGCATCTGCTAGTTCCTGCCCTTGGAAAACACTAGCTCATAGTTCTTTCCATTCCTCCACCCCACAATCTCCTATCCATTCTTTGTAGTTGAAGTCTGCTGTCATTGTGTCAATGAATGCCTCTCCCCTCTCCTCTCTATAGCTGGCTCCTTCCCCTCTGAGCTCTCAGAGATCTTTGTTTTTGTCTATCAAGACAATAACATTGCATTACTATTAGCTATGGCTTCATCCATTTCCCTGGCTAAACTGTTAAGCTCCAGAATACAGAATGTCTCTGCATATTTAATGCCCAGCACTGGGCCCAGCAGGGGACAGACCTACAACAAATATCTATGTTTGGACTAAGAAATGAAGGCTTCAGAATTCCTCGAGATGGCCTGCTTAGTCTTTGGTGTTTCAGGAGGCTCAGCTTCTCCTGGCTGAAGGTTGACTCATGCTGTGGGCATCTTCTCGTGCATTTTTCATTCACCAGAATGGCTTCTTCTTATCATGTATTTTATTGATCTGTCTGAGCACTGAAATTTATTATTTATTAGATTTCTGTAATAGCTTTGCTCCAAAGAGCACAGTGTGATATGTAGAGAACTCCAGGACAACAGCAAGGAAGGCCAGGACAATGAAAGCACAGTGCAGAAAATGGAGAGGAAGGGCAGAAGCCACAGGCTAGGAAGGGATGATTAGAGACAGTCAATGCTCTCAGAAAAGTGGCAACCAGGCCAGGGTCCTAAAGTCCTGTGCCACCTCACATCTCCGCCCAGCCTAAATCCATACCCACGCTTGTTTGACAGGCTGGCAGAAAAAAAAAATAGTATGGGAAAGCACTTTGAAAAGTTAAAAGCATCCTCCAAATGCAAAGTAATTTATTCCATTATCATTAATCAACATCAGCATAATTCATTTGAGAGCAGGAAGTGTTTCATATTCAGGCAAGTGAGGAGAAAAGTTCGGAATATCTATCTTCCTCTAAGACATGTATGCTCTTCTAAAGCAAGGACTCCACCACTTTCACCGTTGCACATGGCACCAAGCCCAGCATTCCCATCTCCAGAAAATACTCATTTTGTCAGGAATCCTGGTGGGTTACTGGGTGTTAAATGTCCCTTAAATAAATTCTTTTCATTATATTCTGACTTTCGATGGAAGATGGTCCTACGAGAAAACAACTGGGTTTCATTCCTCCATTTGCAGTGACTACCTGATAAATTCTAAGTCTGTGGGACCCATTTAACTTCTACCATAGTTCTGGAAAATCAGACATGGATTGATACAGATAAGTGTGTCTCAAACCTTTCAGCTTTGTTGACTGACCTCTTCCAGGAGCCCAAAGACACAGTTGAAATGGATCCCCACCTCCCTGCACTTGCATAAAAATAAGATTCTCTTCAGGGTAAGAGTACCTGAAGTGACTCATTGACTCCATATAGGTCCCTCTATGCCCTCCCCACTAACCATCAATCTGACTCTTCTTCACTGGGCTCCAGCCCTCCTGCACTCAGCCCAACCTACTCAAGCCTGGCCAGGGGCCCAGCCCTTCGGCATGAAGCCTTCCAACCATGAAAGCAGGAGCCCCATTTTATTGTTCTGAAGACACCTCACACAATAGCAGGGTCTGTCCCCTGAATGTTAACTAAGTCAGAAATCTGCCACTATTTTAAAGACACTGTTGACAAGATCAAAATGACTATTTTTGTGCCTGTTTAGTTAACAGTTTTTATGCAACAGTTGAGCTTCCTGTTTAAAAAAAATCATGGTGAATCCTTGATTATGAAAACTCCATATATTACACAGAAAATTACATTTACATACAAAAGCAAGATAAGAGTTGATACATTTTTAAAACATTCTTCCATTATTCAAAGTATTTCACAATCAAGTTGAGCTTACTGTATTGTTTACAATCACAAACAAGTTGTGAAGCTTCAGCCACATGAAAATCATATGACCTCTCCAGCCTCAGTTTACCCGGAGATAAAGAACCTATTTTGAAAGTTTTTATGAGGATTAGAAAGAAATACAGCAATATAGTCCCTGACACATAATAGGTCCTCAAACAGTAATCATAAATATTGTTATTCCTAGGATGCCTACTTACCAGTAATAATTAGAGCAGACTCTTATATAGCAGTTTACATACTCATTTAATCCACACAATGAAGATGGAGGAGGAAAGGGGAAGGGGGCTGATGGTCATGGAGGGGGGCACTTGTGGGGAAGAGCACTGGGTGTTATATGGAAACCAACTTGGCAATAAACTATTTTTAAAAATCCACACAATAACCTGTGAGGTGTTAGAGGTTGAAATGTGTGCCTCCTCAAATTCATATTTGAAATTCTAAACCACAGTACCTAAAAATGTTACCTTATTTGGAAACAGGGGCACTGCAGATTTGCTGCTTACACTAAGATGAGGTCATTTTGGAATAAAATGGACTCCTGATCCAATATGATTGGTGACTTTTTATAAAAAGGGAAAATTTGAATACAGACACGGGTCAGGTTGCTGCTTCCTCAGGTGTAACTGCTGGCATCTCTGTGGAGAAGCCGGAGCCCACTCTTCCCGGTTCTGGAGAGGGGGGCAGGATGTTAGCAACTGATTATATAAGGAGGGCCCTCCAGAGTACTCTTGTGAGGAAAGCATTTAAATGTAAATTTGATTGATTTGCTATTATTGGTAATATTCCTCATCTTCCATGGGCCTTTTGGGAAGAAGAAAAAGGAATCCACTCATTCCTGATGAATTGATCCTAGAAACCCTGCTTAAAAAGCGAGACTGTCTATTCAATTCTCGCAAAGCAACACCTTTCAAAGCAACAACAAAGTGTTTCTCGTGGCTGCCTCTGTGTACTATAAAATGTGCTGTAAGATTGAATGTTCTTAGAGTTGCTACACAGAGAAAGTCAGGCGCAGAGCCCAGTTCACACTATAACAGCAGGAGATTCTAGTCAAGAGGGTGAGATGGAGATACAGAGCACAAAGGGTTTCGGTTAGAGCTAGACGTCTCCCTTCCTGCTATGAGTTGCTGTGTGGGTCTACAAAGCACACGGTTACAAATTGCTTCCCATTGGCCTGGGACAGACCCTGAAATCCCACTGGGAAAGAACCAGTCTTTGGGGCAATTCCTCTGCACAGGCATTATTAAAATGCAAATACCCATTTCTCCAAACCAGGAACCAAAATTTCTGCTGGGGCACTGCTCACTGCTCAGCTAACAATTAAGCTCCAAAGGCAGGCAGGGCAGGGAGGGGAGAGGAGGTTGGCTCAGAACCATTAGGAGGAAACAGAGCCCAGGCCACCGCCACAAGGGGAGGACACAGAGGAATCCAGGAGGAAAGGAAGCCAAACATCACCTGGAAGAGGGCGGGAGCTTGGAGAGCTGGCTATTCCCCACCCCAGAGCGAACAGCAAAGAGGTAGCACAGTGTACTGACTAAGAAGCACATGCTTTTGCAACACACTGAATTTGAGTCAGAGCTTTCCCACCTAATCATTTTGTGTTCTCAGGCAAATTATTTAACCTCTCAACCTACAATTAACATCTATTTCATAAAAATACCAGATGGCAGTATTCTTAGGCTTTTTAAAAATTATTGCCCCCCACAAGAAGCTCTTTTAGTTATCTTTTCTAATTGCCCCCCATTGGATGTAATACCACAGATATACTGCATATATGCTTATTACTGTTATGTACATCTGTGCTTTACACATAAACAAAGGAGGATTGTTTGTTCATTTTTGCCCTTGGTGGAGACAGTGCCTTGCTCTGGAATAAATGTTTGTGCCCCCCCAATACATATGTTGAAACCCTATAAGATAGTATTTGGAGGTACAGCCTTTTGGGAGATAATTGAGGCATGAGGGTGGAGCTCTACTGGTGGAATTAGTGTCCTTATAAGAAGAGGAAGAAAGCTAGCTCTTTCTCTTGGGGCTCTCTCCACCATGTGGAGGATATACTGGAAAATGGCCTCACCAGACACCAGATCTTAAACTTGGACTCTTTGATCTCCACCTTGATATTGGACTTCTCAGCCTCTAAAACTATGAAAAATATAGTTTGTCATTTAAGCCACCCAGTCTATTGTAATTTGTTACAGCAGCCCTAAGACACCTCCCACTAAAATATGCATGTCATATAGGGTCATTGTTGAAGAATAAATGACACATTATAGATGAAGCCCTTAGCACAATGCTTAGCAGCAAGGAGCAATACTTGAAATCTTTAACAATAGGCTCCCTACTGGGGCACCTGGGTGGCTCACTTGGTTAAGTGTAACTTTGGCTCAGGTCATGATCTCACCATTTGTGAGTTCGAGCCCCACATCAGGCTCTGTGCTGACAGCTCAGAGCCTGGAGCCTGCTTCAGATTCTGTATCTCCATCTCTCTCTGCCCCTTTGCTTGGTCTCTTTCTCAAAAAAAAAATAAAGATTTTTAAAAATGTAAAAAAAATAGGCTCCACATTGGCGCTAACCTGTCAAATATGGGCACTGCCCATTTAAAACAGATAAATGTCCCAAACAACTGTTCATCCATCCCGGTTCATACCCCTTGTGGCTGACGAAATCAGAGGTCGCGTTCTTCACTCTCTTGTAAAGACCTATACACCCACACCTTCCCTTGACCTCAGATTTGATGGATACCCTTTATCACTCCTCACTTCAGGGCTGGCCTGTGTGTTTGCTTTGGCCAATGGATGCTAGGTTATTCTCAAATGAATTTCTTAAGTCTTTTTTATAATGTTGCTGCTAATATACATGTCATGCATCCTATACCTGGGCAGGTAAATTTTTGGAATTAAAAGTAGACCTTTATTCGAAACTCTCTTAATTTTAATCATATGCGATACTACCAAATCTAACTGAACTGGACTCTTCTAGTGCTAAAACTGTATGAATTATTAGTACTAGTGGTGGTTTAGGTTAAGATAGTTTCAGTATTGACATTATTATTACTGGACAGGAATTCAGAAAGAAGTTAAGGGAGGAAGGAATACGGAAGAATGGCTACAGTGTAGCAGTACCAAACATGAATTGAGTATTTACTATAAAGTAGGTGCTATTCCATTCCCATTTAGAGACTTTGTTCTGATCCTATATCATGGGATATGCACTTCACTTCTCATGTATCTGTGTCTGAAGGCTTGGCAAGGCCAAGTGCACTCCCTAAAATCACATGGTTCCTAAGTAGTAAAACCAGAAATTGCTCTGGCTCCAAAGCCCAAGGCTTTAAATTCCTGTGGTATAGATATCTTTCTGGATTTCATACTGACTAACGGGTCATCTGAATCTCTCCCTACCTGGCTACCTCCTGCAAAACACTCAAGCCTCGCATAAATACTCAAGGCAAGAGTTCATCACTGCCAACCATAGGTCTTATCTGGTTCCTTCTTCTGAGACACAGGCTACTCCAATGGAGGAGGTACAATAGTCACCCAGCACTGGAGGGCAGGGACTTGCTGTTGGGGAGAGAGGGCACTGGGAGCAAGTTCTTCATAGCTCAACTATCACCCTATTGTCCTGGGTAAGAGGGATTTGAAGCAGGACACCCAGAGAATCCTAGAGAAAGAAGTACTTCTGGTCAGATAAACTGCACAAAGGAGCCCACTCTGGGAGGGTAAATTGGATGAAGGGCCCTTCCTCCTTTGGCCAAGATGGTCAAGGCACAGGCTTGGCCCCACCTGAATAGAATGTAGCCTGGGATTCAGAACCCATTCATGCAACCTCCCTCCACCTTTGCTCTGGCCCAACTTGCTCAGCTGCACCCAACAGCCATGAAACAGAATAAATGGTCTCTGTCAGTCCCAGTACTATTCCCTCCCTGCCCCCCCCCCACCCCGCCACTAGGTTAAGTCCTGTTGACAACCCAGAAATAAGCACAGACGCATGTGCTATGGTCTGAATGTTTGTGTCCTCCTCAAAATTCATGTATCAAAATCCTAGTAGCTAATATGATGGTATTAGAATACGGAGACATTGAGAGGTAACTAGGTCCTGATGGAGAGGATTATTGCCTTTAAAAAGAGGCTTCAGAGAGACTCCCTACCCCTTCCACCACATGAGGACACAATAAGAAAGCATCTGCTCTGAACCACGAAAAAGACTTCACCAGAACACGACCATGCTAGCAGTCTGATCTTAGACTTCTCAGCCACCAAAATTGTGAGAAATAAATTTTTGTTGTTTATAAGCCACCCTGTCTGTCATATATTATTATAGCGGCCCAAACAGACTAAGATACTACCATATGATGGATAAATACTGTCACCTTTGGGAAAGCACAGTTCCTTCAACTCCATCAGTCATAGATAGTCATCTTTTCAATGTTGCTGGTTACTGATGCTTCTGCTCTCTGTCCAGTGTAGACCACTAAAGATAAAACAATTCTGCACATGCTTTTTTTATAAAGTACTATATACCATGCTGTGCTAAAAAGCAGGATTCCGATGCCAGACTTCCAGAGATGAAAGCCCGGCCCTGTTCTGTGCAAACCATGTAACTCTGGATAAGCTAGTTTTTCTCTTATAAAATGGGAATGATGATAGTACCTACCTCTTGTTGCACAAACTCAATTAGTTGTTTCTGCTGTCATAATATAACAAACCACCTAATTATTAATGGTTTACAACAACAACCATTTTAAAGACAGAATTACCATCTGAACTACCAATACCATGTATGGGTATATTACCAAAAGAATTAAAAGCAAGGTCTTTAAGGGATATTGGTACATTCATGTTCATAGCAGCATTATTCACAATAGCCAAACAGAGAAAGCAACTCAAACATCTGACAGACAAATGGACAAACAGAAGATGGTATATAAATACAATGGAATGTTATTCAGCCTTTAAAAAGGAAGGAAATCATGACACATGCTGCAATACAGATAAACCTTTAGGGACATTATGATAAGTGAAATAAGCCGGTCACAGAAAGACGAATACTGCACAATTACACTTATATGAGAGGCATCAAGAGTAATCAAACTCACAGAAACAGAAAGTAGAATGGTAGGCACCAGGGACTGGTGGGAATGGGAAATGGGGAGTCATTTAATGCATACAGAGTTTCCATTCTGCAAGATGGAAAAGTTCTGAAAACTGGTTGTATATATATGAATATATTTAGCACTACTGAATTGTACACTTAAAATGACTAAGATGGCAAATTTATCTTACATGTATTTTGCCACAATTAAAAATAAAAAAATAATACAAATTTTAAAAACCTCAACCATTTTCTTGGCTTACAATTCAGTGGAACAGCAATTTGAACTGGGCCCTGCCTGTAGTCATTTGGTGGCTCAGCTAGACCTGGGTTGTTCAAGATGGCCTTTGTGATAGCTTTATGTGCCAACTTGACTGGGCCATGGGGTGCCCAGATACTTGGCAAACGCTATTCTGGGTGTGTCTGTGCAGATGTTTCTGAATGAGATTAACAGTTGAATAGGTAGACTGAACAAAGCAGATTGGCCTCTCCAGGGTAGGTGGGCCCGATCCAATCTATGGAAGACCTACATGAACAAAAAGGCTGAGGAAGAGAAAATTTGCTCTTTGTCTGACTACATTTAAGCTGGGATAGGAGTCTTTCCCTGCCTTTAAACTCAGACTTGGACTAGTACTTATACCTGGGGCTCTTCTGTTTCTGAAGCCTTTGAACTTGGACTCAAATTATGTAATTGGTTCTTCTTGGTCTCCAGCTTGCCAACTGCAGATCCTGGGACTTCTTGGCCCCTCTAACTCCACAAGCCAATTCTTTACAATAAATATCTTTATAAACCTACATCTAGATATATCCTATTGGTTCTGTTTCTCTGGAGAACCCAGGCTAATATAAGTTACTCATAAGAGTCATGCTAGCTGTTGGTTGGATCTTTCATTCTACATGGTCTTTCATCCTAGCCCTGTGTTTTAAGAAAGTAAGAGAGGAAGCAGTGGGACCTCTTGGCCCCTTGCTTACAAAGTGTAAAACATCATCTCCACCATAGTCAGTTGGTCAAAGAAAGTCATGAATTTAACCTAGACTCAAAGATACTAAAGATACTCCCTTCATGGAGTGGGGAGAGATAGACATCAAATTTACATTGTAAATGTGCATGTATAAGCTGTAAGGGAATTATTACAATGGCCTTCACAAAGAAACTACCATTTAAGGTAAATAGCGCCAAGGATCAGTGTCTAGCATATAGTTAGCACTCAACAAGGGGTAGTTACTGTTCTGTTGTTGCTGTTTGTTTGTTGTTACAATTCTTACAATTCAAGAACATTTGCCAACTGACAAACTGAAGCTGACTTTGATTTTTCCAATGTATTTCTTCTGATCACAGATATGAAGAAAATTCATCAGTTACTAATAAGCATCTATCTTACAGTCATCATTAATCTATATACATAAGATTTAATTATACATATATATATGGTATATAGATATATAAGACTTTACATATCTAATGTTTTAAAAAAGGAAGGCAAACCAAAAACTAAAATATTAAATTTAATATGGTCATCTCATGCTTTTGCTACACTGATACCCAATCATAAGTGCATAAAAATAATTTATTTTGAAGAAATACATGGACTCCAGTATATTGCCATAGGATCCTAAAAGCTCAACTAATAAAATAAAAGATAATTTTAAAATAATGCAGTTTTTTCACCATTAACAATGTTTAGTTATTTTTGTATCCTTTTTTAATTTTATGAGACCTCCATAATGGCAATTTTTAATATATAGCAATAACAGCATGAACACAGATAATACACTCAATGCAGAAGAAACCAAATATAATAACAAAAGAAGGTGTGATATGGTTTCAAACTGCTCTTAGGCAATTTTCCAGCTTCTCATCTTAGTACTAATATGTGCTACTTAAACTCTGAGAAGAGGTCATTGCTGAAATATCATTGAATTTTCATTAGAAAAAAAAAAAACCTTGCTTTTGTTTCTCAGTCATATTGTACTGGGTCCAATTATCAGTACAAACAAGAGTATGAGGACGTTGAAACTTCGAGGCCAACACATCTATAAGGAAGTACCAGCCCTTTGGTGATCTGCTAAGGTATCCTCGAGCCTTTTGAGGATAATATTTGAAAGGGTTTTCCTTTATATTCTAACATTAAAAAAAAAAGCCATTGGCCACTGATCTCTGTGACAAAGATGCCCTCTGCTTCTCCCTACTTGGTGCCATGAGAATGGGGTGCACCATCAGACGGTAATACCTAATGCATGCATTGACATTTAGTAATGTGTTTTACTGCTCTGCCCTTTCCACACATGAAATGGCAACTGGGGGCCATGGTGCATCTGTCTCAGGCCAACCACAGCCCCCTCAGAGCTAGGGAATTCTAACACACCTAAGGAGTACAGCCGCGTGGAATTACCCACTGCAAAGTTTACGAAGTACTCTTTGAGGCGCCTAGGTTGCTCAGTCAGTTAAGCGTCGACTTTGGCTCAGGTCATGATCTCACGGTTTGTGAGTTCGAGCCCCGCATTTGGTTCTGTGCTGACAGCTCAGAGCCTGGAGCCTGTTTCAGATTCTGTGTCTCCTTCTCTCCCTCTCTGCCCCTCCCCGACGTGTGCTCTGTCTCTCTCTGTCTCAAAAATAAATAAACTATAAAAAAAAAGTTCTCCTGGATAATTGGATAATATCAATACTTGCCCAACCAGACCCAGTCGAAATGAGCTAAGACCAACCAAATGAGAATGAGCATAGGGTAATTATTCAGAGCCTACTATTCAGCTCTGTATTTTGTATTGTATTTTGGCAGAGACTCAAAGGCAAGCAGAGGAGTGGAAGAGCTTTATAGTGGAAAAAAGGGAAGGCTTTGGGTATGCCCTGACTGGAGGCTGTTAGAGTGAGGAGACTGGAGGTGGGCACACTAGGTATGAGGCATCTTATGTGATTGATGAGGAGAACATACTTGGCTTTCTCTGATTGGTCCTAAGTTGGAAGTAGTAACCAGAATGACGGAAGTTGTCAGTCATTAATCAGGCCCTGGCCATTTAAGGTTGATTATTATAGAAGTTTGGCTTCCTATACTGTTACTAAAGATAGCAGTCTGACTTTCAAAAGTCTAATTTATGGCAACTGGCTGCCTAGGCTATTTATTATAGATAGAGGTTAGTTTCCTAGGCAGATTGCTGGGGGTCATTGGTCAAAGTTCCACTTTTATATATGGTCTGGAATATTGTCTGTGTGTATATTTAGTCTCTCAGCCCTAAATGAAAGCAGAGCAGGCACATTACGTATAATACTGGTGAGTCTAATCTGAATCTGATAAAGCATATCTGAAGGCTTCTCCTTCTCTAAGCTGCCTTATTAACTGTTCAAATGTCTATTCAACATTTATCACTGAGAATGATCATCAGCATACACGCTCTCTCTCTGACTGCTGTGAGCTTCTCCACGCCGACACCACTGTTTATGTTGCTTCATTTCAAACTTACAAACTAATATACAGCAAACAATTTGAATCTAAATTTACTTTCAGCTAAAACAAAAAGAGTTATACATTTTATGCTTTCTTAAAATAGAAAGCATATCTCATTTACAGAGATAACATTTTTCCTGGAAGTAAACCAAGTGGGATGTCTGAGGAATTGATAATTAAAAAATAAGTTGCAAGAATGACATAATTGTTCCCCTAAAGTTGGGAGACCTGCTTCTTACAGAGTTTTAAAATGCTGCTACAGTTTGACCCAAAGCAAATAGACAAAGAAATGGGGTGGATTAAGTTGAACATAAAGTAGAGCAGAAATAAATTTGAAAGAAGGCTTCATGTGCATTGGTTCAAAATAGATGTTTCCAGGGGCGTCTGGGTGGCTCGTTCTGTTGAGTGTGAGACTTCAGCTCAGGTCATGATCTCATGGCTTATGAGTTCGAGCCCCACATCAGGCTCTGTGCTGGCCGCTCAGATCCTGGATAGAGCCTGCTTTGGATTCTGTTGCCCTTTCTCTCTGCCCCTCCCCTGTTCTCTCTCTCTCTCTCTCTCTTTCTTTCTGTCAAAGTAAATAAATGTTTAAAAAAATGTACATTCCCTTCTGGGGTCACCTATGAACTAACCTGGTTAATAGAAGTATTTAAGGACAAGAATTGGATTTGTGTCATCAACTTTCCAGGTTAATGCAAGACAGAGGAGAAAGAGAATGTGAAAGTAAGTTGTGAAGAAAAGTTCTACTTTCCTCAGAGACCTTGTTCTTATAGGAGTGATGATCTGACTCATAGTATTACTGAAACCACAAGGATTTGCTTAAAATTTGGCACTCCCGAACTATAATGTTCTTAAAAAACCTCTGTGCCATGGTCTATTTCCAATGTTTCAATAGAAAACTCTATCTTCATCTAGAGCAAATGCATTTTGCTGCAATAGGCATCTTTCTGCCTTGACATACTAACCTCAATTCTCTTGGGCCTGAAGCATAATTGTAGCTGATTGGTGTTTACCTCCAGATACACACTTTGTTAACGAAGTAATGAAATTAAATGCTCCACAAATGAGTACTTGCAGGTTTTACATATTTTCCCCCTGAACACAGATTCTAGATACCACATCCCTTACAAGGGATTTCAGCACAAGATTTTCCAAGGTTTCTATACAGTCATAGTTGCAAATCCCTTATAGCATTTTGGGTATACACTATCTGGTCACACGAGGGCAAATAATACTAGAATACCCTAGTATTTAGGGTATTGACTCTACCCTTTGGAGATGCTGATTATTACTGCTATTGAACTTTTAAAAAGAGTAACAAATTTTGAAATTTTCTTCTCAAGAGATGTTTTTTAAAGTTTATTTATTTTGAGAGAGAGAGAGAGAGAGAGAGAGAGAGAGAGAGAGAGAGAGAGAAAGCAGAGGAGGGGCAGACAGAGAGGGAGAGAGAGAATCCCAGACAGGCTCCATGCTGTCAGCACAGAGTCTGACACGAGGAGGCTGGAACTCATGAACCATTAGATCATGACCTGAGCCAAAACCAGGAGTCTGATGCTTAATCAACTGAGCCACATGGGCATACTTTCCCTAGAGATTTTTAAAGTATAGGTCAGAAACTCACCAGTCAATATTAGGGTGACAAATTAAGTTGATCCTAAAATACATTCCAGTGAATGGGATTCAAATACTGGTATGTTCATGACACGAGGATACATTTGCATGTATTTAGAATAAAAATTCTAAATATCCTCTACAATTTTAATTCATTTCTCAAGTATTTACCAAGTACTTTCTTTGGGCTAGATACCAAGTTGGTGATAAAGATACAAAGATGGGTAAGTACAGATCCTGCCCTCAAGGACATCACATTCTAGTAAGAAATTAAGTTGGACAAACAAACAGTTTAATACTATGTGATAAATGACACAAGAGAGATTGATCGTGAAATTCTTAGGCATCCCAATTGAGAAGGCAATTAATTCTTCCAGAAAGGACCTGGGAAGGCTGACATTCAGCCCAGGCACAAGCACCATGCTGGATGTCTACAGCCAGCATGTTTTGGATTGATTCAGGTCATAGTACTCCCGAACATAGAGGAAGGAGACAAAGTAAGAAGGGCATTCCAGGGTGCAGAATTAAAAGAAAATGGGGATACACTTCCTGAATGTACCTGTCATTTCCAGTTTCCAACTGACATCTCCAATTGCACTGGGTTTTGATTTTCACTGTAAACTCAAATCACTTCTAGAAAAACAAAAACACTTACCTTTCTACATGATGACAAAATATTATTCTTTCTTTAAACAACAAAGTCAGTAAAACCTAACCCAGGAACTGGAGTTATTCTCTGGCATTCCCAATTATTGGGATCCAAATAAATTCCATTTGCCAAAATGAACAAGCTGTTTAATAATTATATTTGTAATTACTTTTAATTGGATGAAACCCTGTAGAAGAAACAAAGAAGTCATTCCAACTAGACCAAGAGAAAACACCTAGGCTCCCTTGAAAGCAACTAGATCCATTTACTAGGGACATCCAACCTTAACTTGCCACTAAGTGCCAGGCCAAACATTGATCAAAGATATACTCTAGGAAACAAAACAAAGTGAATTCTCTTTTTTCAAAGAAAACACAGAATATTAGTCAAATTTCAATATTTCTCACCCTCCACTATCTGGCAAACAAGAAGAAAACCCAGAGCGCTGTGTTTTATACCCACAGTCTGGGTACCATTGATTTACTTTCCTCGGAATCATTCATCTATCAGGGCTGAAAACATAAATGTCAAAGCAGCTATAATATATTTGCACCAATAAAATCATCCGTCATGTTTTCACACCACATAGAGAGAAAGGACCTTATTATCTTTCAAGAGGATTAAATACAAAAATAACATTAAAGGAAAACATGTGTGTGAGTATTTTGGGGCTGCTGGTGTGTGGGTGGGGAGATCGGGGTAGAAGGAGGCAAGTGAGCAAGATGCCTAGAGGAGGAGAAAGTACCTTTTACCAACACGATGGCTCCCTCTGAAGCTTAAATCTTTGGTTCCCATACAACACTCATTGCCCTCTCATCCCATTTGTCATTATTTTCTCTCCCTTGTGCAATTCATAGACGCATGAAACGTATTAGCAAACTATTTATCCCACTTTCCCGCAAGCTATTATCCCAGTAATATCACACTGTTACCACGTGAGAGTGCATTAACTAGGTCCTCTAAGTCCAGTGAGCAGATGGCAGGCTAGAACTGCCTTCAGAATGGTGATACAGGCAGGGCTACCTTTGGTGGCCTTAAATGCTCTTGGTGTGTGTGTGTGTGTGTGTGTGTGTGTATGTGTGTGTGAGGAGGGGGTGTTGGGGGTGTTCTTTTCCTTCTTTAATGGGCCTGTTTTCCCTCTGATGCCTCTATCAGCTCTCTTTCTTATCTCCATAAATGCCTAATCTCAGGAAAGGAACCTCTGATAGACTCACTCAGACTAATACATATATCACCTAAAACGCATAATGCATTCTTTACAAGGGATCAAGCTTTAAAGCAACAAGTTTCTAAATATGAAACTTCTGGCATCCAGACACAGGCATGGGGACTGGGGGGACCTATTCTTTGAGTAGAAGGCATAAGACTCAAATATCAGATTAAATCCCATTTCAGTAAATTTAGAAGTCCTTTAAATTCTTCAGGCATAGTAGACTCTGATTGTGTCACATGTATTTTGAAATAAGGAAGTCTTTGCCTCATGGGTTAGGAGGTAGGTGCTCTGTTTCTCAGTAGATGAAAAATAAAGAGGGCTTCAGAAGACAATTGCCAGAATCACTACAGTAACTGCTGCTTGATCCAGGTTCCTGTTGCACAAAAGAACTGTTTAGGTAGCTCCCTATATCATAACATCAGGAAGACATCTATGCTGACTCTCCTGGATTCTCTGTTGTCATCAGATGCCCACAATATCAACTAAATCTCCAGGGAACCACAACCCCAGACCGGATCTCTTTTCATATAAGGGATTCACCTACCATCCAAAGTCACTTGGTAAGAAACAGTGCATTTAAAAAAAAAAAAAAAAAAGCAATCTTGTTATGCAGAACATTTCAGCAGGCTTATTTAAAAGAATTATTTTGGGGTGCCTCAGTGGCTCAATCAGTTAAGCATCCAACTCCTGATTTTGGCTCAGGTCATGATCTCATGGTCCATGAGTTTGAGCCCTTTACTGGGCTCTGTCCTGACGTGCAGAGCCTGTGGAGGATCTCCCTCTCTCTCTCTGCCTCTCCCCTGCTCATGCTCATGCTCTCTCTTTTCTCTCAAAAATAAATAAATAAACTTAAAAAAAATAGAAGAAATCTTTCCATCTGCCTTGTCCCCTTTGTTCCTCTTGGAGATTTAGTGAGAAGCTTTTAAGTACCAAAATCAATCTGTAACACTAGAAATCTTTTCATAAAACTTAGAAGAATCCATTATAACCTGTTTGTGTTGAACAGAGAATCAGTGTACTATGATGTAATATAGGATACCATGATACTTCATCCAGGGGACAGGCAACTTGACGTCCAGATGACACAAGCCATTTGCCTACAGGAAGGCAATGCTGATTCCAGCACTAGGGCTCTGTAAGTCCATCTTCATTCCACCTAAAGAAAGAATGTGTCTTCCACCCTTTTGCTTATCTGTTCAACAAATATCAATGAGCATTTACATTGGGCCACCATGGTCCTCTAAGCTGGCAATATACAGATGAACAGAATATATTTCTTGTCCTCAAATCTACTGCAGCAACATTACGAGTGTTATGAAGGAGGTAAACAGGTAGGAGAGCAACATTTTGTTCCTGGCAAAGGAAATAAAATCTCTTCAGAGAAGGCAGTCCTGGAGTAAAATCTTGAGGGTAAAATAGAAATTGACCGTGAAAAGCCAAGGAGGAAGAAAGGACATTTACAAGCAGGATGATCATCAGGTTCAAAGGCAGGGAGGTATGGAAGAAAAGACTGATCCAAAATGTTGAATAGGTCATGTGAAGGAACATCATATGATGGATGGAGGCTACATGTCAAGCGAGGCAGGTGTGTTCCTTATTAAAGAGTTAAGACATTCTAGAGTGGATCAAGGATACCTGGAACTCTGAACAAAACTCTAGATCTTCTATACATAAAATTATGCATTCAAATTCAGAGTTCATTAATTTCCTAACTGCAATTTATGCATCCAGGATTAAGAATTCTTGGGGCACCTGGGTGGCTCAGTTAGTTAAGTGACCAACTTAACATGGCTCAGGTCATGATCTCACAGTTTGTGAGTTCAAGCCCTGCATCAGGCTCTGTGCTGACAGCTCAGAGCCTGGAGTCAGCTTCAGATTCTGTGTCTCCCTCTCTCTACCTCTCCCCATCCTCTGCTCATGCTCTGTCTCTCTTCTCTCTAAAAAATAAATAAACATATTTTTTTTAATTTAAGAATTCTTAAAGCTGGAGAGATTTTAACCAGAAAGTTTACATGTAATCAAATTGTTTTGAAAAAACAAAAGCATCCTAACATCAGTAATCAGGACAGACTGAAAAGGTGAATTAGTGAGTCAGGATAACAGAAAGCTGCTGTAATAGTCTCAAATACCCCACTGCATAGATTCTTAACTATATTGATCAACTGCAAGATAGTAACATGGATTTATATAAGCTCTGGCCTGGCCTGAATACTTCCAAAAGCACAATTCCAAATGTCTCATTCTTAACACTTAGAGAAAGAGCTTTCACTGAGACCAAAAGTGAGAGAAAAAACCCACATTGATGAAAACTTCAGAACCCTCTCTTCAAGAGGGTAGCTACCCAGCACGAGAGCAATCATTCCCTATTCATCACTCACATTAAAGAGCCAAAAACACAAGTTCACTCTTTCAACACAAAGTTCAGGCCATGAGCTGAATAATAAAATTTGTCGGGAGTGTAAAATAGCAGTGATACTTCTTGAGTCAAAAGATTTTTCTATCAATAAAATATATATAATCCTTTTATATACAGAGATTATACAAATAATCTCTACCCCCAAGTTAAATTAAGTGAAAACCTATCATTTATTATAGGGAACAAATAGAAACAAAGCCGATCTCTCCAAAGTTTACATTCAAGTCTGACAAGAAATGCATATGACACTTTCTTCCTCTTTGGTTTTGAGTTGCTGAGCATGTGAAATGAAGGAAAGAGGGAAGGCAGGCAAAAACAAGGTCACGGATCCTTGTTGCTGAATCACTTAGGCATGAACTATGACGTGGACTGATGGATGAAAGATGATCTGAATGACATACAACAAAAGTATTCCCAGGGAGCACTGAAAGAGGGATGCTATGAAGCCCAGAAAGAGGCTAAGGCTGGATGAGAGCCATAGTTGCTCTCACAGTATTTTAAGGAACCCAATTGCAAATAGCCACCCCAGGTACAGTCAAAGCCATGTCAGGGGGCTGGCACAGGACAGTAACAGCTTCTCTGCAGGTTAGTGCATCACTGGTCTCAGAGCACGTGGTTGGGACCAGAACCTAGACCCTTTGGACTTTTCCCAAGGATAGGGCTCTTTGCACCATAAAACATAATTTTAAGAGCAGCACATGGCTGGCTCAATTGGTGGGCTCTTGCGACTCACATTGACTCTTATTCTTGGGGTTGTGGGTTTGAGCCCCATGTTGGGTATAGAGATTAAAAATTTCTTTAAATCTTTTTAAAAAATCCCTGACTTAATGATGTAATATGACATGGTAGTTTTAAGGTTTCTTGGGAAATTAATCAAATTATACCCCATGACTATGATCCTTGCGCCTCTAATATTTCTATTCATTAGGGGTTTCAGAACCAAAGAAATTCTTGATATTTACTCCTCCATCTCACACTCACTCCTCCTTTCCTCCCTCTAGAAGCAGTCCCGGAACCTCCGGTTTACAAAGGCTTCTTGCCTCATCCCCAGAGGATGCCTGTCCCAGGCTGCACCACCAATCTGCACCCATCACTCCAAAACCAACCTGGCCATTGGGCGGCAATAAACTGTTCAACAGGTTTGTGCCTCAACTAAGGGCAGAGGACTGCCTAGGTGACAAATGCCACCTTTGGACCTATCAGACTATGCACCTGTCAAGCCTGGGAAGGTGTTCACCAGGCAGCTTTTGTAATATTTTTGAAACTGCACATGTCACAACTAGGAACAATTTCAAGTTCCTGCTATTGCAGATTATCTCTGAGAAGAGGAAGATCCCAACAACACCACGGCTTGTTCCCCGGTCCTGGCATCTGGATGAGTTATTTCCTTGCTTCAAATCCACTACACCCCCAAACGCCAACAGCTTTACCAGGCTGGCACTCACTGCTCTTCCAGGACCTGGCTTACACCCTACTTCTTTGAGGAGGAAGTCCTCGCCTCTCCCCCAAGTCAGAGTTAGGTCACCTTACTATGTGCTCCCACACGTCTTGCCTCTAAGTTATCATGATCTTATTATTTGTTTATATTATGTCAATAGATAAGATCTGCAAAGGCTTTGTAGCAGCCCTGTTACCTGGCAAATAGTAGGACTCAAATATTAACTAAATGGAATGAACGACTCAACAAATCATTAATGAAATGGAATGAATGACTCAATTAAGGCATGAGACACCTTAAAAATGAACCAGACTTCTGGGGCACCAGGGTGGCTCAGTCAGTGAAGCGTCCGACTCTTGGTTTCGACTGGGGCATGATCTCACAGTTTGGAGTTTGAGCCCCACATCTGGCTCTGCACCAATGGTGTGGAGCCTTCTTGGGATTTCTCTCTCCTTCTCTCTCTCTCTCTGCCCCTCCCCATCTCTCTCTCTCTCTCTCTCGTTCTCTCTCTCTCTCTCAAAATAAACAAGCAAACATTTAAAAAAAATGAACTAAACTTCTAAACTACTTTTACTCTGGGTAAAATGCACGTATTTAAAGACCAGCCATAAACAATGAGAATTTGTTTATATAATATGCATAACTTCAAAATTCACTCTTTTCTGTCTCTAGTGTCGCACCAAAAATGCATACTTAGGATAGACCTTTAAGAAAGTATCTATAATCATACCACTGAGTTTCAAGGCAAAAATTTGAGAACTCTTACCTGTTCTTGAACTTTTGACAAAATTTACCAGATTATCAATTGAGCTTTTATGAAATGTGAACCACAGAACCCTTAAAAATTAAGAGAAAATTTATCAAAAAGAAATTAATTGGGAAAATAAAAGTTTCTACTCTAGCAGAGTTTGCCATTATAGACTTTCAAGCAAAAATTGTGTTACTTAATAACAATAATAAGCTTCCTCTTCCTTCACTGATAGATGCTTTCTCTATAACAACTATCCTAGTCACAGGAATGACTCAGGACTGAGGGACATACAGAACTCGGGATTCCAGAGCAAGATCTAGAATCACTCACCAGGTCTCTAGAAATCCAAGTTTCCAATCCCAACTTCCTTAAAACAGGAACTATAACTGGGTTACAGGAGGAAAAGTCTATGTGTCAAACGGCTCACTTTCTATCATGGACTTTTATTTAATTATGGAAAGAAAATCACACGCTAACAAATAATTCTGCACATGACACACTCTCCATGTCCACTTCTGCAGCTGCCTCATTCCACTTACAAGACACACATCATAACATACGGTCAAAGCCCACTCCTCAGAGCTCCTCATCACTAGGAAAAACCCCCCTGGTGCTCCTAGAGAGAGCGTATTTCTGTACCCAGGGTAAGGCTGCCCTGGAAGGCCCACGAGGCCCCCAGCAGCTGCTCAGCCTCAGAGACAGCTTAGGAGAGAACACCAGGCGGAGGTCTCACAGCCACAAGCCCAGACATTTGCATCCGTGTCCATGCTGTGTCCGCCCCAGGACTCCATGGGATCTCAGGACATTTCATGAGTCCCCAGTACTTCAGGCTTCACTAAGTTTTCTAGGATAATGAAAAGAACAAAGTCCCCAACTTATGTAGGGGGCTGGGAAATAGCTAAAATCTTAAAACCAGCCAGCTAAAGGCAAAGCAGGCTCAGCTGTATGCCGTGGAAGCGCGGATCATGTTACCATGTGCCAGGTACCCAACTAGCTGCAAATGTGAAGCGCTGCTCACTGAGTCACTCCAAACAGCTCCTTCGGCAGGAATTTGTTTCTCCCTTTACAGAGAAGGAACTGAGTCTCAGAACATCTGAATCACAAAGTTAGCCCCAGTTCCTTTACTTACTACATGACCTTGGGCAATCTATTATATAAAAATCTCAAGGCACACTTTTCACAGCCATAAAAGTGAGACAATAATATTATCTACAACATAGAATTGTTATAAGGATTAAAGACAAAATGCATGCAAATCCCTTAGTGCCTGATATGGTAAATGACTAATAACTATAAGTAGCAGACATAATTGTTATCTACAGTAAAAAAAAACACAAACAATAATAATGGTAGCAGTGATAACCAATATTCCTGTATGGAAATATGGAATGGCAGAGTTAGGATTCAAGTATAGGTTTTTCCGATTCTAAAGACTTTGCTCTTACTTCTTCCACCTGCAATACTGTACTTAGTGAATAAGAATCAAGAGGCATGAATGCATGGATGAAGGGAAGGGAGAGAAGGAGTGAGGCAGGGAGGGAGGGATAGCAAAGAAGGGAGGAAGAGAAGGAGAGGGAGGGAAAGAAGGAGGTGGGTAAGAAAAAGTCAATAAATATTTGATAAATACTGAGATATATATTAACAGAATGGGGTTTTTTTTTTTTAGGAAATGGTAGTCAGCTTTCTTTACTTCAAAGAGGTAATCTGCACATGTTGCATCAGTTTTTTAAGCCAAGTATTTTATAGACATATTGGTTTCCTCATCACCGTACCTCCAGCCCCAAGCACAGAATCTGAGACGCAGAAGGTACTCAGTAAATATCTGTTGACAGAATTTCCTGTCAAAGGAGATTTTGATGAGATCAGACATCCAGGTGTTCGGGCCTCCAACGTCTCTGAGCCGGAGAGCAGGCGAGAAGGCCTCCCCATCCTGCAAAGGCTGCAGAGCTGCTTGGCCTAAAGGGGAGCCCTCCACCCGCAGGTCCGGCCTTCAGAACAAAAACCAGCTCTGACCTAAGTCTCTTCACATTTATATCTGCGAAGTGAGGTCTTCAAGTTACAAGGAAGGTGAGAGGCAGTCACCCTGGATGGCTGTGAGGGAGTACTATTTATGCTATGAATGAAAAATTCAGAAATTCTACTGAACCAGGAATAAAGATTTTGCTGGATGTAGGACAATAATTTAGACTATCTCACCATGATAGAGAACACATATTTCATTCACAAAGCTTTTTCAACCTCCTTCTGGATTATGACTAAAGGAAAAATCTCCTTCCAAAAATGAAAGGGATCACGATTTAATTTCCTCTTCTCCTTGAGAAAAACACACAAGAACATAAAACAAAGTAACCAAGGATTTCTTAAAAATTTCTGTCAATAAAAGAAAGTTATTAAAGAAGCAGAGAGGCTTAAGTTTTTCCACAGGGAGTTAAAGGGTACTATTATGACTTCAAAACTTATGTTAAAAGACCTTTGAATTGATAGATTTAATCGTGTATGAAATTAAAATGAGGTGTTATCTTAAAAGGTTGAATTTATTTTAGTACAATTTGAGCATTTTAATATATGCCCAAGGCTGACTGTTTATCAGAGTTGGCATTTTTAAAATAACAAGGGATGATGCTAATACTTTTTTTGTAACAAGATTTGTAATTTATGTAGCAGGAACAACTTAATGTGCCGGTGATTTGTCCTCCTGCATTTGTAATTGATGACAAAGCACTAATTTTTACACATCAAAGAAATTAAACCTAGCTTGCCTGTGCATTATTGACCTTTACTGTACCCAAAGTGGTTCAGAAGAAAGAAATTCTTAACTGCAGTCAAGTTTGGTATTTCCTTTCCGCATTGGATTTCAGTCAACAGTTGCCCCCAAACTGCTAATCAGTGAATAATATTTTGTTTAGAAGATGTTGTTCCCATCTGACATGGGTAGAGAAAAGAAAAAAAGAAAAACAGTTTGAAAGTAGTCATTCTGCTCAGATTTTACTAAATTTATCCTCCAAAGATGCCACTTAGATGCCTCCTTCACAGGAAGTTTATCCAGGCCAGTACAGAAAATGCAAAACCATTAGTGAGATCCTATAGAAGTAGAGGATACTGGAGATTTATTTAGCAAGTATTTCTTGAGTAGTTCTGAAAGCCCAGCACTATTCTGGCCCTGGGACATTATCAGTGCACACTTCTGACAGAAGTCCTGGATGTGTGAGGCTCATGGTCTATTAGAAGGCATAGAAATATGTGTGTGTATGCGCGCATGTGTGTGTGTGTGTGTGTGTGTGTGAGAGAGAGAGAGAGAGAGAGAGAGAGAGAGAGAGAGAGAGAGAGAAAGAGAGAGAGAGAGATCGATCTCAGATGATGATAGCTAAAAACAAAAAAAGAAGTGGGGATAAAGAGTCAAGGGAGAGGCTGTGATTTGAGCAAAACCCTGAGGGAGGTGAGAGTACACTGTACTGGAGAAGAAGTGTCTCAGGAGAAAGAAAAGGCATCCCCATCCAGAGATGGAGAACACGGTGGGGGATGAGGCTCTAAGAATGGCAAGGAGAATAGCGTGGCTGAGGCAGTCGATGGAGAGAGAGTAGGAGGTGAGGTCAAGGGTGAAAGAAAACATTCTGGTAGTTGAACCCACCTGCTAGTCTTTAAATCCACAATAAAATCTGTGAGGTCTCTGCCAATCTCCAGAATCTGGCAACCCCATCATCTCTAGAAAGCACTATATTCAGCAAGCACATCTCAACATCCATCTCCCAAAGCTTCAACTCAGTGGATCCCTGTCCACTTTCTGGAATGCCAGGGAGAGGAACTGAATCGAACTTCCTAAGACAAACCAAGAAAGCAATGTCCAAGACTGTTACCTCTTCCTACCATTCTCTAAGAAACTGAACTTCCCCTGAATGGTACAATCATCAGTCTGCTCACTATCCTGACACCGTGCCCTGAATATATCCCAAGCATGAGTGGGGCACTCACAACTTCATGCAGCATGCATTTTTCCCTGCAGGTACTATTTATAGACTGCAAATATGAAGCAAACATAAGTAGGCAGGACCTCGCTCAACCTAGAACAGGGGTTCCCAAACTTGGCTGCACAATAGGTTCACTGGGGGATGAGACAGGGGAAGTTACAAATCTCAGTGCCAAAGCTGCATCCCATGCCAATTAAATTAGAATCTCTGGCAAAGGCTTAGTCATCAGCATTTTTAACTTCTCAGGAGCACCAATGTACAACACCAAGTGCTTTATTCCAATTGCTAAAACTAACTCTGGCAGCCACATCACATGGCACATGACACTAATTATTTTTGAAGCCCCCAAGTTTGTTTGCAAACTGAAGTTAAGCTGCACGTCCTCTGTCCCCTACCACTGCAGTTTTTCTTTGAGTCAATCAATATAAAGCATCGCATTTCTCCTTATTGAACCTTAAAAGATTAGATTTAGACTGTCTTTTCAGTCAACTGAGGTCCCTCTTAATCTGATTCTAAAAACAGGTATGCCACCCACAAATTGAAGCATATGTCTCCGTGGTTGACAGAGATAGAAACATTAGCTAGGTCAGAATGGATACTCATTGATAATTTTCTACTTTATGCCACCTTCAAGGCTTTCTTCATCCTAGCATTTTATATCGCCATATTTGATACTAAAAATAACCCTATGATGTAAGTATTATGATGAAGAGGAATCAGTGATTCAGAGAAGTGAAATGACTGCTTGGGATCTCACAGGTTAAGTAGAAGAACCCAGAATTAAAGGTAGGTCTATATCTTATTCCAAGTCTTATGTTTTCTTTATTGGCTGCTTATCATGGTTATTTAACTACTTGGCAACTCACCCAAATGTCTTATTATTTCAACCATTGCTTCAAAGATAGTATGAGAACTTTCCTCTTTTTTTATAAAACAGAAATGAACTACATCAAACTTACTTCTCTGATAGTCATTCAACAGATAGTTATTGAACACCTTCTATGCTGCAAGCATATTGAAAATATTGAGAACTCAGCAATGAAAAAAATAGATCAAGAATTCCTTTCATGAAGTTTAGATTATACCAACCATAGAAGAAAACAAAATGAATCTGTCATAACCTAACCTAGAGAACCCTTGATAGCTACTAGTTTTCATCATTTCCTTTTACAAGTACTCAGAAATCATCCTTTCATGATTTACACCACAACCTTTTCTAGAATTTATATTATAATAATCTTAAGAACATCTCCTATGCTTAAAAAAAAAACAAAAGCAAAACACAAGCAAAACTACAACAACAAAACAGCATAGTGCTGTTAAAAAAAATAAATCAACTAAGTAACTTTAAGATTTTGCTGGCTTTCTTCAGCAATTCATGAATCAGGCAACATCAAATCTAACAAGTAGAAAGGAACTCCAAAGAGCGTTGCAAGGCAAGAGATTTTATAAACAGAGGGGAAGAGAAACAGGGAGGTTGTACTAGGTGAAAAAGGTGATTAGTTACTCCAAGTTACTTTCCTCTAGGGCATGGGAGAGGTTTATCGGGCAGATTATTTAACTAATGCTGATCAGATGATTCCTGATTGACTGGTTTAAGATTCCATTTCTGAGAGAGCTGAAACTGTACTTAAGTTGATGATGTAGGCTTAGCATAAGTGACTCCATTTTGGGTCTATTGTCTGGTTTTGAACAGTGCTTTTAAATACATAGTAGTGAGAGAAAATCTAAAAATGTGGTTGCATCATGAAAAAGATGAACATATCTAAGCCAGCTCTCTGTACCAGTGAACTGTCAGCAATGATGAAAATGTTCTATATCTCTGCTGTCCAACATGGCAGCCACTACCCACATGTGACTACTATGCACATGAAATGTGGCTAATGTGACTGAGGAAGTAAACTGCTAATTTTAATTTTTAAATGGTCATATATGACTAGTGGCTACCATAATAGGCCACACAGCTCTCAGGGAACCTAGTTCATAAAATGACTACCTCTCAAAGACAGGATTAGAGGGTGGGAGACACCAAAAAAAGCTTATAAGCTCACACTTTATGGCCTTTGGTAATTGCTTTTTCTTGGGTTTCTTTCAAAACAACTCTGAGAGGCAAGCGGTTCATTAATACATTCATACAAAGCAAGCATTCCCTTAAGAACTAAAACAAATTATGTGGTGGTCATTCATGGAACTCATATGCTTGGACTCTGCAAACTGACCTCTTTCTGGGATTTTCACAATTAAGAACATGTGCCTGAACTGGTGTCTACCTTCCCTACGTCAGATGGTGATGGCCACCAGAGGCAGAAGTTCTCATCTGCTGGGTTATTTCCAGAGAAAGGAGGCCCCTAAAGATTTCAGAGGCAGAATAAATATCTGGCATGACTCAGCTCTCTAAAACATTGTGTATTTATTTATTGTTTTAATGTGCATGTGACTTTCAAGATCTCTGACAAATGCTCAATTGGCCTGTAAGTTAGCACATCCCTGTGAGTCCACTAGGAATAAGCAGAGCAAAAGAAGTATGTTTATTTTAAGTTTATTTATTTATTTTGAGAGAGAGAGAGAGAAACAGAGAAACAGAGAGAGAAAGTAGGGAAGAGACAGAGAGAGAGGAAGAGAGAGAGAATCCCTGGCATGCTCTGCACTGTCAGCACAGAGCCTGATGTAGGGCTTGAACTCATGAACCATGAAATCATTACCCGAGCCAAAGTCAGAGCTTAACTGACTGAGCCACCCAGGTGCCCCAGGAGTACGTTCTTAATAGGGCAGACACGGGCACAAGTACTTCCATTGGTTACTTCATTCATTGTTCTCGGGTCAAATATTTTTCTCTGCATAATAATACTGAGAAACAAAACCAAGGTGAAAATTCATTGTTAATTAACACAGGGTAATATAACAACCCCCAAATCAAAGTTGGGTGGCTTAAAACACAATAAGGATTCATTTCTTGATCAAATCATAGTACAGTCCCATATTGGTTGATGGCGGGGGGGGGGGGGGGGGGCTCTATTTCATGCAGTGTGTTTCATCAGAGACCCAGCATGCTTCCATCTTATGTCTCCCACCATTCCCTAGGTTTCCTACTGTATCAATGGACAAAGGAAGAGAGAAAACTTGGAGGATCCTGCAGGAGGGCTATTAGGAGCCGGGTTTTGTTTTCTGTGTATTGTTTTGTTTGTTTTTGTCTTTGGAGAGAGAGACAGAGCACAAGCAAGGGAGGGGCAGAGAAAGAGAGGGGGACACAGAATCCAAAGCAGATGTCTGGCTCTGAGTTGTCAGCACAGAGGCTGATGAGGGGCTCAAACTCACAAACCACAGGATCATGACTGGAGCCGAAGTCGGACACCCAACCGACTGAGCCGCCCACGTACCTCAGGAACCAGGTTTCAAAGTGCTGTATGTCATTCCTACTGAACCTGACTGGCCAGAATTCAATCCCATGGTCCTACTGGGCATCAAAGGTAAATGAGATATCCAATTCTAGGTATGTGCCCAGGAGGAAAAAGGACAGGAGTTTGGCAAACACATAGCACTGTCTTTGCCACTACCACTAATTTGGATTACTGGGAGTCAGTCCAGTCTGAATTAATGAAGTCATTCATTTACTCATTCAGTTATTCGTTTCAAGCATAAGCAGTAGATTTTGCCACTTGCCAAATGTTTCCAGAACAAATGGGTCAGACTTTACTAATAAGCCTCAGCTCTTTTCTTTCTCCCATCCTGGGTCTTAGACCCACAAGTGACACCCACAGATACTATCTAGCCCAGCAAATAACTGATCAAATAGTGCAAATAAAAAATTCATGACCAAGAAAATGGCCCTTATTTCATTACACTGATAAGCTTCCTTATAACAGCCCTGAAACATTTATGATTAATCCCCAAAGAATTTGCATTTTTTAGCATTCACCTGCATTTCAACATGGTCTGAAAAACACTCTCTTCTCATAGAAATCATTTTTACCCCAGAAAGAAAAGCTAATTTGTTCAATATCGAATGGTAGACATAAAAATAAGTCCTGATGACCCCTAAATATTTGGAGAGTCAAATAATCAAATCCTCCTCTTCATTATCATCATTTCCAAAATGGCCCATTAATGCTATTTACAAGGTGGGTGCTTTTTTCTGAGATACTAAGGCCTCTGCTCCTCTTCATGAGCAAGTTCCCAGGAATCTAAACTCCAATACATGGGGAAGTATTTTTCAAATGATCAAAAAAGAGAAGCTGCCAAAATAAGTCTCTTGATTGAAAATCAACATGATTACTGCAAGCACAGGCTGGGGGCCAAGCCTGCCAAGCCCTTCGAGAATGCTGCTTAGGGGACAAATATGGTCCAGAAAACACCAATTTAATTTTAACAAAATGAGATTGCCTGGAAGCGTTTCACTATATTTAACATAGGGGAACAGTTTCCAAAAATGAGGCTTAGATTTTTTGGATATAACAATTAGGACACCATCTAAGGGGCAGGATCCAAAGTGTAATTATTGCTAAATGGAGTGTTTCTCTGAGGGCAGAAATGAAGTCTTTAACATGGACGGAAAAGGTATCCTTTAAATGTTGTTGTTTTATTGTCCACTGGATTTGTTCAAATAAGGACGTCCAAGAAGTGTGGGCTGCTATGGAGTGAAGTGTGGCCTCCCAAAATTCACAGGTGGAAATCCTAATGCCCAAGGTGACTGTACTTGGAGATGGGGCCTTTAATTAAGGTTAATTGAGGTCAGAAAGGTGACACCTTAATCCAACTGGTGTTCTTATGAGAAAAGGAAAAGACTCCAGAAGTGCACAGAGAGAAAGGGGGGGGGGGGGAGGAGAGAGAGAATGCCATATGAAGACACAGGGAGAAGGCAGCCATCTCCAAGCCAAAGATAGAAGCCTCACCAGAAACAAACCGAGCTAGCACTTGGATTTGAGACCCCCAGCCTCCAGAACTATGAGAAATAAGCCTCTGTTACCTAAGCCACCCAGTCTCTGGTATTTTGCTCTGGCACCCCCGGTAAACTAATACAAAAATGAGCACAGACAGTTTTAGGCCACATTAGTACAGCTGCCCAGGTGAACAGATACACTCAGTGCAATGTAGAAAAGGTCCGAGGCACAGATCTCTGAACAAAGGGCGACATCAAGAAATGTTTGCTAAATGGAATTGTACTATCCTTTCAGCATACTAGTGAGAGAAAGGGTACTTATGGTTCACATGAGGAAAACAATAAAAACCTACGGTACATGCAGCTCTCAGATAATACGACAGTGTGGCAGAGAAGGCTGCCAAGTCATTTACTGTTGACTTCCAGGAAATGCCATCCCGACTCTAAGTGGGGCTGCTCTGGGCACTGACCAAACCTGGCGGAACATGGAGGCTGGCTTGTCAGAGTCCCTGGGGACAAGGTTATCTTAACAGAGCTAGGTTGTCTGAATATAACCTGGGGCAGCCATTGCCTAGGGAGTGTGGAACTCAGCAGACAAAAGTGTTTCAGGGGCTACACAGACTAAAATCAGATCTGTAGCTCAGACTGCAAGTCCCCGACTCAGTAAAGAATAACTGAGGGAACCTAAGAAGTCATTCTGGGCGTATAAAATGCTAGCAAATGCCACGTGGTTCTTTAACAACTTTTAAACCATTTCGTTTGGCTTCTAATGACTTCCTTCGTCTTGGAGAACTTCAAGATCCCAGGTGGGTATCTCAGTCTCCCACAAAAAGACACCACCACCTCTTCTTCCACCTTTTCCTCTAAAGACACCTAGCCAAGTTAGAGCAGACCAGCTGCTGGCCCATATGACACCTTTGTGCATATTAGGAAAAGGCCCCTTCCTTGGGGATGCAGCCCTGCACCAGGTGCACGACTTGGCTAGGGAAGCCCACGCTGGCAGTCACCCCCCACTTGGCCCCTTGGCCCAGCTTGCTTGAGCAGGATGCAATCTGCACAACCATATGAGATGCTCTGATGTAAAAGAGTTTGTGAAGCCTCATGAGCCACTGTGCTCATGACAGTAAAAAGCCCATGCTTTTATTTACAGCACAAGCTCAGTGGCTGTGAGAAGCCTTCCAAGTGCAATGGATACATGGAAATGGGGCAGAAGCAGCTATTATAACGGGCGCAACATCATGAACCTGCTCTCAAGACAATGCAACTTAGCAATTTACCAAGTGAACGTTAGACTATCAGTGCAGCAAATTCTAAGAAATCTTTGAAAATGGAAGAATCAAATAATAAAATACCCGAGAAAGCTCTCACATGTAAGCAAAGTGAGCCACTAAACACAAAAGCTTTGAGAAGTACAAAAGATAGATTCATCTCTAAAGATGAAGCACAGGAGGTTTCTGAGACCAAAGAAACTCGAAACTGGGCCAAGAAGAATTAAGGAAAACACCAGAGAGGTCAGCCTTCAGGAGGACAAACCCAGATAAGAGGTCCCAGCAGGACCTGAGTTGAGGATCGGGCTATCTGGGTGGGCAGGTCCAGGGTCTTGGGTCCCTGTGGTGGAGAGGATAGTATTGTTTCCAGGAGAACCTTCCCCCAGGCTCTGGGGACTCCTAATGCTGTGAGTAGGTGGGACCAAGCACTAAAGTGAGTCTCTCTGCAGCACCAGGGCAGGACTCAGGGCCTGGTTCCTCTTGCCCAGGTCTAAGGACAGTACAGCTTCTTTATGAAGCAGGTTCTAAGCTCATTTTAAATGTTAGGCTTGTTGGAGCATTTAAGGTGAAAATTTAACAGTCAGTAAAGAATATGGGCCTGTGGGGAATCAATACGGAAAGAAGATAAATTTAACACTCCTTTTTTAGGATCCATTTGAAAGTGGGGCAGGTAACCACCCTTACCATGTCTTCTCCCAAATGCTGCTAAAGCCCCATGCACAGGACCAGAGGGAGCACGAGGGGAGGTGCTGCAGCCCAGGGTTTGGTGGGCTCAGTGGGAGGGCAGATGAGCTGGACACCATCAAAAGACACACAGGATCTGGAGCAAGACTGCTACTCTCTCAATTGTTGGCCAACTGGGCCATTTGGGTTTCTAATTTGTAAAAATGGGCTAACATCTACTTTATGAAACTACTAGGAGAAGTAAATGAGATTAACTGGGTATAATGCTCAGCACAGGAACTCAATAAATAGAGGCTGTTATTGCTAGTTACCAAAATGACAGGAAGAGGAACCAGAAGTCAAGAATAATGGATTGACAACACCCTCCTAATATGTGGTAGGAGCCACCTGAGGCTTCCCCCCTTGGGAATTCTTAAGAAATGTCAACGGGATAAAAAATAAAACAACATATTGCTTCCTCAAGGGGAACAAGCACTGCTGCATGGTATCTTGTGTAATGCTGCTAATTTAGGGGAATGAAAAGTACTAAATCTGTCATATAAAGAAAGACAGGTTAACCTGAGCAAGGTGAATGGAGTCATTTTGCTGGAAGTAACCATTTAAGTATGAGTTTAAGTGGCCCAGTACGGTTACAATTGTTAATAACAACCACCACCTAGTGAATGCTTTCTAAATGCCAGCGCTCTGCTAACTGTGAGCATTAGTGCTGCACCTTATACATCTCTGAAAGGTACAGATGTATTCAGTTTTGCTCAAAAATATTGTCTTCTGCCTAAGGCCAGGCAACTTGAAAGTGACAGGGCAAGATGCAAATCCAGAAATACCTCCAAGGACCACACTCCTTCCATCACCCCCATTCCAAAGCCTAGTGGGGAACCGAGCGCCACCAGACTTCAGCTGTCTCAAGTTGACAGGCATGCTTATACTTATCACGAAAGGTGGTATTATTTTCTGTGCTGCTCCCCCTACTTCAAAGGATTCCTTCACTGTGGCCTCGTGGAACTTTATCATGTAAAACCTCACAGGATTATTTTATGGTCTCGTTTTTTCTGTTTCTTGAACTATAACACTCTAGAGTCCAAAGACTATGTCCCCACACTTTGTTATACCATTCTCGGTAGCTAGCACCAAGCCATAACGCGGAAGGAGCTCAAGAAATATCATTTGAATAAATGAATGATGTCCTAAGAGGGAAGTAATGTAAGAACAAAATTGGGAGAATATAATGGTGATGGCTAGGGTGAGAAACCTAAAGGCAACTTCAATTTATTCCAAGATGGAAAATAATACTGACATTTGCTGTTTGGGGATCCATGGTCTAATCTCCTTTAACGTCCCTAGTGCTTAATCTGTCAGTCACCACACACAGATTTAGTACTTACTGCCAGGTATTCATTCTCAATTCTTTGAAGCATAAAATCGGCAGCATCGGATAACATAGCTGTGGAAATGCTTTTGGTTTCTTTGGGAGAAAAAAAATATATGCACTTTCATTATTTCTCACTCCCCTTGTAGATTTCCCGCCTCTTTGACAACATAAAAGTAGCAGTAAGGGCCCCATTCATAACTGCACCCTAACGTTCCTTCATAGGATGCCTGATAGGATGAAGAAGGGAAAGGGGCTCAGGTGTCTGGGTGACACGTCACCAGGATCACATCCTCTCCTTATCCCTGCTATTAGATCCACCACTCTTTTGGCCCTGAGATTAGTCTTCTGTAGAACACGATGAGCCAGGGATTGGCCTGTGCTTTGGGGGAACACTGAGCAGGGAAGGTGGTAGCCGGGAAGGTATAGTGGCCTGCCTGCCCACCATTAGGAAGGCCAAAAGGGACGCCAGAGATCACCAGTGTACACTGGGCCCCTTTCTCTAAAGTCCCTTTCTGCAGCGTTGACATGGCAGAGCATCTGGAAGACATGGAGCTTTTCGCTCCTGCAGAATACCATGGAAATACTGATGTAACATACTTAACATAATTGCATAAGTACTGAGGGCCCTAATCAGATTGAAACTGGCCAAACCTTCACTCAGCACACATTTAATAAATGCTGATTCTGCGTCAAGCACTGTGCTAGGGTATTGAGAATATAAAGACAAGGACGAGAACTGGCCTGCCTTCAAGGGCCCCACCGTCCAGGAAACAAAAGATGATGGGAATGACAGCAGTGGTAGGGAAGTGAGAGAACTAATATTTCCTGAGTGCCCACTCTGGGCCCAGCCTTGTCCTAAGGGCCTTTACATATGCCACTCCGTCCAAGTGGGTATAGGAGCCCTAGGAGTTATGCTATGATTATATAATATTCCAAGGCTATTGGCACTCTGACGGAGTACTACAGAAATACAAAGAACTCTCCAATAGCGTCTCTCATTCAATTTTCTTAAAGTTCTATCAAATAAATCTCCCCACATCCCATCTAAAAGGAGTGCTATTAACTGATTTCAGCATTAAGACACACATTCTACAATACAGGATTTTTGGAATAGTGCACATTTGGGAAACAGATTCCTGAATATCCAGACAAGGACCCTTCCCCCACGCACACTTGTTCCCGCCTCCACAGTAAAATAAAAATGACTCCTACCACCACAGCCCTGCAGCACGCCCGACTCCACCCTACTGCCCTCACAAACAGAAACTAAGCTTGCTTAGAGATTGGATTAATGGGGCAGTTCTCAATGTCAACTCTTCCACTTTAGAATTTAGGGTTATTCCAGCAGGTAAGAGGATCAAGTTTTAACCTATAATATAGAATACATGGTGAAAATGTATGATACGAAAAGGAATTTCCAAGAATTCCTATACTTGAAAACACCCCCATCTGAATCAGCACGCTAAATACAAATCATTTTTATTTATTCAGTAAATACTTACTACTTATATTTTCTTATCAGTAATTGCTTTTATTCATTTTTTGGCATTCAGTCATAGTCTTTCCTGTACCTTTCTTCAACAGTTTCACAAATTAAGTCACCTTTTCTGCTCATTTGATTGTAATCCTCAGGAAGGCAAGATCTATACCACTGGTACTACACCTTCAATGTGCATCAGAATCACCTAGGGAGGTTATAAAACCTACCAACCCCAGCCTGATTCCCAGATCTTATTTAATTGATACTGGGTCATTTTTAGAGCTCTCCAGAGCTTTGATCTAGTTCTCACAGGTGCCTGCACAGTGGAATCATCTGGGAAGATTTACAACCTAGTGTATAGGACCCTCTTTAGAGACTATGATTTAATTGATCTGAGTGCCGCCTTCATTGATCTGAGTATGTCCTTCATTGATCTGAATGTGTCCTTCATTGATCTATGAGCCCCCTTATTGATCTAAGTGCCTTCTCCTTTGACTTGAGTGCTGCCTTCATTGATCTAAGTATGTCCTTCATCGATCTGAGTGTATCATTCATTTATCTGAGTGCTGCCTCCATTGATCTGAGTGCAGCTTTCATTGATCTGTATTTATTTAGCCTGGGTCTCAAGATTTTTCTAAAGTGTTCCAGGTGACTACTTTGAAGCCAAAGCTCGGAACAACCTCATATGCCTTTGACATATACCCTAAGACCTAGCCTAGCATTTGCACATGAGTGAGAGCCGTTAAGTTTTTTTCAACGTATAGTAACAGTTTCGTTTGAAATATTCTAAACTCTCATTCTACATCTTCCCACAAATTAATCAGGGCCAATAAAGTTTAATTACATGTTAAAAGGACTTACTGTACTTGGATCCCTATAAAGCTGAAGACCTGATTATCTCAGGAAGTATATCCTTCCTTAACAGGCAATTTCTTCACAATTAAGATGAACCGAAGAACATTTAGATCTCCATATTTAACACCAGTGGCGGCCCAAAGGTCACATCAATATATATCTAATAAATCAGTACTTTAAAAATGCAATGCACTAAGACCACATACAGATGACTTGCCTACATTTTTAAGACACTGGGCAGATTTTTCATGGAAAAGATTGATCTCTACATCCAAGGCTGACTGATTTAATCAGCCTAAAACAGGCAATCCCTGATTGCAGACACTTCCCACTTTCCTCCTTTCATTTCATGTTATGTAATATCACCTCTATTTCCATTATCAACAACTTACCACACATTCATCAATACCTCCTGCAGAGCTTGATGAAAGTCATGACTTAAGGAGGCTAAGGCAGAAGGACTTAGGAGGTATGGGGGTGATCTTCACTCTCATTTGATGCTCAGCCTTACAGAAGCAAAGCATAGGGCTTCGCCCATATATATCCCCCTCCAAACCCTTGCACAGGCCCTGCACAAAGAAGGTTCACAATAAATACTTGTGCTGAACTTCTTTAAAGCCTTGGAGCTAAATATATATGTATGTATTTGTACATATGTCTATTCTCACACACACACACACACACACACACACACACACACACACACAATCCATCCATACCACCTTCAAGGACTCCCTGGGAAACATCAATGATTTTCCCCTCCTCTCTAGCTAAAGAACATTGCCTTTGAGTCAAATTCAAAGTCAATGGCACATGCATGGCTTTGTCTCTCTGTGTGTCTTCCTTCTATTGTAGCCAGATAATACCCCGGATTTGCCCTCTGTGTCCTTCACAGTTATCTCTGACATCGAGTCACTTTACCCAGAAGGAGTGCTGAGTCAGTTAATTACCTTTGCTTTAATGGGGATTCCGTTATTTTACCAAGTCAATGCTCCCAGAGCTTTGGGATAGTTAAATTTACTAATGCATTTGCCAATATATTTTACACATGCTGAATGCCGTGTACATGGAGGTTATTAGTAATTATAAACTGGAAATTGCCAATCTGCATCCAAGGACAAATTCTTGCCGTTCTGCATGTCTTCCTGCTGGAATCCCAAATGATACTACTCAAAGGCACTCTACTACCTTTCTGGTGAGGCCTCTGATTTCCTCCCATTTTTACCTTTCATTTTCCTCTTACTCTGTTAATTTAGTGCTCCACAGAAATACAGTTTATTCTTTGTGGTCCTCCTTTTTTGAACGGCTATTTTTTTCCCTCCAACCTACATCCTAGATTCCAAACTAAAGAAACCATTATTTTTTTCAACACAAATAATTGTTATCAGTGCCGATTAGCCACACAACCACCTATAAATTCCATTTCCATCTCAATGATGAGTTCTCTTTTGCTTTTAGGTTCTCAGTCTCAACATCAGAATTTAGTAATCTTTGGGTTTTTTCCTTTATTTTTTTATACACTGCCACATTTTCAAAGGTTACTCTAGTTGGGGTACAGTAGGAGAAGCCTAAAAATTCAAGTATGATGATATTTTTATGGCACTTTCTGTGATCCTGATAACTTCTGGGTCTCAAAGTATTTGTTTTGATTAATTATAATAGCAGCAACCACTGTCTAAGCACTTACTGTGTGCCGCCAGTACTGGGCATTTCACATGTATTCTTTCTCCACCCCTCCACTTTGTGTATTATTATTTATTTTAGACGTTTTAAATTTATTTATTTCTGAGAGAGGGAGAGCAGAACACAAGCAGGGGAGGAACAGAGAGAGAGGGAGACACAGAATCCAAAGCAGGCTCTAGGCTCCAGAGTCCAAAGTGGGGCTTGAACTCATGAACTGCAAGATCATGACCTGAGCTGAAGGTGAATGCTTAACCAACTTTTGGCATTCACACATAGACTATCCTGTACCTTTCCTCAACAGTTTCACAAATTAAGTCACCTTTTCCCTTCATTTGATTGTAATCCTCTGAGCCACACAGACACCCCAACTTTGTGCATTATTAACCCAATTTTTTTAACTTTTTTTAAAATTTTATTTTAGAGAGACATAGAGCATGAGTAGGAAAAAGAGCAGAGGAAGAGAAAGTCTTAAGCAGGTTTCACACTCAGCATGGAGCCTGATGCAGGGGTTGATCCCACAACCCCAGGATCATAATCTGAACTGAAATCAAGAGTTGGACGCTCAACCGACTAAGCTACCCAGGTGTCTCTAACCCTATTTTAAAACGCACCTCTAATCCTTGTCTCCTCCCATTCATGTTCTCAACACTGCAGCCAAATGATAAAGTGTTTTGTCTTAGAACATGAAATAGATCATATCACTGTTTTCCACTCCACTCTTCTTCCTTCCCCCTATCTCCTTGGAAATATTAATGCTTTCCCACTGCCCTTTGAGTAAAGGACAAAATCCTTAACATGGCTCTGCACTGGTCCCTAGCCATCCTCCAGCTTCAACTCATAGCTTCCCCCCATCTCCCTAGTTGTCAGTACTGTAGCTGGCCCGTTCCTGGCATGCTCCATGCTCCCACCTCAAAGCCTCCATCTGACAAGCCACCGTCCACCAACTTCATTCCTCCTCACCCACTTATTCTCCACAATTCCTTCAGCTCAAGAGTTGCTTAAACAGGGAAACCTTGCTTGACTTCTCAAAACTCATCTGTTCTTGTGTAGCACCAGGACCGTCTCCTCTTCAGCTCTTAACATGGCTGGACTCCGACAACTTGGATTCATACCTGCATGTGCTAGACAGGTGGCCCTTAAAGGGTGGTTCTGGGGCCAGCAGCATCAGCAGTATCTGGGAACTTGCTAGAAACACACATTCTGGGTCCCCACCCCAGAGCCACTAGATCAGAAATATGAAGGCAGAGTGTAGTAATCTGTGTTAGCAAACTCTACAATGCAAGCTAAAATTGTAGAAGCAATGTAGACTGCAAGCTCCAAGCCCACTTTTTTGGATCATCATGGCATTCCACCCTATTGGATGGATGGATGGATGGATGGATGGATGGATGGATGGATGAATGAATGAATGAATGATGATGAAAACCTAAGATTCTGAAAAGTTAAATAACTTGTTCCAAATCAAATATCCAACAAGTAACAAAATCAAGAAATATGACCCTTTATCGCCAATTTTGCAACCATTTTTCTTCATTTCCAAAATACCACTCACTTATATTTCTACTGAATAATACTTGGACTATCTTCTTGGATTTTCCTTTCCTTGATATATTTTTCTGTATACCCTCATTTTTATGGACACATATATGATATTACTTATGAGAACACAGTAAGTATACCTAAGAGGTTCTATGACCCTTACTTTGGGACTCTAAAGGCCATAACCAGGATGATATGAAGTGAGATTGTAAATGTCACCTTACAAGGTTTTAATTAAATAAACATACATAGAAAATAACAACAAGCTACATAAAGAACAATATGATGCCAATAGGTAATTGGAAATTACTTAATAACACAAGTAAACTTTCACAATTTTCACTTACCTAAAACATTTATATATGACAGATATAAAATTCCTTAATTTATTACAGTTAGAAGTCAATTATCATTTTCTTTATACCTCTACATGCATGCGCGCATGTTCACTATTCTAACAACCTATTGAGTAAGTAATCCTACTTAGGTGAGTGCAACACTGATCTTTCCTCTCTCATCATAATGATTTCAAACCACAAATAAGTCACTTTAAACTTTTATTTTTATAGTAGTAAAAAATTTTGGAAAAATGTAATCCTAATGTCACTTTAAAAATGTTTAAGGTGGGGCACCTGAGTGGCTCAGCCAGATGAGTGTCCAACTCCTGATTTCGGCTCAGGTCCTGATCTCACAGGTTCGTGAGTCTGAGCCTCGTGTGGGGCTTTGGGCTCTGGGCTCTGTGCTGACAGTAAGGAGCCTGCTTGGAATTCTCTCTCTCTCTCTCTCTCTCTCTCAAAATAAATAAATAAATTAATTAAAACTTAAGGTAAAAGTAGTGAAAATTTCCTCCCTTGCTCTGTCAACCCCACTTCTCAGAAGTAATCTTTGGGAGCTATCTACCACAATTATCTTTCTAAACATACAGAGATATAAATGTATCACCATATATAAATACATGTGTCTACATGCAAATATATTTACATACAGATGTATAAACCTACATTTATTCACAATTTCTGAATAATAAAAAGGAACACTAGATACATTGCGATACATTTTGGCTTTGCATTACTATCCTATGGACATAGGAACCTTGTGAGGATATTTATTATTAATAATCTGCAAATGTCGAAGATGCAAGAGTAGTCTTCATCTTAGTGCTTAAAAACATTGGTCATCAGAGGGCCCTGATTAGGCTGGGATCCCATAGCACTTATTTCAAGGAACAAAAAGGAATAGGACCAGAAGATAAGAAACGAAGTCTCCTGAGAGAAGGGTTGGAAAAGACCTTTCATCCCAAAGGGACTCCTGGTCCCCACACCCTACTGCCTCCTAACTACCACTCAGAGATTGTGCTCTCTTCTTTTCTGCACATCGAAGTTTAAAAGGCTTGGATTAACAGACCTAGAACCAATCATTGCTTATGCACACCCGCACATCCTTCCTTTGTTCTAAGAATCTTATTTCAAACTTGTGTATATTGTTTTTTCTCATACTTATTGTTGCAGTTTTTCAAAAAAATATCAGTAATGTTTAAACCAAAGACTAGATCAATCTAAAGCCATCAAGTAAAAGTCAACTTATAAAAACTGGATTTAAGGATATAAACTGAATATAATAATCACCATCCAATCAAGAAACAAAAACTCAAGCAACGTAGCCCATTCCATTGCTTCATGAGCAAGAAACCATCAGAGCTAGCTCAAGCACATGAGGTGATTTATTAGAAGGATATTGGGGTCTCCTGAAACCCCCTTGATTGGAAAGGTACAGGAATCTGTCTGTGAGAGATCCCCAAAGCATGGATGAATTGGGCCTTGGAAAGTGACTAGAACTAGGGATTGAGATGCTTCAGAGAAGTCTGGGAGCCTTTTCTCTCTGTTGCTAGTCTCTGCTTTTTTCCCTTATTCTATTTCTATAAATCTGCTTTCGTAATTACCCTATTTACACAGAAGAAAATGGCCACATCTAAAACACACTGAAAATTTGGTAGACCCAATTATAAAATCCCAGACAGAGGGGCTGACTAGCAGAGCTGGGTATAGAGGCCTAATTCTGGTTCAACCAATCACTGCTAAAAAGTTGTATTATACAAAAAATGGCTTCTCTCGTAGTCCCTACGTGGATCGTGAACACGTGGAACTACCAGGAAAGGGGGCATAGCACTAAATTCGGGAGATAACCTACTACAAAGTTAGTACAAATGTTAGTTTGCCCAGCTATGGTTTTCCATTTGAATATGCAAATCAGCTTTTATTTAATCAAGAGTCTTAACCCTTCTAGTTGGGATGGCTGTAAATCTCAACTTCCCAACTCCTTCAGGACAAATGGGAAGCATAAATTAGAAGGAAAAAAAAAAAACCACAAAGATTGCCAGACCAGAAAATGTAAGGGCTTTAATTCAAATATGAGCTCCTGAGTGCATTCCATATTATGTGGGAAAAGTTATGAAGCATCTTATTTTAATTAATAGAGCATTGAAACTATTGCTGAAATTTTAAAGCATGAAATCCAAGTATACAGCACAGAATTTCCTTAGAGTCAAATTAGCATATGGCCACAGGACCCAATTCTGAAATAGTCATGATAAATCACAACCATTTAGAATGCACTGGATCTTAGTTTCATGTAAATAATACATTACTGCTTTCAAAGGTTAGGTATCTGGAGCACATACCACTCAGGGAAAAAAAAATTATACAAAGCTCATCTTAGAGACTTGGTTAGATGACATCATAACCCTTTGGTGATAGCTACATGATCTCTAAATTAAAGTTATTACTTTTTCATCAAAAGTGGTTTTTATAAAACAGTTCCACTACTCATCAACTCCAAAGGAGTTAGGTTTTGTTTTTGTGTTTTTTTTTTAAGGAAGTGGCAAGTGACCTCTGGCTCAGGAAATCTGTCTCCATTACAAAGCCTACTACATAATTCAGCAGCCTGGGCCAGCATCAATCCTGCAGAAGCACGGCATCTATCTTAAACTCTAGCTGTTATGACTCAGAGCCTCTCCTTGGGTTATATCAGAGGTAAACGTGGCGATCTCTATAACCAATTGCAACCTTCTGTTTCTTGGACACTCAAGTAACTGTAAAATGACCCTCCTATTTAGGATCAAATGAAACTGAAATCCATTGGAGGAAAGAAAGGACTCTGAGCCATGCAAGCAAAGTTTGCTTCTCTTCATGGAGCTTAGCTCTTCTAAACTCCCGACACTGCCACATCCCAGTTTTCCTCCTCTATATTCCCTCTCTCATCAGCCTCCCCTTCTCTTGCTGGGATCTGAACTTAGTTCCCTGCTCTTCACACTCAATGCATTCTCCCTCAGTCTCACCCAGAGTTTCAACTTCCATCTAGTTATGGATTGGCTCAGATACGTCTACTACATTTCAGAACGAAAGCTGCACATATAGATGAAAATCTCCAGTTGGCTCTCATGAGGAACTTCAAATTTGATATATCTAAAATCTAAGACATTCTCTTCTGATCCTTCCAAATAAATCTGTTCCTTCTGTCTCCTTTCATCAGGGAAATAGCATCACCATCTTTTTCAAGATCCAAGCCAGAAACTTTGATTCAGCCATGACTCCTCTCTTTTCCTCACTATTCATGTAGAATTAGTCACCAATATCTGTCAATTAAATCACCTAAACATATCTCAAGTCTGTATACTTCTCTCTATCCCTACAGCCATACTGTAGATCAAATGGCTGGTATTTTCCACCCAAACTGCTCCAAAATCACTCTAACCTGTTTCATGTCTCCAGTCTTGCCAAACTCCAATCATTCTCCTCACTGCTACCATAGTGACTGTCCAAAAGTATAAGTCTGTTTACGTCACTCGCCTGAATAGAATTTTATAACTTCCCCCCACTGCTCTTAAATTAATACAAGAAAAAGTTGGTTAACAATGGTTCTGAATCAGGGGCAATTTTACCCACCCCCACACACTCCCAAGGAACATTTCGCAATGTCTGGAGACATGTTTGGTTGTCAGAACTAGGGACGATTATCACTGGCATCTAGAACAGAGACCAAGGATGCTGTCGAGAATCCTATACTGCTTAGGACAGTCAGCCCCTGCTTCCACCCCCAAATTATATGGCCCAAAATGTCACTAGCACTGGAACTGAGAAACACAGAAGACATGTGGGAGAATTGCATAACCTTTCTACCTTCTTATAATTTCCCACCTTCTACACTACCTTTCTTGGCCCAACCTTAGTGAGGCAGCAAATTAAAGTCCTTCCCAGACACTGTGCTTTCACTCTCTTCTAGGTCTCGCTACACACTATGTATTAGCCCGAAATACTGCGCCCATAGATTCCTGCTTTCTTCACCCAACTAATTCAAAGCTACTCTTAAGGTTTTAGCTCCAATATCACTTACCCTGGGAAAACACCCCTGCTCACCCCATGAATCAGGTGCCCCCTCAGGCCAACCAGCTCCCTATCCTTCCCTATTTTATGATGGCCTGTTGACTTGTCAGTGACTCAGACTGGTTGGTGCCCATCTTGGCTTTTGTTTGGTTCTCAGCATCTCCTAGCCCAGCACATGATTGGCACTCACGTACTTGTTAAATGGATGTACAATTTTAAGTCAACATCAATGATAATCATCAAACTGCCAATACTCTTCGGTTAGCACATCTTCAGCAGCAGCTTAAAATCAGCAGCCTTATCCATACTACTGAGCCCTGAAAGAAAGTAAGCTCTGGCAAGTCCAGAAAAAGTGCTAAGACGTTTCGTGACATGAGTGAGCATGCTTAGTTAGAGCTGTTGAAAATTATGTTGGGGAGCAGAACTACTGGCAATCAGGAGACTTCTTAGAACCTAGTCACTTGGCTTTAATAGCAATTAAACATAGCAAAAGAGAGGATGTTTAAAACAATAAGTACTGCATCAGGTTATTGATCAAAGAAAATAAAAACACAGGAACATGCAGGGAAATTTTCAATTCTTGGGCAAAGTTAAATGAAAGAAACTGAACTAAACAGGAAGAAGAAGTAGACATCATCTTTCATCTAAGGCTATCAGATAGTAGGCATTGGCTTGGTTAACTGGGAAAGAAAGGGACACCAAGTGAATTCCTCCGATTCAGAGTTTCAAGAAAATGTGCTACCCAGAAAAATAGCATCAGTATCACCCAGAAATGTGAGAGAAATACAAATTTGCAGGCCCAGCCCAGGGTTCCTTACTCAGAAAATCCAGAGGCAGGGCCTAGCAATCTTTGTTTTAACAGCCCTGCATGGCATTCTGCCACCTGCTGAGGTTTGAGAACAGCCTCCTAACTCATCCTGTAACTATAGCAAAATTCCACCTTCACAATAACAACATTTAGATAGCTGGTCCTGTGTACCAGACCCTGTTCTAAGCTGTGCAGACATTAATTCTAAAAATAATAATACTATTACAGTCCCATTCTGCAGATAAGAAAACACATGAATAGTGTCATTCTGTCCCATCAAATTTTGGAAACTCCTGATTTTCCTGGAGGAGAAATTACCCCAGAATCTGAGTTTCCGAGCATTAGGGCTCTTGGCTAAAACCTTTCTCCATCTTACCAACCTCAGTTAAGGGTTGCCTCCCCCCTTACACACACACACACACACACATTTCAGAGTTGCTAATCCTTGAACTTGAACTCAAACCAGGTGCAGGCCTGATCTTAGCTTCTTTTATGAAACTTAACCCATGTCAGGATTCCTGTAGCCCAAGAGTTCTCAAGGGCAGGCCACAGACCCTGGGATGGGGAAGGGGAGAGTCCATGAAACCCCAGCAGGGAGCTACGGCCTCAAAACTGCTTTTGTAACGATACTAAGATGTATTTGCCTTTTTCGCTTTGTTAACATTGGTGCCAAATATGCAAAAGCAACAGCGGGTAAAAGTGCTAGTGCCCTAGCGTGATTAAGGCGCTGGCACCGAACTACTTGTAGTTCTCTAGCAGCCTCAAGGCCGCGCACGCGCAATAAAATAAATAGCAGTTTCACTTACGAGTGTTCTTAATAGAGCAGTACGCATTATTAATTTTATCACACCCTAAGTACCCATCCTTTTAATATTCTATGATGAAATGGGAGAAATGCAGAAAGCACTTCTACACGTGTAAATATGATGGCTGTCACAAGGAAAAGCACTTGAGCGACCGTGTGGGTTGTGAGTTCCACTAGCTGCTTTCTTCATCATACGCAATTCGTACTTGAGTAGAAAACTGACAAAGTACGGTTATGTAGATACAGACATGCGGCAGGCATTTGGTGAAAAGGAATGAGGTGATCCTATCACTTGAAGAAAAATAACCGACAGTATTTGATGCCAATGATAAAAATCCAGTTTTAAATGAAAATTGGGATTTTATAAAACTGGTATTGGCCACCAAGAGCTTGACGGCTTCCCGGTACTTAAAAGACATTTCCGATGAGGTATTTGAGTGATGATATTAAGGAATGCGATCTTTGGCTATTGTGTAATGGAATGTGTCAACATTTGAAAGATCTGCATTAACTCAGTAAACTGGTATTCTCAAATGACCAATCCAAGATGTTACAAAATCATACATGGGTAAAAAAAAAAAAAAAATCCATTCAAAGTGCAAGTTAGACCAATGGATTTTAACACAACAGAATATGAAAAGTTCACTGATTCAGTTTCAGATTTCACATTGCAACTAACCTTTAAAAAAACTAACACTTGGACTTCCACTGTAATAACCAAGCAGAATGTCCACAATTATCTGAAAAGGCTATTCAAATGCTCCTCGCTTTCCAACTACATACCTACATAAGACCGGATTTTCTTCATCTACTTCAACCAACACAACATATTGCAACAGATTGAATAGAGAAGCAGATATGAAAATCCAGCTGTCTTCTATTAAAACAGACATTAGAGAGATTTGCAAAAATTCTGTTAACATTCTCACTTTTATTTTGGAAGATAAAATTCCTTCTCTTAAATATATATTATTTGTGCTAACATGCAATGAGTTTATTATTATTACTTTTAAAAGAATTAATAAAGGGGCACCTGGGTGGCTCAGTAGGTTAAACATCTGACTTCAGCTCAGGTCATGATCTCACGGTTCACAAGTTCAAGCCCTGTGTTGGGCTCTGTGCTGACAGCTCAGAGCCTGCTTCATATCTTATGTTTCCCTCTCTCTCTGCCCCTCTCCTGCTTGTGCTTGGTCTCTCTGCCTCTTTCTCTCTCAAAAATAAACTTAAAAACCATTAAAAATTTTAAAAATAAAATAAATTGATTAATAAATATTTTTTAAATCTTCCCAGTTTTAACTTCTAATACTATAAATATCAATAGATATAATTCACATAAACAAAGGTTTTGTAAGATTCTCAATACTTTTGAAGAGTATAATAGGGTTTTTAGACACAAGGTTTAAGCAGTACTGTTCTAGTCAATAGAACCCTCTGCCTTTCATACAGTTAGTTCTGTAAGATCCTATTCAGTATCTCAGATTACTTCCCTTTCAAACGCCTTCCCTGGTTTATACCCAACCAATTCTAATGCCATCTTTAGTCTGTAGCCCCTCATTGTCATACCTTTACACCTCCATAGGCCCAACTTGGTATACAAGTAACTATGAGCCACCTGGCTAACTAGTGTGACTCTGGGCAGGCTCCCTGCTCTGAGCCTCGGGTTTCTTCATTTGTAAAACAGAGATAATCACAGCACCCACTTCATTAGGGTTGTTGGGAGGTATATGTGTCCTCCTAAGATTCATATGCTGAAGACTTAAACCCCAATGGCTGTACTTGGAATCAGGAAGTAATTAAAGTGAAATGAGATCATAAAGGGGCCCTTATCAGTTTGGATTAGATTCCTTACAAGAAGAGGCATCAAAAACCCAACTGTCTCTCTTTATTCCACGTGAGGATACTAGGAGCAAGTGGCTGTCTATAAGTCAGGAAAAGAACCCTAACTAGAAACCAAATCAGCCAGACCTTTTTGCGAAGTTCTAATTTACAGAAAGGTCAGAAAATAAATTTCCCCTGTTTAAGCCACCCATTCTATGTATGTTATTTTAGCACCTGAGCAGACAAAGACAGAGGATTAATAAGATGGGTAAAGCATTTGGCACAGCTGCTGGTATACAATAAGCACCATAAATATTCTGCTATTATCATTACTTATTTAACAAACATGTACTCAGTACCTACTACAGTTCCACCAAGGCTCCTGACACCATGGAGCTTATAGTCTGGGGGAGGAGGGATGGAAAAGCCAACTTTCAACAAATAATTATTCAAAAAAATACACAATAGTTGAGCTAAATGTTGCGGAGGAAGTCAAGAATGCTAAAAGAAGATATAAAAGGGACACCTAATGTAGACGGAAAGGGAACTAGACGCTAAGGCAGCCATCTTTGAGAAAGTGACATTTATGCTTTCACCAAAGGATGAAGAGAAGTCTTCCAAGTCTAGATTCCTAAAGAGATGGGGCCAGGTCCTTCCATTGTGGACTTGCACAGGGTAGAAGAACCTGCTACTTTCATTACTACATATTTTTTCCTACCTAATTTAAGAATCACTCAGAAGCACAAAGGTTTCTAGCTTTTATATGACACTCCTAAACTTAAATGTTTATTCTGGCTTTTATATGAATGTCCTAAGCTTAGTGTTTGTTGAGAATTACTAAGAGAAGGAAAATTGCCTTCTGCGGAAATTGAAAAATGACCTTTACAGGCAAAAAAAGCAGACGATAAAAGGGATCAATAAACAAAAGTCCCCAGTTTCCCAATTCAGCTGACTAATGTTACAATCAAAAAGAATTTAATTCGTAAGGTCAGATTCTTCAGAGAAGTAAAGACCAGTAGGTGAGAACAAGGACACATGGGAGTCTATGAAAGTAGATTCCAGTCTCACTGTTAAGTGATTTTTCCTGATCAAAGAGAAAAAGCAGTGAAATGCTTTGAAAAATGATCCACAGTGCTAAGAAGCACATTGCCGTGAATATTCTAGTTAAGGCAGGATATCTGAACCACCTGGCCTCAGAAACAAAACATCCTGTTACCACAGGACAGGCACCAGCAACAAGGAGCCACCAAAAGGCTGAAAACAGCTATGACTTCCAGTTGGCTGTGACACCGGAAAAGAGTTGGGGAGCTCGGAGGCTGTGTGTCAAGATAATAAAATATTAAAATATCTCTCTAACTTTTCCTTAGGCTTTCCCACAGATGTTCTGTGAAAGCAGAACCCCTCAAAAATTCCTTTCCCAAGTCAAGTAAATTGCAGGCAGGCTCTTGATAAATCATGAAATGTAAATAGTCTAGTAAGGAACTTCCAGCTGGGAGCCAGTTGGAGCCTGGTACATAACCTCAGTTCATAACTATGGGCAAAATTTGTCACATATCTAAGCCCAAGATTCTCCATCTCTTACATGCAGACAATGAGCTTTGAAGAAAATTTGTTTGTGTATAAATATGCTCTGACTTCTTAGAAATAAGAAAGCATTCATTTAGTCAATGCAAGACATCCAACACACACATAAAATGGTGCCTAACATTACACATCATCAGGGAAATGCAAACCAAACCATAGTGAGAGGGGCACACGGCTGGCTCAGATGATAAGAACATGTGACTCTTGATCTCGGGGGTGTGAGTATAGAGGTTATTTAAAAATAAATCCTTTAAAAAAAAAACCACAATTAGATTTCACCTCACACTTGTCAGAATGGCTAAAATCAAAATCATAAGACACAAGTGCTGGTCAGCATGTAGAGAAAAAGAACCCTCATGCACTACTGGGAGAAATGCAAACTGGTGCAGCCACTCTGGAAAACAGTACGGAGGCTCCTGAAAAAATGAAAAATAGAATTATCGTATGATCTAGTAATTCTACTGTATACTTACCCAAAAAGTACAAAAATACTAATTCAAAAAAATATATGCACCCCTACATATATTGCACCATGATTCATAACAGCCAAATTATACAGAGGCCTCAGTGTCCATCAATAGATAAAGGAATAATGTAGAAGTGGTACACACACACACACACACACACACACACACACACACACACATATTCATACACAATGGAATATTACTCAGCCATAAAAAAGAATAAAATCTTGCCACTTGCAATGTGAGTGGATCTAGAGAGTATTATGCTAAATGAAATAAGTCAGTCAGAGAAAGACAAATACCATATGATTTCGCTCATATGTAGAATTAAAAAAAAAACAAAACAAGGAAAAAAAAGACACAAACCAAAAACCAGACTCTTAACTACAGAAAACAAACTGCTTGTTACCAGAGGTGGGGAGGATGGGTAAAATGGGTGAAGGAGGTTAAGACTACACTTACTGTGATGAGCACTGAGTAATGTACACAATTGGTGAATCACTGTATTATACACCTAAAACTCATATAATACAGTATGTTAACTAGACTGGAATTAAAATTTTCAAAAAATTAGTCAATGCAGTTGCACATTTTAGACCAGCATTGTATTAGTTTAATTACAGGATGCTTAGCACTGTAACTTAATATATATAAATCTAGAGCAACTCTTCCATTATAGAGATGCAGAAAGTATTTTGAATTGACTAAGAAAGTAGCCAAATCAAGCTATACCTCAGGTCTTATAACTCAGGCCTCCTTATTCTTACCATACTGTGTGTCTCTATCAGTGTGTTTTTCCAACGGCCCGTGCACTTTCCTTAGCCTTGTGACCAACCTTGCCCTTCACTCTCACCTCCATTGTCAGTGCAAGCAAGCCCCCATTTTTGACTATCCTCAACTTTCCAACTTCCCTCCTTAACCTTTCCTCAATATTCACATGAATTTCTGTGACTCCCATCCTTTCCTCCCTCCCATCCTCCCTCTTACGTCAAAAGAATAAGTGTCACTCGCCCAGTATCTGCACCTCAGTCCTTCCTGCTTCCCAGAGACCTCAGCCACTTCTCTGCATTCTCTTCAGTCTCTTACTCCCAAAGCTCTCCTTCTCTATAGCTATATGCTCAAGGCTTGTCCAAATTAAAGAAAAAAAAAGTAGGGGCACCTAGCTGGCTCAGTTGGTGGGACATGTGACTCTTGATCTTGGGGTTACAAATTCAAGACCCACGTTGGGTGTAGATTTACTTAAAAAATAATAGCTTTTAAAAAAATACCATAAAATCATGCTCCATCTCTGGCAAGGACTTTCTCCACATGCATCCCATTCTGTACTTGACCAAGTTTTTGAAACAACTGTCCATACGTGTGGCTCTCAAACTTTAATGTGCAAACAGTCAAGTGAGGAACACAGTAAAATGCAGATTCTATTTAGTAAGTTTGCAGAAGGGGCAGAGATTCTGAATTTCTAACAAGTTCTCTGGTGATGGTGATAGTGCTGGTCTGCAGGCCAAGCTCTGAGAAGGAAGTTTCTATACTCAGATTTCACTTCTGCTGTTTCTACTACGAGAACCAACATCCATTTTGTAATGAGTTACCAGGGAAGGGGAACTGCCTGATTTCATTTACACATGTCCTTTAAATAAGAGCACCTTGCTCCTGGGGGCCTCAAGTAAATGCAACACACCCTGATTTACTCTTTCTATATATCCGTAAGAACAAAGACAAATAGCATATCAATCCCACAGTTAGTATTGGATGCCTAACAAACCTTATCTTATGAAGAGAAGACCTGTGTGTGTAAAAAATAATATGCTGAGTAGCAAATTAAGTTTTTCAACAAATGAAGAAAACAGTATTTTACCAATCTGTTCAATAAGGGTGGGTCAAATTCCTGAAGCCCTTGTGGATGACAGACAAGAATCATTTCCGCACATTTTGGCTGAAATTTGTTAAGAAACTGCCTCGCTAAATAATTTCATTTGTGTTTGTTTGTGTGGGTTTTTTTTTTAATGTCATTTTGTCTGCTTTGTTTGCCTTGCTTTATTTCTCAATAACATGTAAGCTAAATCCTTCCAACTGCTGGGCATATGTCTCAAAGCTTGCCAAAGAAGGAACTAACAACCATTTCAAAACAGCAAGGAGTCACTGGGCTGAAAGCTTGGTGGCCTGAGTACTTTTCTAACAGTTTTGCATTGGTCTGCGAACTCTTTCCTTCCCTTCTCTAAGCCTGACTCTCATCCTTCTCTACCCTCCAATCTATTCACCCAGATGGCAGATAATACAGTCTTTGAGTCCTACCAATAACACAGAACACTCCTGAACAAATCACCATCAATTACTATACTGGCGAAATGTCTTGAGTGTCATGTACTACATTACTTTTGTTATATTAATTAACAGTTAGGGCACAATATGTCATTTTAAAATGAGGATTGTTAAGACTCTACCCCAAAAGTCAGAAGGCACTCCTAAGGAAAAGAGCATCCATCAATCAGATGGACTTTTCTTCATCAGCCACAAGTGCTCTCAGAATTCACATTCTATTGTGATTCAGTGACTAGAAACTCATGCCTCCAGCAAGGCTCAGAGTCAGGTTCCCACAATGGCAGTCCCCATGTGATGGCTTTCAAGGGTCTCTTCAAGCCTCCAAGATGATGCTCAAACTCCTTAGGACAGGCCATAAGACCCTTCACAGGCTAGACCTGGGCCCCCCCTTTCTCTCTCCATCTGCACCACCGTACCTGTCTCTCAAGGGCTTTTCTCTCCCCCACCTTCCTGTGGGGCAGCATAGCAATTAACATCTACCAGACAGTAGTAGATGGCAAATTAATTAATTGCAAATTAGGCTACATTTCCCATTTAAAAGAAAGGAATTTCAAATGTTAGACTATTTTTTGTTGTTGTTGGATTTATTCTTAGCAGGCTTCTGATCTCTGATGAGTCATTCCACTCACTATTCTTCATTAGGTCTATTTTTCTCAGATTAAAATATTCTAGATTCCCTAATCACAATGACCAAAGTGAACCAAAGTCCATCCATTTTTCACTCCAAGTCTGTTGGTCTGCTGTCTTCAGCCGAGATCAAAGAGGACACACAAGAAGCCCAGGGTGACGGCATACAGAAATGTATACAAAAGAGGCAGAAAGACTCTATGTGCCCATGGCTGGTCTCAGCTCCTAAAGCTGTGGACTTATCCCAAGAGTGGTGGTGATAGAGGTAAAGGGTACAAATTCACTTTACTGCAGGAAAAGAACTTAAGTGCCTATTCCCATGAAGATGGGCACACAAAGTACATTCTCCCAGTACAGGAACAAATTCCTCTATAGAAAACATACTGCTTGGGAAGGCCAGGATCTTTCAAGGAAGCTCCTGTTACCTTGGGCCACCTGGGTGGCCAGTGAGTTAAGCGTCCCTCTCTTGATTTCAGCTCGTCATAATCTCATGGTTTGTGAGTTCAAGCCCCACATTAAACTCTGTGCTGCCAGTGTGGAACCTGCTTGGGATTCTCTCTCTCCCTCCCTCTCTCTCTGCCCCTCCCCTACTCACTTACTCTCTCTCTCAAAATAAATAAATAACCATTAAAAATTGTGTAAGGAAATTCCTGTTTCCATTCTCCTCTGGGGAAAGAGGGTGGGATTATACTCTCTTGGCTCCATCTAACTCCTCTGGAAAGATTGGCTCTGGATCTGCTGCCCATGAAGAAGTTATACCTGGTTAGACCCCAGGCAGCCTGAGGGCTGAAAAGTCTTAGTAAATGGCAGATCCATTTTCCACATACAACAATCCCTTAGCAGACCTCACAATCCCAAACCTATATAAACGAATTCCTTCATACTCCCAAACACTGTAATATTCTGGGTTGCCTTTACCTACTAACTACTACAGGTTATTTCTGAGTCTACTGATATCTAGTATCTGTTAATTACTACTCATTTCTGAAAACAAATTCAATCCCAAGTTCCATGTTCCCCAAAATGCTAAGTCTCAGAGTGTTTTCAAGAGAAAAAACAAACAAAAAAACCTAAGGTATAGATAGGTCTCTATTAAAAAGGTCAGAGGCTTGAGGCGATCCCTGGGTTGGACCCACTGACTGGAAGTTAGCTGCTCTAGACCTGTAGGCACTGCCAGGAATAGATCTCTGTCAACACAGATCTGCTCACCACTCTTTTCTATGATGCAAAGGTGTGTGTGTGTGTGTGTGTGTGTGTGTGTGTGTGTGTGTGTGTGTGTGAGGTGGGGAAACTGAAGAGTCAAGAGAGAGTCTTCAATCAACCCAGCAATAATGCCTAAACACTAGGCCTGTGTATTGACATGCCGTGACATTGTGCAGCCACCCCCTACCTTCCAGCAGGATCACATAGTACTCCAGAGGATTCTGCAGTAGAACATACTTTATTGCCCTTCGTAGTAAGCATGGCTACCTGAACTCACCCAATGTCCAAGGGTGTTTTTAGTCACCAGAATCATAATCTATGGAAAAGTGATGATTACGTCCAATAATTAATTTATCTGGAGGTTGCACTGATTGAATCTGTCCAGCTAACTGGAATGCACATACATACTGAGAGTGAAATATACATGTACACCACAGCCTAATCTTTACTTTATTCCCGGGTCTCACAATGGAATATCAGGAAAGCAATTATACAACTATAGCATATAAAACAACTGGAATATTTTTGCCAAAGAAGCTATCAGTGTGAAGTGTGATATACTCATCTCTTGTGTGTTATAATGAAGGCAGTCACTTGTTTCAGTGCCATTTAGAATGCACAACCATTCTGCAAAAAGCATCCTAAACATAAGGTCAGAAGAAAGCTGTAATTTCTTAGGAACTGGTGCTGGAACTAAAACTTTAACAATAACAGGAGGTTAAAATGGCACATTTTGAGTTTACAAAAAAAAAAAAAAAAAGAACTTCAGGCTTTCGGAAGTGGGAGAGATGGAGGGAAGGAGTGGATATGCAGTTTCCTTGGAAACTAAGTGTAATATTATTGCAGCAATAAGCCTCAGGAATCATTGTTTAGAAGGCAAAAATACTGCTCATCTGCTTAAAACTGGACAAGGGTAATTTAGAACCTAAATAATTGTGATCTCTATGAGAATCCTTGGGGAACTCTAAAGACTGCCACAGGGTGGAGGAGCTATGCACAAGCTCATAAATCTACAGAGGAACATGAGAAAACCCTCCTGTGAGGTTACAGAGAGCAGACGACCACAGTAATGACCGCAGGTACAATTTCCAGAGCATTGATATAAATAGGCACCACCGGGCAACTCATTCTCCAGCCCTCCTTGACCCTTATTCATGTTCTTGAGAATACACCACAATCCCAGACAAGCAAATTTGCAAGGAAACTGAGCCTCGTTTCTCATCCCAGCTCTACTGCTCCCTTGTTCCCTGAACTTGAACACCCCACTAACCTCAATGGGCCTTATCTGCAAAATAGAGAAAATGCCACGTTCTTCTCAGGGTTACTATGCAAATTAAGTGAGGGAAGAAACACCCCAGAAGATTGCCTGGTACCCAGCAGAGAGATCATGCATGTGAATGACCTTTCTCTCCCCAATGGTCAGTGCGTTTACTGTGACCTGTCTGCCTTTTTTGACCACAGACAATGTCAGATGAACAAAGTAGATTTTGTAGGAGAACATATGGCAGTAGATCTTTATAGAGAAACTCATAGGGTATGGCATCTGGTCAAGTCACACTTGGGGTATGTCGGCCTTCTCTATCATTCAGATACTTAAGAATCAGTCCTGCTGGGGTACCCGGCTGGCTCAGTTGGTTGAGTGTCCAACTTCAGCTCAGGTCATGATCTCTCAGTTCATGAGTTCGAGTCCCACATTGGGTTCACTGCTGTCAGTGCGTAGCCACTCTGGATCCTCTGTCATCCTCCTCCCCCTGCCCTTTCTGCCCTCTGTCTCTCAAAAATAAATACACATTAAAGAGTCAACCCTGCTGATTACACATGATGGTGTGTGGCAGAAGAGAAGTGAATCCACACTGAGTAGAAGAGTATTCCTCCATGGTCAAGGACAATGCCAGTGTTCTATCTATTGTTATGTCCCGAATGCTGCTGACACAATGCCTGGAACACAGTATATGTTCCAGAAAGCACTTGCGGACTTAATACAAATGGCAGCAGAGTGTTCCAGGAGGTTGGGGGCAATGCCATCCAGGGATCAGAAGTAGAATTTGGATTGAAAGCACAAATGAAAAATGGACAAGGCAAAAAAATACTTCCCTCCATGACATGTCTGTACATGCACTCAACAAATATTTACTGATCCCTACGGCGTTTCATGGAATGTTTCATTCACATGCTTCAGGACAAAAAAGACAAAAGCCCTCCTCTCCTGGAGCTTATATTCCAGAGACCCACAGTTACGTTACAGTACAGCAGCCCTCTTATCCATGGGGGTTACATTCCAAGATCTCAGTGGATGTCTGACACTTTGGATTATAACCAACTCTAAATATATAAGTTCTTCCGACACATACATACCTATAATGAAGTTTAATTTATAAATTAGGCACAATAGATTATTAATAGTATCTATAATAGAGCAATTATAACAAGATACTTTAGTAAAAGTTATGTGGAAGTGGTTTCTCTCGACCTATTTTACTTTACTGTACTGTACTCATCCTTCTTGTGACGTAAGATGACAAAATGCCTACATCATGAGATGAAGTGAGGTAAATGACGGAGGCAATGCGACATAGCACTAGGCTACTATTGACCTTCTGAGTAGATGCCAGAAGGAGGACCAGCTTCTTGGTGGACTTTGAGTAACTGAAGCTATGGAAAGAGAAAACATGAATAAGGCAGACTACTGTAAAATGGCTTGTGTGTCTGTCTCCTTCGCTTATGTGTGAGTTTCTCCAAGGTCCATGTCTTGGTCATCTCTGATTCCCCAGTGCTGGAAATGAGCTAAAGTTAAAAAATAATAATATATATATATATATGTATATATGTGGAAGAATATATAAATAGCTATTATGGGTTGCTTGGATGGACTCAGAGTAGAAAGGAGGAGGCAAAGTGGCAAGGAGAAACAAGAGAGACTAAACACACAAAACTACAGGTGTAACTTCATATGGATGCATACATAAGAACAAATGTTGATGCATAGGCATGTATGTTACAGTGAACTGAGGTTTCAATAACATATACCACATATTCAATAACATATGCATATACATACAGTCCTTACTGTCTCTACCTTCCCCAAGTACATATATAGCATACATATGATAACTGTATGTGTACAAATAGTTTTTACTAATTTCTACACCTCCTCCCCCAAGAAAGCATTTATGAAATTTAGTATAGAAATCAACAACATTAAAAATATCAAAGGTTGAAAGTCTTGCGATGCTGCCTATTTTCTAAATAAATAATAATGTAATAATATATCAAAGAACAAACTGGAAGAATAAGCTTAAAATAAATTGCACAAAATGTTCTCCAAACAATCTAAAATAGTAGAGCTAGACCAGTGTACAGAAAAGTCTCCTGAATTTTCATTCTATGATCTTAAGAGTGACAGTAACTACTTCACTGTCATTCCTTTCTACTCTTCTCCATAATCCTACATTGAGCAGAGCCCTGGGTGGATGGGACTAGCACCACACGGCCCATGGCAGCATCTGTAAACTCTGCAATAGTCCACATGTGTAGCCTGAGACACCAATACCATAAATACAGACTCCATTTCTCAAACGACAATTTTACCCATAGGAAAATAAGTGGCAAGTCAAAATTCAAATGACTGAAGTTGTTTTAGGTAATTCATAGGTTGTAAAAACTAATGAGAAGTAAAAAAAAAAAATTATGAGGGTATTACAACTCTCCCATTAAAATGAAAATCTATGTTATAATGTTATGCTCTTCAAATATCATACCAGGCTGAAGCATCAAGCAATATATCAAGTGTCCAGTTCCTAAAAAATTACTTTGTTTATGTGGAATGATAACCTTACTTATTAATTTGCCTACTTATCCTTTTAAACCAGAATCATCTCCAATTCTACATGACCGTCAAAGCTTATTTTTAACCAGCAATTCATCTGAATAACTAAAATGAAAATCACGGTGGAGCACTTGGGTGGCTCAGTCAGTTAAGCATCTGCCTTCAGCCCAGGTCACGATCGCATGGTTCATGGTTTCAAGCATGGCATCAGGCTCCGCACTGACAACATGGAATCTGCTTGGGATTCTCTGTCTCCCTCTCTCTCTCTGCCCCTCTCCCATTTGTGCTTTCTCTCTCTCTCTCTCAAAATAAATAAATAAAACTTAGAATAAATAAATTAAATTAAAATAATTGTTAAAAAGGCTAGAGGGCATTATATGCATACATATAGACATGCGCACATTCCCACATACAGGCACACATTTCAAGTGCAAAAGCACAAATCTAAAAGCGGATAAACAATCATACCCTAAAAAGAAAAGAAATCCCTATGAAGTCATCATCATGTTTTATGAATAGCACTGAGGTTTAGCACATGTATAAGAAATGATCATGCAACAAGCCTCAATCAGCCAAGTACTAGTTTCATGCTGAAGAAAAAAATTATGTCTAGACTTGTTCTAGAAAATAGCACTGTGTTACTCTTCTATTCTCTCTTAAAAGCAGCTGCTCATAGCGCGCCTGAGAGGCTCAGTCAGTTAAGCATCTGACTCTTGGTTTCAGCTCAGGTCATGATTTCATGGTTCGTGAGTTCGAGCCCTGCATCAGGCTCTGCACTGACAGTATACAGCCTGCTTGGGATTCTCTCATCCCTCTCTCTCTCTGACCCTCCTCCACTCACTCTCTCTGTCTCTCTCTCTCAAAATAGATAAATAAACTTAAAAAATCAAAATCAAAAAATGGCTGCTCAGTGCACAGAGGGCAGTCTACATTTGGGTGCTGAATGAACAGATGATTGCCAATAATCAGACAGCATGATCTTTGAAAAACTGTGAAGCAATTCTAAGGAACACCAATAATTTAAGTGCTAAGGACTGCTCACCCTAGTGAAAAAATGCTTATTCCATTTCAATCTTCACACCCGAGATTCAGAGAAAACAAACAGAGTGAGTATGACACTGGATTCTCAAATTTCTATCCATAGGATTAGCTGCTAAGTTTGGGTGATACTTGACCATGTCATAAGAAAGATTCAGCAACTCTTGCAGGTATGAGAAACAAGCTGATTCAAATTTCTGAGTGTTCGTGTCCTGTCATAGCATTAAAATAATCATGCAAATCTGCCTCCAGCTGCTTCTGATTTGCATTCATTTTTTTTCTGTTTGAAATGATTTATACATACTTGTACTCAATTCTAAATTCTAATCTTAACATTCAGTCTGGGAAGAACAGACATTTATAATATTTGAACTAAATTTATAATATTAATAGCTAGCAATTATTAACATTGTAAATGTGTGGATGACACCCAACCTGGTTAATAAGCAAACTATCTCCATGAGCATTCTCCACAGAATTGAGCACTAACCATATTTTTTTGGCTAATGTAAAAAAAAAAAAAACCTGTCTACCGTGGATATTACCTCCTTAACTCGTGGGCACATAAAATATTGCATGTTGATTAAATATAAGACAAGAATGAATTTTCACAAACCCTATGTAATTGAAAAGAATAATAATACTCTCCCCTCTATAGTTACATTTAAGTGGGAAAATCACACTGTGGAGCTCTTACTTATGCAAGGATCATTCAAGCAAAACTCCAAGAGCCATCAGCAGGTAGCTCGGGATCGTTCAGGATATTGAATCACAGACAGTTCCTGGATTCTACTTCCACCGAAATCCAACCCACGTCTGATAAATTCCGTATTAAATCAAAGCTCAATTAACACTAGCAACAACAACAATAACAGCTATCATATTTTTAGTGTTAACTTAATCTAAGACTTTTCTACAGAAACGTAAGCATTAATTCTATTCTACAAAAGAATCCAATGACATAGAAGTTATCTTCATTTTTAAAATATTTTTAATGTTTATTTATTTTTGAGAGACAGAGAGACAGAATACAAGGATGGGAGGGGCAGAGAGAGAGGGAGACGCAGAATCTGAAGCAGGCTCCAGGCTCTGACCGGTCAGCATAGAGCCTGATGCAGAGCCCTGAACCCATGGACCGCGAGATCATGACCTGAATCGAAGTCAGATGTTTAACTGACTGAGCCACTCAGGCACCCCATCTTCATTTTTAAAATGAGAAACCTTGGATCTGAGAAGTAACATGCTGAATGTCACATAACAAATAAATGAAAAGCTAAGTTGAAATTCCAGTTCTACTAATAATACATCCACTCAGTAAGTACTTCCTGAATACCTGCTACGTGCTGGGTGCTGTTCTAGATCCTGGGGATCAGCAGGGAACAAAACACAGCCCCTGCACTCACAGAGCTTGTATTAGAGTACTTATCACTGCTTGAAAAATAATTAAATAAATGGAGTGCCAGATTATAAAATGTGCTATGAAGAAAAATAAAGCAGGATAAAACTAAAACATTTTAAAATGAATGAAGGCACTCCATTTTTATTTATTTTTTTTTAATTTTTTTAATGTTTTTTAAATTTATTTTTGAGAGAGAGAGACAGCACAAGCAGGAGAGGGTCAGAAAGAGAGGCAGACACAGAATCAGAAGCAGGCTCCAGGCTCTGAGCTGTCAGCACAGAGCCTGACGTGGGGCTCAAACCCACAAACCATGAGATCATGACCTGGCCGAAGCCAGACGCTTAACCTACTGAGCCACCCAGGTGCCCTGGGGCTCCATTTTTATATAAGTTGGTCCAGGATAGACTCTCTAATAGGAAAATAATTTTAAAAAATAAGATTCTCTCAAAAATCGGTCAGATGTGAAGAAAAGTGAAGGAACCACACATATCACATTAAAAAATGTTCTAGGCAGGGGCATCTAGGTGGCTTATATGGCTACATGTCCAACTCTTGATCTCAGGGTCAAAAGATCAAGCCCTGCTTTGGGCTCTACTCTGCACAGCCTGCCTGGGATTCTCTATCCCTCTCTCTCTGCCCCTCCCCCGATCTCTCTCTCTAAAATAAAAAATAATAAGAAGAAATGTTTTTAAAATTGCTTCAGGCAGAGGAAACAAGGACAATGGCCAGAGACAGGGGCACGTCTGACCAACGGAGAGACAGAAAGGAGGAAATTATGGCCACAGTGGATTAATCGAGGGGCAAATAAGTCGGAGATGGGGTGAGAGATACAAAAGGGCTTTTCAGTGTTTGACTTGCAGTGTTTGGCTTTGACTCTTTCAGAGTCTTTTCTGAAAGAAAAGTCCTCTTAGCATAGAAGGAAGGGAGTTAAGTTGTATTCTTTTTTTTTTTTTTTTTGAGAGAGAGAGAGAGAGAGAACAGGAGAGGTGCAGAGAGAGGGAGAGGGAGAATCTTAAGAAGGCTCCACTCCCAGTGCAGAGTCCAACACAGAGCTCAATCTCATGGCCATGAGATCATGACCTGAGCTGAAATCAAGAGTCAGATATTTAACCGATTAAGCCAACAAGGCGCCCTATTAAGCTGTATTTTAAAGGCTCACTACAACTGCTGTGTTACGAAGCCTCAAGGAACAAGGGCAGAATCTAGGAGACCAGTTAGGAGACTGTGGCAATAACCAGGCCACAGGTGATGGTGCCTTGGACCAGATGTGAATGATGGAGATGGTGAGAATAGATGGTTACTGAGTATATTTGAAAAGATTCACTGTTTAAATGTGAACTGTGAAACATAGGAAGGAGATGAGAATGACTTCAAGGATTTTAACCTTAAATAGAAGGACAAGGGGACATTTACTGAGAAGAAGCCTAGAAAAATTCTATCAGACTTTAAAGTCCATGCTCTCTTGGGACGCCTGGGTGGCTCAGTCGGTTAAGCGTCCAACTTCGGCTCAGGTCATGATCTCGCAGTTCGTGGGTTTGAGCCCCACATCAGGCTCTGTGCTGACAGCTAGCCCAGAGCCTGGAGCCTGTCTTCAGATTCTGTGTCTCCTTCTCTCTCTGATCCTCCCCTGCTCACACTGTCTCTCAAAAATAAATTTTTAAAAATAATAAATACATAAATAAATAAATAAATAAATAAATAAATAAATAAATAAATAAAGACCATGCTCTCTTGAAATCACCATGTACGAAAATTAGTTTGGAATTCCACTCAGCCATGCCTTGAACACCCGTCCTGTCCACAAGACTGGAACACCCCCACATGAAAAGTGGAGGTTCGAGTACCATGGAGAAGCAGACAGGTGTCAGACTGAAGGCTAACTTGTGAGCCCACTGAGCCAAGGGACAGCAGAACTAGGAGAGACAGCTGCAGGGGCAAAAATCACAGCTCAGAATTATGGCACACAGGGATGAAACAGAAGGTGGCAGTAATAGCCAGGGAAGAGAGAAAAAATGGACACACACCAATGAGTGAGGGTGAAATCTGCATTGCTCAGTCTGATCTTCCGTGACATGGCCCTTGGAGCCTAAAACTATTCTGCCTCCAATTCAGCCAGCGCTGCTCTGCTTTGAACTAATTTACATATTCTCTTCCTCAGATATTTGAACAAAGGGTTCCAAAACCCATCCTCCCTTTTGCTTGTCAATTTCCATCTATCCTACCCTGTCTCTCATCTTAATTAAAACTATTGACCTTGACCATTAGTTTTCAAACCAAGCTATACAACAGGGAATCTTTTATAAATATAGATTCTTAAACCCACATCAGATATGCTAAATTGGAATTTACAAGGAAGAAAGGCATTTAGTGAGCTTTGGAACATGCCCCCTCCCCCATAACATCCCTACCATTTCTGAATAAACATCAAAGACAGTTATAACTTCTAACTTAAACATTGTCTTGTTTCCTTTCTCCCCATACCATTAGAGTCCCTGAGATCACCCCACGTCTGCTGAGTTCTTATAATTTCTTTTAAGGAATCAAAAGTAGAATACTTTCCCCAGAAATTATTCATGCTCTTGGGTCTAGTGAAGCCCTATTACATCCATCTCCAAAGTCCAATATGAGACCTTTCTTTCTAAAATTGCTTTCCCTAGTGAGAAGGCCAGATATTTTTCTGCTTCTTTACATACTTTATTCTCCTGTGTGGTTGCTTTGGATACTTTAATTAATGTTTGATCTTCCTGTATTTGTGCCTTGAGGCAGAGCCTATGAAGGGCACAGAGTTCAAAATCATGGCCTCATCACACTGCACAGGATGAACATTAAATAATCATGACAATTCAAACCAAAGACCAAAACCCCACTCAAAGTGCCAGGAATACAGGGTCAGTTTGTGCAAGCCTTCTCAGCTGAATCTGTAATTTTCTTTTTATTCTCCTACTGTTACCCTGGTAGATGACTATTCCTGTTCCTTCCTTCCAGGGAGGGGCCGTATTCTGCGAGAAAATTGCTCCGTCACTCAAGAATGATGAAATCAGTGGAGCAACTCTGGGAGAGAAATGATTACTGAAGGCCTGTTAGGAGACGCCAACAGAGACTCTATATTAACTATCACTCCCTCTACGCAGTGATCTAAAAGAAAAAGGAAAGAAGACTTTCAACTGCTATGGTATCTTAGGGAATCATCTGACAGCTTATTTATTAAATGCATTTCAATATTAATTCTCCTCTGCACCATAGCTGACCTTCAAAAAATTTACCGAGTCTCAAGAACACAAAGCACGAGGGAAAGCTGGAATGGGAAGAAAGCTTCATATAGACTCGTTCTCTCCTGTGCAGTTATGTACCAGTTCAGTTACCATTAAATACAACCCTATGTAGCTGATCTTTTAATATAGAACCTAAGACACAGATAAATTGAACCCAATTAATTGGGATCCCAATTATTTTTCTCCCTGCACATGTAGGAGCAGAATGCAAATCACAGGAATGCACACCAATATGAAGGAATAAGCTCCTTCTCAAATGCGTTCTGCATCCAAAACACATTCTCCCTTCTCCGGTCCTATAAAATGAGAACGGCATGCAGAGCAATGACTCTCAAACAGCCAGTCTACACACAATTGCATTTAACCTCCTATATTTACTAAGTCAAAATGTGGATCAAAAGGCTCTCCTAAAGAGGTTCCCATTTAATTCTGCTTTTGATTGTGATAAAATACACGTAACACAAAATTTACCATCTTAACCATTTTTAAGTATACAGTTCAGTATATTAAATACATTTACGTTGGCCAATCATCACCACCATCCACCTCCAGAACTCTTTTCATCTTGCAGAACTGAAAATCTGTACCCAGTAAGGGACGCCCATCCCCCTGTATTTACCTCTTAATCAGAAAACTCTGCTAACCAGAAGAACTCATTCCTTAAACATTATGTAAGGTTTCATTCTTACGTAGGTAAAACTAAAGCTATCTTTTTTTATAATTCAAATCATATTTAAACCTAGTTTATGCATTATGCTCAGGAAAGAACTGCTATTTAGTTCCAGACGGTCATGTTGAGCCGTCACGTATCCATATGCCAATACTGAGGGGTGTTATGGACTGTTTGTGTCCTCCAAAAATTCATGTGTTGAAATCTAATCTAATCCCTAATGGGATGGCAGAGTCCTCATGAATTGGATTAGTGCCCTTATAAGAAGAGGCCAAACAGTTAGCTCACCCTCTCCCCACCACATCAGGAGACAACCAGGTTAGTCCATCTGGGCTGCTTAGAACACAGTACCAAAAAGTGGATGGCTGATACACAACAAGAATTTGTTTAGCACACTGGCACTCTGATCTTGAACTTCACCTCCAGAACTGAAAAACAAATTCCTGTTGTCCAGGCAAAACCTTTCGAGCATACCACTGAGCAGGGACAATTCTGAGAGAGGCTGGGCGGTAGGTGTTAGTCACTATCTAGCAACAAGCCTGCAAGAGGGTGTGGAGGCTCTATGGAGGCTGGTAGCCAGCCAGGCAGACAAGGAAGCTCTGTGTCAGTCTTTCTTGTTTCCGAGTCATTAGTTCCAGGGTAGGAAGACATTAGAAAACCTTTCAAGCCACAGACCGCATATCTTAGGGAGATGGCTAATTAGAATTCACCCTAAATTGTGACAGAATTAACAGACATTAAATAATCATTATTTATAATTGGGGAATCAAGTTACCCAAGAGAAAAAAGGCAAAGCTCAGACTGCCTTGGTTAATGTTTAAATCGGAAAACTAAAAGGATAAGTAGTTCTTCGAATGACCAATAACTTATGCTCCCCATAGTTAGTGACTTAGAAAGTATTTTTTTCTGGAGGAGTGATCTTAAAATTGTGATTGGGGTCTTTGTTCTTAAAAGAGAACACAAAAATGATTTCATCCACATGTAGCCAAAGTATAGGACACACAGTCTGTCCTGAGTTCTGGAATAGTGGCCAAGGGGTAATACAGCATCTACAGGAGAAAAAGATATTTTCTTTTCATAGCAAAGTATAGACCTGGAGGAACATTTTTAAAGAAAAGGAAAGTCCCCTAATATCTTTGTTTCTCCTTTTCTGTACCTTTCTCCCATCATCTGGTACTTATAAACCCTATAATACTTTCCAAATACCTTAATTTCACTCCTCTCCCAACTGGGTTCCCATCCTGACCAGGCCAACCCCAAAGGCCTATCCCTCAAGACAGCTGACCACAAGGGATTCGAAGCAAATGGATCAAACCAATAGACAGAGGAAATATGCCTTCATATTTTCTATTTTACTCTAAAATGATAGCTTTACAATATGCACCCTCAAAAAAAGTCAAAGAAACTGCAAATAAGACATGAGAACATTCTCATCTGATAGGCTAAAAATGTTACAAAAAGAATGAGACTATCCAGTATGGGAGGGTATGAGAGAATAATAACTTTCAGAAAACTCCAAGGCCACATAAACTTGAGTACAGCCTCTTTGGAGCGCACTTTGGCTCTACATGTACCAAGTCCAAAAGAAAAAAAAAGTATAGCATTGATCCAGCAAAAAACTCACTGCTGAGAACTACACAAAAGAAGTGATCAAAGATGTGCACAAAGAGGAATGTGTATAAAGATGTTTAAGATGTCACTTTTTAAAACGGAGAAAAATCAGTGATTCACTAACTAATGTAAATGCCCAACTAGAGCAGATTGTTAAGTAAATAACAGGACTTCCATACAATGTAATATGTGGATACCATTAAGTAGCACATCATAGAAACACATTTATTGGGATGTAGAAAAGCTTCGACTGTTACTAAGAAAAAGGGAAGGGTAAACTAGAAAACATGCATGCTTATTATCTTAAATGTATAATTTTATAATTTAATTTTATAATGTATATATATTTTATTACATATGTATATAAATTAACATAAAAATATTAAAAGACATTCACAAAAATTCAAACAGTGGTTAACTGGGTTTTTTTTTTTCCTTTCTTCTTGCCTATGATTTTCAGGTTTTCTGCACTAACTATAAAACTAACTAGAACAATCTATAATTACAAAAGAAAGGTTATTTTTTTTAATTTAACACAGAACACTAAGAGCAACAACACCCACAGCTCCACTAGAGAAATGGCAAGAGGGGGAGGGAGGCAGAAGTTGTTGGGTCTAATCACGGAGAGTTTGTAAGTAAGAGACTTTGTGTGATATTAATATTTGGCATAACACTCTCTCTAAAATGCACACATACACTAACCTCAGTGAATATCTATTGGGTTAAAAGCAAATAAAATAAATATTTAAGCCTTGAAAATACATTCCGACCAATATGCAGTTCCGCCTTTATTCTTTTCCCAAAATATGTGGTCTCTCTACTGTAAGAAATACTGTATATCTTGATGCTTTAGAACACTTGAAATCATGTAAATTATTCCTGGGGAATGTTTAAAAATTCATATTATTTACTCCTGAGAGGCCATCATAACATCTTTCCAGATTGCACCAGATGATTCTGTGCAGCTAGGATTTTAATTTCTAAGATGCAACAGCAACGCTTTGTGCGAGGATCAATAAACGGAAATGAACTACTGTGGTTTATGTGCCTTTTACTAGACCACCCCCAACACTCACAGTCCTGAGTGGATCAAAACCCCATTTGTAAACTAAACTAGCTCGTCTGATCCATAAACAAAGCTACACCATGTACAGTACAAACCACACTGATGGCTGCTTCTCGGCACCACAGACAGGTCTCTCTTCCTGGGCCGGATCCCGAACCAGTGAAGAGAAAACAGGCCTGCAGTGAACTGGGCTCTACAGAACCCAAGTTTATATAGACCTTTGAAATTATCTCCTTTCTAAACATTTTTCTCTTCTCTCTCCAGCAGTGCAGTCTCTTAATTGGTACTATCTGCATGAAAAATAAAGTGAAACAAAACAAAAGGCTCTGGAGGTAGATGCCCACATTTTTCAATCAAATATTTTTTTTTATTTCATTCTGATTCCACAAAGTCAGTCTTGGTATTGCTAAACATCATCCTTTCTCCTTCCTCGTTTGTTTATTTACTCCTACTGCTTACTCTTTAAGATTATGATGCCAATTTCTAAAATTTGCCATTCTCTGCTTATTATGGGTTTGAGCTAATCTGAATATGATGTGTAAAAATTGCTGATATATTAACATGTGAAATCCATCTGATTTGTGAATTGCATAACTGACCAGAGCAAGTGACGGCTGGGCTAAGAATATCTGGAACCAAGGCTTAGAAATCCTAGATAGACATAAATACTTTAAATGTCTACTTAAGGGGCATAGAATGTAAAAATGGAATGTTTTCAAATTTTGAGATCTCTCCAACATCTGTGAAACTGTCATACTTTTCATAGCTACCACTTATTAAAAGCCTACTCTATGCAAGGTGATGCCCTACTCTGCAAGTTCCCTTTGGTTAAGTGGGGCCCTAGCAGAGTTCCTCTCCCGGTGTAGACAGATGACTTATCTGATCTGTGGGCCTCCTTCCTCCTCCCTTCTTTCCTTAGAGTGAACTGTCCACAGAGCACCACGGTCTCCCACGCTCCTCCCCACCTGCACCTACAGGGAAGGCAATTCCAGGCACAGTACCAGGAGGCCCACTGACTCACAGATATGAGCCTCGAACTACTGGCCTTTGGGTTTTCCCTCTACAGGTTCTTTCATATTATTTCTCAATTAGCTCGTAACCTGGGTAGGAGAGTGAGTGTGGATATTTGGAGAGGAAGGAGGGTTTTTCAAAGTCCTCAACATCTTGAGCATTCTGCCATACACCTTAACAGTGTTAAAATGGGCAAAATACATTTGGAGGAATTAAGGCTAAGGGTGTGTGGCTTTGAACTTCACTGTGCTTTACTAAGCATGGGCCATAACCATTTTTAACCGTAGCAGTTTGCAAAGCTTGTCCTGGGCCATGGGACTGGGAATTATAGTGTGCAGCACCTTTTAGCTGTTATGGCAATGCTGGGCAAAGACCAGAAGAATTGTGTGCATTATCTCAAATTTTCACAACAATCTTACTATATTTCAGCAAATCTTAAAATGTCCCTGAATGTAAGACACATCATGATTTTACATAATCAAAAGAAACAAAGGGGAAGAAAACACTGCCAACTGAACTGTAAAATGTTCATTGTGAGACACATCCAAGTTTTAGAAATGTTAAAATGTGAAGAAAATCAGTGAGTCTTACTCTCAATAAACTACAGTAGTAATGTCATTTTTTATTAAAGAAAACTGAGGCTCAAAAAGAGTGAACTGTCTTTGTATGATCACACACATAGAAAATGGCAAAGCTGGGGTTCAACCCACCCATTTGGATCCAAAATGCACAGTCATCCAACCCTAACACATGGCCCAGAGTACCCTAAAATTTTTAGGTATATTACTTGTTTCAAACTTTAAGCATTGCGTATTTGTAGATCCCTGCAGACTCGGCATTTTGCTCAGCCCTCAGGAGACCCATATAATGTGAAAGCAGGACTCTTCCCTCATGGAACTTTCAATCACCTCTTTTGATGACTCAAGAAAGATACATAAACGTTAGGAATAGCTTCTTAAAAGCATAAGATTAACTGTTGAAATATGTAGCACCGACTATAATGCTATAGGTCTTTAGAGTGGAATCAGTTCAGAGGTGGTGAAAGAACCCAAGAAAGAAGATGGGGATAAGATTGAAAGAAAGCACCCCACTTCTGAGTCAGGATTCCGTCACCTGGGAGAGAATCTAGAATAAAAACTGCCACTTATTGAACACCTACTAGGCTTGTGCCACAGTTCTCACAGCTCTCCAAAACCTTGTGCTCTCCTGCCTCTGAGTTTAAACACACACTACTCCTCCTGCCTGGACGAGTCTTTCCCTGGCTCTGGACATGGTTACCTTTTCTTTGTCCTTCACATTGACTGCTAGCACCATGTCCTCTGTGAAGTCGTAAGTGATCCCCAGACCTAACTGGGTTCCCTGGCTAAATGCTAAATGACCCACCTCTTCTCTTAAATTCTTCATAGCCCTGTAATTATTTGTAACTGTTTACTTCAACGTTCATAACCATTAATAGGTATACATCTATTAGACCTGATCATTCCACGATGGCAGGTACTTCCAGTTTGCTTACCACTCTGACCCCAGGACTAACACATAATAGAAACCCAAATGATGAGTGATGTTGAGCATCGTTTCATGTGCCTGTAGGCCATCTGGATGTCCTCTTTGGAGAAGTGTCTGTTCATGTCTTCTGCCCATTTCTTCACTGGGTTATTCGTTTTGTGGGTGTGAAGTTTGAGGAGTTCCTTGTAGATTTTGGATACTAGCCCTTTATCTGATATGTCATTTGCAACTATCTTTTCCCATTCTGTCGGTTGCCTATTAGTTTTCTTGATTGTTTCCTTTGCAGTGCAGAAGCTTTTTATCTTGATGAAGTCCCAAGGGTTCAGTTTTGCTTTCATTTCCCTTGCCTTTGGGGATGTGTCGAGTAGGAGATTGCTGCGGTGGAGGTCTAAGATTAGGTTTTTTCCTACTTTCTCCTCGAGGGTTTTGATCATTTCCTGTCTCACATTCAGGTCCTTCAGCCATTTTGAGTTTATTTTTGTGTATGGTGTAAGAGAGTGGTCTAGTTTCATTCTTCTACATGTTGCTGTCCAGTTCTCCCAGCACTACCTGCTAAAGAGGCAGTCTTTTGTTCATCGCATACTCTTTCCTACTTTGTCAAAAATTAATTGGCCATACATTTGTGGGCCCAGTTCTGGGTTCTCTATTCTATTCCATTGGTCTATGTGTCTGTTTTTGTGCCAATACCATACTGTCTTGATGATGACAGCATTGTAGCAGAGGTTAAAGTCTGGGATTGTGATGCCTCCCGTTTTGGTTTTCTTCTTCAACATTACTTTGGCTATTCGGGGTCGTTTGTGGTTCCATACGAA